>NC_044505.1:11549239-11684239 GCF_902362185.1 Chanos chanos
CCTGAATCAGGGTGGGTTATGTGTGTGTGTGTGTGTGTGTGTGTGTGTGTGTGTGTGTGTGGGGAGGGGGGGAGGCTTTATTTTAGCGCGTGGCTGTGGAGATTAGAGAGGGTGTCAGCCACAAAAATGTCTGGAGAATTGCTTCTTGATTACTCTTGAAATCAGCTTGCAAATCATGAAATCTTGTTCTTCTTCTTCTTCTTTTTTTTTTTTTAATTTAAACTCCCTCTCCCTTCTTTTCGCTTCTCTCCCTTCCTCCGTCTTTCCCTCCAACCGATCATACATTTTGCATCAACACGCTGTGAAAAGCGAGGGAAGAGTAACTGTAGTATACTAAACACAGCAGGGTTTTCTTCAGTGAGTTGACTTTGCCATTAGCTCATAAAGCTAATGTATTTCCTCTGTCACACCATATGAGCTACAACGGGTGATACTGTACAACACAGATAAACCTGACCAATATGACAAAACTGTCACTTTATGAGAGGGAGTGCACATGTCTTCACAAAGGGTTCTCCGTACACCTCCATTTGAGATAATGCAACGAACTGAAGTATGTCTTGTCGACGCCTAGCCCTCTGTTTTTGGAAATTAAATGACAATCTGAACACTGGAGGTTAGTATCGTATAGGCCTTCCAAGAGGCTGGCTTGTTGTTTCAATGAATGTCGAGTCCTACCCTACGACAACCTGGGGCTAACCTAAAGCACAACTTTTTTTTTTTCCCCGCCCTCTTTCAGCTAGAATTAAAAAAAAAAAATTCTTTGTTTGAAAAAAAAAAACCCTAAAAAAACGAAAACAACTTTGTTGTCTCTGAATAACTTTTACTCTCTCCTCTGTACATTCTTCTCTGTCGTTGTGTCATTGGATGTCGGAAAGCCATCAGCGCTGATGTGCCGATTCATCTTGTGCCGATCTATTTAGTCATGCCGTATACTCATCACTGTCTGAGAGAATGGAGCCATTTATTCTTTTTGAATGAGATCCAGGCACCAGGGAATCATATTTCAAATCAAAAAAGGCTGAAGGCAGGAATAGAATGAAGTGGGTATCCAGCATCTCCTCATCTTCTGTGTCTTTTGGGACTGAAAACATTAGCCGTGTCATAAGAGCTTATTCTGTCTCCTTTGTATTGTTTTGTATTATGGTCTCCTTGACTGGGTAGATGTAATACTGTTGCTATGGGATACATTTTGTAAGATGATGGTTATTTATGCTGTACTCTATTCATTTTGTATGAGCTAATTATGAATGTCTGGTAAGACAAAAAACTCACTTTTGACTGATGTTGTGCAGTATGTAAGTGTGTACAGGAACATCTATGGTAAATCTGAGGTCTGAAGTGAAATTCAGCAGTGCCTAGAGACTGACTTTAGCCCATCAGTAAAATAATGCTTGGGTCTGTACATCCCTAAAATGAAAATAAGTACAACAGAATACAGACCGTGATGACTTGTCTTTCAACCCCTTGCCATAAGAGCCATTAGAATCATATTAGTAACGTAAATCTCGCTAATTGAATTTCCGTGCGGACGCGAGGTTTGATTTAGCACGACTTTATAGGATTACGGATTTGGTCCAAGTCACCTATCGACGCAACATTAACTTCCAAAGCATCCTTAAATCAGTGTGTTGTCAGCAGCCAGCATCATTGAGGAGTACGAACTGTCACCATGGAGAAGCCGGTGAAATATGCCAGGGGTTTCTGGGTAACCTTGTGTTGAGTGTTAATGACTCGAACGCTCTTGGCTCTGAGGTGTTTGCGCTGCATTGTGTCGTTTCGTGTCAGTCCATTTGATGGATAACGATGGTCTCTCTCCTAAAGCTTTCCCGAGAGCTAGCCCATGGCCTCTGTGACTTTCTGCAGTGTTCAGCATCTCCTCTGTGACGCTGTATTCCCAGCATATCAAGCAACACTGAGGACTTTGACTATAGCTTTGAACTTGGAGCTTGTCACAACACATGCTGACCTTCAACTGAAGTTTTGATTGAAGCCAGCTGATCTACATTCTCGTATCTCCAGTCAGAAGCATCAGACATTAGCGTCCTTTGAGAGATGCATGAAAAAGAAATGTGGAAAGATGGGAAATCGATACTGCATAGGTCAATGCAGCCACATGATGTAGGTTTCCACTGTCTTGCAGTGGCTGTTGCCTATATGTAATATGTGAGGAAAATCTATTGTGTATATATAACGTGTGTGTGTGATTGAGCATGTGTGTCAGCATGATACAAAGTAAGGATTCCCAATTACTGTGGACATCCACATATGTTAACGGTAAAGATTTTCACTGTAAGGAATAAACCGAAGTATTAAGATAAATCGCGCAAAAACTGTGACTCACCATCCTCATACGCGAGGGTTAGATGAAAGCATTTACGATACTTGGAAAAGATGTGGGACCCTTCTTTGCAGCTTCTAAGGATTTAGCTTCTTTTACCATTTTACAGATGCAAGTCTTTGCATTAGAGAAGTCTACTTCAAATCTGCTTTGGCATTCTTCAAGTCCGTTTAGCTTTTCTTTTTTCATGTTTTCACAGTCTTCTGTTACATTGCTGCTATTTTGCATGCAAAAAGAAGCCAAAAGCAAAACAAAAAGTTATAGAGCGAGGAGGAAGTGGGGGATGAGGGGTGGGGTGGTGGTGGGGGGGGTCTTCTACCTGCAATGTTCACTGTTTTATTTATGAAGGCTGTGCCTGCCACGATGGAGACAAATTACCTTTTAACAATGTGAAATAGAATTTTGTTTACAAGGCTACGCTTCCCCTTGCCTTTTTAAATGAGATTTTTCACAGTTCCCATTTATATCCTCAAGCATTATCATCTCAATCTTTCAAAGCCAATCGTTTTTTAGAGAAGAGAGGAGAATAGAGAAAAGAGGGATCAGTGTTCATAAAACGAGCCATTAAGAATCTTTACCAAAGTCGAGCTGAGGCTGTTGGGAATGGACACTAATTTACTCACGCCAGGGCTTCTTCTTACTCGAGTTATTTAAAGCGTAGTGATGTGACTGGATAGGGATTGCCTGATCCCCCTGTAAGAGGCAACTGACCCCCCCCCCTCTCCAACCCCTGACATTTCCAAACTTGAGTCGCCATCTGGAGAGGACCGCGAGGTTAAGCATATGCGAAAGCCGCGCGCTGAGGTACGGCTAAAAAAGAAGAGAGCGCCTGTCCGCATTCCATTAAAGAGAGATCGTGTCAGCAGTAGATAAAATTCATAGACTGTTCTGATACGTTCAGCCAAATACAGAAATCAACTGCGGTTGTCAGTTTGGTCTACGCGGTGTTCGCTGGGGGCCTTTCGGCATAGTTTTTTTTCTGTTTATGGCGCAGCCTCTCTGTACGAGATATCTAAATTTGTGATTGCAGTATTTTAAAGCCGTATTTATGATGTCATGTCGCTGGACACTGGACAATACGCGTTGATGTCCCTGTCAACAGAGATTTCAAGTATTTCTTTTTTTTTTTTTTTTTTTTACGTAGCACTGTAAATCTCTAGCGCCATTATTTGGTGCTCTCAACCTTATACTGTACATTAAAATGATGGATGTCAACTTGTAAACCTCAAGGTTTGCTTCCTGGGCCCCTTTTACTTTTACACAGTTTTCTCCAGCTGTGTAAAGATTCTGCATCTTAGCTCCTTTCCTCCTGCAGGAGCCTTTTATTCTTGACAGGCCAGAGGAGTTCTGTATGTTATGTTATTTTATTTTATTTACTTTTTTTTGCTGTCATGCTTGTTTCACATCTAGTTACTTAACATTTCATCCGCCTCTACAACTACTGTAAACGTCCGGGTAATATTTTTCTATATTTTTATTGACGGAGCAATACCTCCTAGACAGGCAGCGTGCGAAAGTCAGTATAGCTGTACATGGTCCATATATAATGCGAAGTATGTATTGTATAGACGTATTATAGAGATGTACGTTCAACGTGTGTGCCTGGACACTTCCGCTTGCCAAATTATGAGTTTCCAGCTAGTGTTGGAATTTAACGAATGATTCTTATCTAACCAGTAGAAGCAAGGCACAGTGACCCCTGGAAATTCAGAAGTCAGACTGTTTGTGGGAGCTTGAAAATGAGAGACTGCCTGTTGGGGATGCAAGAGTAATCTGTAAATAACAACAGAACATTCCTTCCTGGCTGTGTGCTGAACAGAAGTCAAATGTAACTAGCTACTAGACAACATGTTAACATGCAAAGTGAGGTCGGTCGCTACACTCGAATGTCTAGGTAAATGCATTATTTGTGACATATTTATTTGGTGTACACACAAGCTTTAAGAGAACAGTATCTTTGAACACCAGGTGATAGATACATTCGCAAAAGATTTCTGTTCATTAAGAAAAGGCTTCGTCTCTAGGAAAGTCTCATTACAAACTGCTACGCCTTATGAGAACAAAACAGTGAGTGAAACAGTTCATAGTCTTGGTTTATGTTTTTACCGGTATATTTCGTAACCCCCAAGACACAGAACAATACGACCCCTCCGTCACTCCCGTAGTTCTTTTTAAGTGGAGCAGTTGTGGCAGTCAGACAGGCTCTATTCTTAACTCCACCCTGCAGATGGAGCTTTTGGCCTTTTGCTCTTTTTTTTTTTCACACCTTTCAACACCTCCTCCAGCTGCACTTCTGAACTCCTAGACACATTGGGGTTATCTCAGGCGTATCCGGGACAACCTCAAGCCAGTCAGCTCCCACTGGAACCTAGAACGCCTTCCAGCCATCACAGGCTCCCAGGTTCAGATAATGGACAACATTCTGGATTGAAGCGAAGTTTGTCTGGAGTTGTGGTTTTTTAAGAGAGAACTGGCTCAGCTGATCAATCTAGCGACTGACTGCCTGCAGTGATACACGGCATTTAGTCTTGACCACGAACGAATGAGGTAAAATAAAAAAAAAAAAGAAAAGAATAAACTGATAAATAAACTCCAGTTTTATTTTGCTGTTGTGTCAGATACAGTCTTAGAATTCCCTTGCTAGTATGCGATGTGCTCCCCATTGTTAAGAGTCCTCAGTTTTCCGAATGGAAGATCTGAAGTGGATGAAATAAGAAGATTGGATTTCAGTAATAAAATAGCGCTGATGTACAATAAGTCCCCCCCCCCCCCCCCATTTATTTTCTCCACACTATGATTCAACAGAAATGCAAGTTTGTATTGAGATCATGGGAATCAAGTTAGACAGTACAGATCACACGATGTGTTCTTTTCTGCACTCCGTGACTGATTGGGTTGTTGACCCTGGTCTCCTTTTTTTCTCTCTCTCACTTTCTCCACCAGTATTCTCTCCACTACACTATGAACATCGACGATGACTTCTTTCTCCGTGTTGGCCATGATGACTCTGACAATTGTGTAGAGGTCCTCTTTTGTAAGCATCTCTACAGAACTTTTTTTTTTTCCTTTCTCTAGTTTGAATAGCCCAGTGGGATATGAAACAGATAGATCTGTAGGTCTATGGTTGGGTTTCTGAGATATATTAGCTCGTCTTTATTTGTTTAAGTAACTATAAACTATCAAACGGGTGTAATTAATGTACCACCATCTGGATACGACACAACAAACTGGTGTTCCAGTTTTGGAGGAACCGAAGCAGGAGTACACCACTTAACCCAATGGAGATCAACAATTTGCTTTTTTTGTGCAAGCAATTACATGTACCTGTAAACTAACCTGTCTCACGTAGCAGACTTGCTTGTATTAAGAATTACAGAGACGGGCATTCTGCACCTCGTCACCTAAGCTATAGATGAAAGCTAAAATCTCATTCCACTGCCATTTTCTCGGCAATTAAAGTATTATTTGCAATATCTCGGCGCTAAATTGCTCCATTTGTTTGCTTACCCAGCTTCACCATTGGTGCGTTATTGCTTATTGCTATGAAAATCTACCAGTCCTTTCGAAACAAGATCTGGATTGCATCTCATAAAACATCTGTGTGGTTAAATTTATAACAGCCGAGGGGGAAGCTTCTTTCTCAATTCATCTCTCATGTTGTGCAAAATATTGATGTATCTGTGGCTACTGGCCTCCCATACTATTTCTGTTTTACATATGAATTATTATAAGTTGGGTTCTTTTTCTGGTCTAACTACGTTGTCATGTTCTCTGATATTAAGATGTTAATCAGTGCAGCTATTGTTTTGTCACTTTTTAATATCAGTTATTATTTGAGGCATAATGGAGTGTACTGCATAACAGAGTGACTAGTACACTCATATCCTCTCTAGTGCTTAATCTGATATGAAAAAATCATCGAGTTTTGAATATGCAGCGGTGCAGTGGCCCTTTGCTGTAGACTGTTTCTTTTTTTATCAACCATAGGATTGTCAACACCAGCATCAAACTTCACACAGTTTGCAGCGGGGAGAAAGCGATCCAGCAGGGTTAGCCTAAGGGTTGTATACGTTGTATGGGTTTCTAAAACCGAACAACCTACTGGCTAGTTATTATTTCTCTGACTGGCAGCATTAACACTGCCCACAGTGAAACATGAAAGGGAGGTAATCATTACTCTTTGGACTTGTCTCTTTTTTTCCCCTCTCTCTTT
Organism: Chanos chanos; assembly: GCF_902362185.1. Classification (NCBI taxonomy): domain Eukaryota; kingdom Metazoa; phylum Chordata; class Actinopteri; order Gonorynchiformes; family Chanidae; genus Chanos; species Chanos chanos. The sequence goes on from NC_044505.1 coordinate 11,555,794, forward strand.
CTCTCTCTCTCTCTCTCTCTCTCTTTTTCTCCACCCTGTCCGTCTGTCACTCTCTCCTCCTCCATTTCCAGATATAATCTCAAGTTCCTCCTGTGAATCCTGTCTTTTCATTTGCCTTCCAGCTGCCTCTTTAACTGGGTGAAAACGAGGAAAAGAGATAATTAATGTATATTTATATAAGGGTGCGATGTTCCCGCTGCTCAGCGTTGGCCTTCCTGTCACTTTGACCCAATGTCTTGTTTCTAATCTGCTCATTATCTTGGAAAAGAGGATAGGAGGAAGGGAGAGAAGAGGAGAGGACAGGTTAGCAGTAGCATAGGGTCTAAGATTATTCATACATTTTTATTAAATAAGCCCATTTTTACATATGCATTCACCATAAGCCAATATTGCCAGTAGCCTGGAGGAAGTAGGGTTATGACCAACATTCACGATTTGTTAGGTTAAATTTTTCTTGTTTTATGTTAGCTGCGCCATTACGTTTATTTGCAGAGGCTTCCCGCTATTACCAGAGCTTAAAACACAGTGACTGAAGATGGAGAGCATGTTTTATGCAGGTCATTGGAAACCCAGGTAGACCGCACTATGTCCCTGATGGAACAAGAGTGTTTTTTTTTTTTTCTCCATTAAAAAAAAAAAAATTGTTAAGTGCAGTTGTATTAGCAATCTCTAGCCTGACAGATTTGATTAATAGGCTTTGAAAGACCAGTCATGAAGCTTTGATCATTACTCGTTGTATTTTTAATAACAACGTATTTTTTTTTTTGGCGAGATTCGATCCTTTGAAACATTTCAGAAAAAAAAAAATGTGTGAAAAAAATTTGTGTGAAAAATTTTTGTGTGAAGAAAAACACGTGCAAAACATTTTATGTGAAGAAAAAAAAAATTCTTCACACACGCACACAAAAAATTGAAATTGTATGCAGGAGAAACACATTTCATTTTCTCTGATTTTTTTTTTTTTTTTTTTCAGCAGAAATTCTCAGCAGAGACGTTAAGTGAAAGTACTGTGTATCATTACAGGAGCATTAAAGAATATGAAAGCCCTTCACCAGAAAGAACGTCACAGTGCTGTGCTTTATTGGCTCTTTTGTACATTATGTTTAACCTTCATTCACTGTTGTTCTTAATCCCTGTTAATAGAACCCCTCTCCACCTTTTCAGAACCTGCTTCCTGTCTGCCGATAAAGTATCGTACGCTGAATCTAACTTACCACGATCAAAGTGGGATTATTCTCCTAATTACCCCCACAGGTGCACAGATGACAGCGTTGGCTTTTGGATTGATCGCCCGAGCCAATACACACAAACACATTCACACGCCTTTTCTTGGTTAAACCCCTCGGTGACGGGCTGGTGTCGGTAGCTCCTCTCTGTTGGTAATTTGCTCATTATCTAATGGTTTGCTGTAGGCATGTTCAATCATTTTGAGTTCAGTACCATGCCCAGTTCATGACCTCCACTATCAGTCCAACTAAAGGAGGATACTTATGTCTATAACCAATTCCTTACCGTGTCCACCAAGCCGTTGGTGCTTAGCTTCAGGAAATAGTAACAACTGAAGATGGACTGCTTTTATTTATTTTTTTTTACTCTTAATGTTAGAGTGTGCAAGGCAGCCCAACACAGAACACACATGGTTTATTCAAACACAGAAGAGCTTTGTTCTATTAGGCAGTGTAACAATGTACCAATTACGAAGCCACTTTGTGCCTCATGCTTAAATGTGTTGCACTGGTGCTTTGGTTGTCCCCATTAGATCAGAAAAAATGGAGATTTTGTAAAACAACATATTGTCTTTAACTATCTCTGTCTAAAGACAATGTGTTGAGTATAATCTTCTCCCATTATAGGCATTTAAAAACAATTACCGGTCTTTACTTTAAAAAAAACGGTCTTTCTGGTGCTGTCAATACATTGTGAATTAATTACAATCTTATTTACATTTATTTCGCTCCCTCCCCCTGGTTTATTTAATCTATCATTCGGTTCCCCATTTTCATAGATATATTTCTGCCCTTGATCTGAAATAAATTCACTCATGGTGAATTTCTATAAATGGGATCAATTAGTCTCTACTTTCTCTATAAAACAAACAAATTAATTAAAAAAAAAAGTTCAAAGAGTCTCCATAACTCACATATACAAATTCGTTTATCAAGATGGACCCCATAGAGGTTAAAATGGAGAAGGATCTAGAAAGGGCATGTGCCACTGTTGTGTTTGTTTGTTTTTCTGTAATTAATTAGACTTCTAATTTCCAAACACTCAGCAGGGATCCTCCATCTCAGAATAAACAATATATTTCAGAAGTCTAGAATACCTTGTGGACTAATAACTACGGCAAATGAAATCAAATTTTTCACTCGTGGCTTATTAAATGATAATTTACCGCTGTAATAACATCTTAGTGCTGAGATACTCTTTTTATACCCAATAATGTAGCCTTGATAGCTTTGACTATGCAGAGCTAACGTGTTACAGTTCATTAGCGAGATCAGCGAATCTCTGTTTTAAACAGCCGCTCGAAGTCTAAGACATTACAATTCAAATGCAGATCAACATCACTGGCTACAGCGCCCTGGTGACACATCCCTTCAGGACAAAAAAAAAAAAAAGGGTACTTGACTCGTACATGGACTCTGTATTCATTCTCTACATAAAGGACATATGAAGCAATGAGTTGTAATTATAACCCCGCTCTCTGCGGACTGACACGCTCTCTAAATCAGTATTCAAAAAGTCACAAGTGGTAGGCAACCGTTGAAAAGACATAGCCTACGGGATGACATCAAATGAATGACGTTTCTCTCTGTTCTCTCAAGGTCACCGCCATCAGGTCTGTCTCGGCGGAGCCTGTATATCAAGACCGATCGTCCAGATATCGTTAATAGGGACATTAAGGGTAGCCCAGTCAAATTCCCTCGTCAGGTTCAGAGCCGTATAAATGATCGTATGTGTCATGTCTCTGTTTAAAATGATCATCTCTCTTCTGCTCCGAGTGGAATTGGCATTTCATATTCACACATCATTTTAAAATGTACTGCTAACACTAATAAGACAGGATGTAAAGTCAGGTGAGGTTTAAATCATTGTTACTGGTTGTCACCTGTTCACTGAAGGAGGCGAGAAAAAGAAGCAACGTGCTTGATAAATAATTGGAATGTTTTAGCAGCTCACGGTAACGTCGCAAAATCACCCCAGCACCTTGAGGGGAAGCAGGAAAAAAATAGCATATAGCATTCCCCTCGCAGAGACTCGGACCGGACCTGTGTGAATAAAGAGGAATATTTGAATTCGTGACCATATTCATAGAAAATTGATTTAATTTAATGGGGGGGGGGGGGGGGGGGGGGGGGGGGGGCTTAATATGAAAAAAAAGTTTCAGCCTGGAGGTTATTTAACAGTTGCATTTGTCAGGGATATATTTTGTGTGTGTGTGTGTGTGTGTGTGTGTGTAATGTCAGAATTGTTTTCCCCAAACTTCTTACACATAATCAAATTACCTCGCCTTGAGCTGTAAATACGTGTTTTGTTGGAGGAGGGTCAATTCTGTTATGCATTCAAACTTCAATAAACTTGAGAGCAGGAGCTCAGCTGTTTTTTGCTATGGTAAATGTATAATTAAATGTGGTGGTGATCAGCAACACCTGCAGTGAAGGACAGGAGTTTGAAAACTAGTCAATGAAAGAGAACTCTCTAAATTCAATCAGAGATTAAGAGACCTTGGTTAGCATGGGCTTTTTCAAAGCTTCTAGAAGTTTCCTTCAATGAATTTCACCTGTGTAGACCACATGAGAGATTATATGTATGAGATATATGAGTACACGCACGCGCACAGACACACACACACTTCAGTACTTAACACAATGGTTTAATCACTTCTCTTTGAACTAATTTCATCACCTTCATACCTGCCTCTAAGCATCTCTCACTTTAAACATTAAAAGACCAATTTCCTTCATCCTGTGATATATATTTATCATTATTATTATTCATTTTATTTTTTATGCAGATAGCTCTAAGCTGCAAACCATTCCGTGTTGCCCTTAGGACCTAGCACTAGATGGAGACATTAATCTAAATACGGGGATTGGGAGGCACAGTGACGCATAAACATTATAATGCAGAGCAGATCTGTTGATTTGACTGTTGACAGCGGTTTCACAAGCCCTGCACCTTCAGAGGTAGTCATCTAAATATCTATTGTGCATTCAAAGACATACACTCTTGATTTTTTCTTTTTTGTATATATATATATATATATATATATATATATATATGTGTGTGTATGTATATATATATATATAATTTCTGCCATAACCCCAGCAGCTATTTTATGCTTGAAGAAAAGGAATAATAATAAAAAAAAGGAAATTGTAGCTTCAACAACATGAGCTGTAAAATGCACAGCATCCTTTGTGCTCCTCTCTGAACCATTCTTTGGAGCTTTTGAGGCTTTGGCTTTTGAATCCTCATTAACGGTGCTGCTGGGTTGTCACCGCCTGGTTAGTTAGGCTCACTGTTGCTTGGCAACAGTGAAAATTTTTTTTTTTCCTCTCTTCCTATACACTTGGCAACTTTTTTTTTCTTTTTCTTTCTTTCTTTCTTTCTTTCTTTCTTTCTTTCTTTTCCTTTTTTTTTAAATAATCAAAGTAATAGGAGCAAAGAGTAAACATTTTGGAAATTGCGAAACTAGAACAGCGACGTCAACGGAACAAAAGGAGAAAAGAAAGCTCAACAGTTTGTATTTTCAGCACTCATTTGACTAACTTGCGGTGTGTGTTCCTACTGTTGTTTATAAGCTTTACACACACACACACACACTCCCATTCTCTTTTTATCCCTCCTCTTTTTGCTCAGACGCACTGCGTCTGTACTTGTTTAATCAGACATGGAGAGTCAATGCCTCTTGATCTTTCCCTTTCTTTCTCTCATTCAATTTTACACGCCGTTCCCATCGCCTCTCCGGCTTGTTTGGCCGGGGGGGCGTGCGCGCGCCTTCCGTCGGCAGTTGAAGGACAGAGTCCCGGGTAAAGATTCGGCTACAGGTTCGCATGTGTGGTCAGATGACTGAGCGTTCAGCGACAGGATTGACACCTGCTGGCAATGCCCCAGTCCTGGGCGTTTAATAAAGTCAGACAGCCCCTGCTGCTGCCTCGAATACTGATGCCAACAGCTTGGCAGGCAGATGGGGAAACGCATCACAATAAGCTACCATACCGACCAACCATGTCTCTAGACCTTACACTGTGTCATCTAATATATCACGCATCCCCACCCCCCCACCCCCCCACCCCACCCAGCCTCAGAACCTCTTCTCTTGTCTATCTGTCGTTAAAGGCAGATTACACAGTGGACAGCCGTAGAACATTCTAGTTGTTGCTTGTGTAATTGGATCTGATTGGTAAGCACGATGGAAGTCTTAAATACCACAGCATCTACCAACACGCGAATGGATTTCTTCTAACATATCCACCTTAAATTTCACCAGTTGTCGATAATATCTGAGGGGTATTTTTTTGTTTTGTTTTGTTTTTTCTTTGGCCTTTATGGGCTTATGTGGTCAGAGGGCTGAGGCCATTTTGTTGTTCCGTATTCTGCCTTTAAGAGCAGTTTGGTGAACGGAGAATGGGTCCACTCATGCAGTGCGATGGGTTTGTTTGAACAGTAAACCTGCTGCAGCTTGTTCTCCTAATCTTTATAGCTTTTAGCAAAATTGCGTTGTGCCGCGTGCACGTATATGTTTGTCCAGGCATTTCATTACGCTAACATGCTAACATGCTTGTGTTCAATATGTCTAGCAGTGTTATAGGTTTTCATCTCTCTTTCTCTCGCCAGTCTCTCTCTCTCTCTCTCTCTCTCTCTCTCTTTCTTTCTCTCTTTTCATCTGAAGGAGAAACAAGCCTCTGCAGTTAGCTGATTAGTGAGAAAAGAGGCATCAATTATTAAAAGAAGAGTTTTGGCTGACTCATCATTGTGTGTGTGTGTGTTAAGTTAGCAACCTTTTGTGCTGCCTGTGCTTTTAAATTGGCTGGCCGTGGACTTTATGCTTATGGTAATGCATCAGTAAAAGGTGTCATTGTCCCGAAGACCCAGGCTTACTTATTGAATAAAAAAGGTCTTATTTAACAAATGAAATGCCTGTGTACAATATGTAGTGTTTCTGCTTCATCTGCTGTAGACTACGGTTGGTAGTTGTTTGTAGGTTGGTCTGGGATTCACGCTGTGCTCTTTCAGGTTGTAGTGGAGAAGGAAGAAGCATAGTATGCCACCACCATGTCGGCGTGAATCACGACTTATTCAAGAAGCAGACATAACTTTAGGATGAGAATTATGCCAACAAGGCTGCTGCAAGATTCTCATTTTGATTGGATTTTCATTTTCGTTTCCACATTTTCTAAGCCTTGAGGGACTTTTCTTTTTTTTTTTCTTCTTCTTCTTTTTTTCTTTTTCTCTGTCTTAGCCCATTTTTAATTTTCTTTCTCTCGGTTTGCATTCACAGAAACGGTTACTTTCAGGGACTGTTTACGCTCACAGGCGAACAAGGTAAGGTCAAGCTCACTTCCTTGCTATGCAAAATCTAAAAAATTTCACAATCCGTTTAGAGTTTGTTCAAGGTTATGTTTCTTGTTTGTGAAGAGAGAGAGAGAGAGAGAGAGAGAGAGAGAGAGAGAGAGAAAAAATAAGAAAGCAAAACACTTTTTTTTGCAACAAAGGAAAAATACTTTACCACTAAAATAATCAAATTCCCTGTTTTTCCACTATGAATATTTCCAAAGGGACATGGCAAACATACAGCTCCCTGCCAGTCGCACAGTTAGATAGTAAGATACTGGACAGAAGCCACTGTTCATCTGAGCTTGTCTTTGTCAGCATTATTGACTCTTCCTGTTATTGTGGTTTTGCATGGGCTGCAGTGGAGCAGTATGGGTAATCTGTTTTGTAGCCTTTGTCAGAGGGAGTCTCATAAAATAACCACAGTTAAATCACTCACCTGTCAAAGCAAGGAGAATGGTAATGGACTGGGTATATGAGATTTCTCCATTGCTTATTAATGAACTCTTACTTGACACCGCCTTAAAGATAAATACATTTTTTTGGAAGACCAATGCCCTAGTGTACGAAATTGTTTACACACCGATGTTGTACCAACAAATATCATCAACTCCTTACTTATTTGAAGATTTTTGTTGGCTTTTTTTTTTTTTTTTTTGATGAAGAACTTTTTTTTTTACAAAGTTAAACGTTATTATCGGGAAGTGTTGTAAAACAGACAAAGCCCTCGGCTGGCGGGGAGAGAGCACGAGAGAGGCGTCGACTGCCACGGTAGATATCGGACCTCATTGTTAAACAGGCCGTCAGTCGCAGGACCCTTGAGTCTTGATCCTATTCGGTGAAGCACTCACTATTTCTCCGACTTGGGGTTGGAGGAGGTGAGGGGGAGAGACAAGATGAGGGGAGAGCCAGAGCTCGAGCAACTTTAAGAGGAGCTGAATTAGAGCGGCGGATACTACAGGGGTGCATAAATTTCGCCACGAGATGTTAGCGGTCTGCTGAGACCCCCGCAGCAATTACTATCAAAAGGCCCTGTTTTATGTTTGCCGCAGTTCAGTCCCCGAGCGTCGCGTCTGGGCTCTCTCGGCATGCCGCTCCTCATCAACGCTGCAATAAATCAATTTTCATCCTCCTAACGCCACTCCACTTCACCGCTCCTGACGCCCCCACCCTTCCCCGGCCTCACCCCCCCCCCCCCCCCGCCCCTCACCTTCACAGCCCTCCCCCCCAGTCAGCTGCCTGTGGAGCCAGCGTTTAACCCCCCCCCCCCCCCCCCCCCCCCCCCCCCCCCCCAATCAACACTTCTTTTCCCAGAAAAAAAAAGGCGATCAAGTTGGCATCATGCCCAGTGATGAATGTATGATCTTGCCAGGCTTTTTTTTTTTTGGGGGGGGGGGGGAGTTTGGCAAGTTCAAGCGCTACGACCCAGCTCTCCCAAATACGAGCGCGCCGCAAACGTAAACAGACGCGCACTCGCCTTGGCACGCTTGCACTTGACCTTACGCTGATGAACAGGCTGTGTTTGAGCCATTTTTTGTGTTTGTGTTTTATTGCCACCTAACAACATACCAAACAAGATTTCAACCAACGATCTGAAGACATCGTGTTGCTAGTGCTGGTGACGGTAATACACTGTCTGCTTTAGAGTCACACAGCTGCGTCAGTACTGAGCATTCACACTTAAACACTAAGGGCAGTTACTATCTGCTCCAGACAGGCTATTACAATCTGTACCTGTAGCCTTTGGGAGAAGAGACAAACTCTGGTCTTTGGTGTCTAAATGTCAAGCCTAGACTCCAAAAAAAAAAGGGGGAGGCTTCATTGGATTACGTGTGGCGGGGGGCGGGGGTGGCCTTCAGTCAGCTTTCATACATCTCTTACCCTTGAATTCAGGCTGGTGTTTTGGAGGAACTCGGAAGGATCCCGTCCGTGACCCCAGATTTGCGGCGCTGACGTCTAAATGGTTTTTCGAGGGAAGGTCTGCGAACACTCCCTAGTTTAGCCTAAACCTTTAAAAGGAAAGGCAGCCTGAATTACCCTCTATCCTCTAGAGAGGGGTTCTTTGATACTGTCTGTGGGCTGTAATACAAACTAGGTGAAATGCAATAGCTTGTAACCTTTGCATGGAAAGATCAAAAACAAAATCTCAATGCTATTCCTGACCTGCTTCAGGGCAAATACACAGCTGTAATTGCCTTCATTTACTCTCACATCTAAGTAGGATCTCTCATTATGGATATAAGATTAGAAATGAACTTTTTTGCCTTGTCATACGTTGCTTTATGGCTTTTAATGACCAATCGTGACAGATTCTGTCATTGCTGCAGAACTATCAAAATGGCTGCTACTGCCTAACAGTGTGTAGTTTCCTAGTTTCTGGCTGTGCTGGTCCTTAAAAATGGTTCTGTTTTTTGGAACATGGTTTGTCATTCTCTTGGTTTAAAAATGTTTTTTTTTGGGGGGGGGGGGGACCACACCAAGGCTGTGAATCTCTTTCTATCTCTGTCGTTCTCTCAGACATGCTCTCCAGCTGGGCTCACCTGCTATTTTGCCAGCTTCGGAGATCTGAGATCTCAAGTGGCATTGTGCCGAAAGGAATCATCAAAAACAAAACAACAGCAATGGCAAAAAAAAAAGAGAGCGAGAGAGAAAAAAAGTAAAAAAAAAAAAAGAACACCCAGCTGATTTCAACGACTCGCTTTCAGTCTCTCAGCTCACCAAGATGGCATAAACACAATGCCTGTCTCTTATTATTTTTTTTTCCCCCTAACCACTTCGGGCACAGAGGAACCACTTTTGTGAGGTTCAAATTTACAGCATTGTGAATCTCCATTATAAAGCCACATAAACAAAAACGCACACACACACACACACACACACAAGCAAACGATTAGATTGATTTGGAGCGAAATGATGTTGGCATGGGAGTCAATTTAACTCTTTGAGACAGGTATGGTATCCTTCCATACTCTTGTGGGGTGGGGGTGGGGGTGGGGGTGGGGGGGGTTCCATCTTCATCTTATCCCTCTTCTGTTTTTTTGGATATAGAAACACAGCTGTGTCAACTTCAGCTGGGTTTCCTCTACCTTTCCTCTTTCAGAAAAAAAAAGGAAACAAATAAATAAATAAACAAAAATAAATAAGCCGCACCTGACACAGCGGCACAACATCACAAAACAGTCTCTCTAATGGATGGGAAACCTCCTCTATCCTCTCCCCTCAGATCTCTCTCTCTCTCTCTCTGGTATCGCTATCTCTATGGAGACCATCAGTTCCTGCAGAGTAATGGAGAGGTAGAACTCCTTTCATGTTCGTTTCTCTAAAGACCTTTCAAATGGGGGCTGTTGATTCCGTGTGGGGGTAAAATACCGCCATCTTATACCATCTTATCAAAGGTAATATGGATGCGCTACCCCCCCCCCCCCGCCCCTTTCCAATCCCACCACGCAAACCCACCCCACCTCGTCCTATCTCCCCCCCACCCCCCTCCCTCCTGTATCCCTGTCCTCAGAATTTTTGGCCATATCTGAAATGAAAGCGAAGGAGAAGGCCATGTTGCCAATGGCACGTGTTCTGAGTTTTCACACTCCGGGGTTTGATTTTTAGCTCCGCCGTGTATGAACGTAAAGAAAGACAAACAGCACAGGAGCTGGGTTTGGTTTTTTTTCCCCCTTCTGGCTTCAAACACTTGTCTTGACATTGTCTGGTTGATATTCTATGAAATAAAACGCCCTTGAGTTTCAGGTGAAAAGAAATCCTCAAGAAATTTGGTTTTGTGAAAAAAAAGCCGTTCGCATTGAAATGCTATGGGTTTAATTAACCACATATTTTGTTCAACCCTGATCTCATGTATGTTTCCCAATAAATCAAATTCTTGAAGTAAATCAGCTCATAGTACAGAGCTAATCTTTTTAAATCGGGATTTAAACGTGGATTTCTTCTCTCTCCTTTTCCTTGCAGATGTAGCAAATTGATCACACCGCAGTTCTGACAGGATTCTTCTCAATCTCATTTGGAAAGTTTTACCGCCCTTTAGGTTTTCTTCTCTCTCTCTCTCTCTCTTTTTTTTAGTTTACGGATTGCGGTGCGTAAAAGTTATTGACAGTTCTGGGCCTGTGGAGATCAGGTGTTTCTGCCTGTAAAGGAGATTGATTCTCTGTGTCCTGTACTAGGCTGGTCAGCTGCACTAAAACACAGTTTAACCTGCGTGTTTGCGTGACACCCCCCCCCCTCCCCCATATCTGCCATGACAGATACTAACATTTTGACAGGAGCTGTTTATCAGCTCAAATCCTGATAGGAATCGGAGGAGACTGGCCGGAAGCTTCCGGAACGATCCTTCCCATCAGCCGTTTCCCTGTCATAAGACTATAAACGTCTCCGGTTCGGTCATAATGCAAGCCTCTTCACTCCGCTCTGTAATTTACACTCTGTCATTCCAATCCATCCATTTTGACTCTTTAGCTGTGCAGTGTACACTGTGTTCTATAGCCTGCATATCTATCGCATCGGGATATTAACTAACACGGGCACTGTGTGTGTAGCGTTAATAACCTGAGCATGAATGAGCTTCTGAGTATTTTCTGTAGCGCCTCACAGCCGAACTATTCAGTCGAAATAAACAAACAGTCGCACAGCCAATCAAGATTGGCATAATTTCGATTTGTCATAGAGGGAACATAGATTGACAAAACGTCCTGCTTTAATGCACGTCTTGTGTGAAATTGAAGGGAAAAATGTCTGTTTCTCTTCCCACGTAGCTTTTTTTCTTTTCTTTTTTTTTTTCTTTTCTTTTTCTCGGGCAGTTAAGAGCAAGAGAGCGAAATGGATTAAGTCAGTCTGTTATAGCTGTGACAGACGTCCACAGAGCAGTTTAACGAGTCGCGGCTCACCCTCTGTAGTAAGTTTAAATGCTTCCCTGTCAAGATGGAGCTGGATTATTTGATGTCGTGCTGTGTTCTGCCTCCCTCGCGTCACATGTCGGAACGTCTCGGGTTAGACCGTCTGGCTGTTAATCTTACCGCAGGCCGGCGCATCGAAAAAAAAAAAAATCGTATCCTTTCTGCGCTTGTCTCTTTCGCTTTATCCTCGTGAAAAAGTACACAGGACGTCACCGAAATGGCTACGCCAGACCAACATTTTTGATAAAGGCAAAATATCTGATGCTATTTCATTTCTCTTTGCCTTCTGGGCTGCTTTGTCTGTCTCTATCGGAATGTCAGTCGTATGGCTGAGTAAGCAAACAAATAACCACACAAACCAATGTATCAGGGAGAAAATCGTCTCCCTTTCCATCTAAATCTTGATATTTTTATTTATTTACATTTTTTAGCCCCCCCCCCCTCCCCCGCCCCTAGCAATCTGTGCTAACACTAGCCATGTTTGGTTGAGAAATGTTCCCTGTCTCGATGCATAAGAATGACTTGTCATTGAGTTTTGACCTTGCCTGTATTTTTAAAACCCTCTTTTTTCTTGTGATATCTTGTGATATTTGGCAAACAAATCATGTTTTAAACTCCTTGGCCCGGAGTTTAGGGCCATGTTACTCTGACGGAAGATAGCGAGAGAGAGAGGGAGAGAGAAACAGAGAGAGAGAGAGGTGACAAAGCACCATGGAACCAAATCACGAGCGATATCCAGCCAGATTCATATCGTATGCGGCGCATCGTTCATTGTGAAGATCAGGCACTATGTATTCAATGTGCGATTCCTGAGTGTTCCTCGCGATATATCAGAGCCAGCTCTATTGGGGCGCACGGGTCACTTTCATATCTTTCACATAGCCGCATGCCTCTAGTGCCTCTGGTCTGTGGGACTTTATTTAATTCACGCTAACCTTATCAGCCAAAAGGAGTCGTCTCGCAACAGGATTCATACATTTGAAACCTGCCTGAGTTCCCCTGCACTGCTCCAACATTGCGTGTTTGTATGTGTGAGTGTATGTGTGTGTGTGTGTGTGCACAAGCGTGTTTGTATATGTATGTGTGTGTGTGTGTGTGTGTGAGAGAGAGAGAGAAAGGCAGACAGAGACAAAGAGGGAGAGACAGAAAGAGAGAGAGAGAGAGAAAACCAAATAGAAACATAGGCAATGAGTAGGATGAGAAGCTTGCAGATGCAAATGAACTTGACTTTGTGACTTTGCACAGGACTGCATGAGAGAGAGAAAGAGAGAGACAGAGGGAGAGCGAGAGAGAGAGAGAGAGAGAGAGAGAGAGAGAAAGAATGTAGGCATTTATTAGAGAATAGGTGAAAATGTTCAAAGTTGCATGGAAATTATTCAAATCACAAAGCGTGGAGAAATGAATGCATTTAAATAAATTGGTACCTGAATGCCAATGAACAGCAGGGTAAAACCTCGAAAAAAGAGGTTTCATTCGTTATCCTTCTTTTTCTTTGCACGACGTGTACAGATAGCTGGTGCCGTGTGTTTCCAAAACAAGGCATTAGTAATAGAGAAGAGGTGATTTGAGGCAGAATCAGAATAGCATGTCTGTTTGACAAGATGAAACGCCAGGCCGATGGTACATTCAGAGAACATGACAAAAGATTTTTTTTTTTTCAGAGAGAGAGAGAGAGAGAGAAAGAAAGCCTCACTCACACATAGGGGTTCCATGCCAGAGACCCAGATAAGAAATTCATAGTAAATTTGTAAACACAGTTTGTGTAGCAAACCGCCTCGGGCGAGATACAATATGCACGATACACCATGAACACCCGAAAGCTGGAAATGACGTCGGTTAAGATGTGCTATTTAAATGCAGTCTAATTATCATCTAAAATCATTTCACATTATGATTTAGCAGTGAAGAGTAGCTTAATTAATCAATGTGTCTATATGTACTGTGCCGAACTGAATAGCTATGAAGACCCGTGACATTTCCTTTTTATTAGACGTCAGATTGTTAATATTTAATGTGAATTTTTTTTTTAAGTGGCTGTGCTGAATGTTGGCACATTTCACGCCAGTATAAGGAACAGACGTATGAAACCTTTTTTGTTCATGTTCTTGTGCAGTGTTCGTGAGAACTGCGTGCGCATACAATCTAAATACATTTTATAAATTCGTTTCATTTTCTTCTTCTTCTTCCATCTGCATGTCCTCATGTATTCTTTTTTAATGTTTAAAGAAGCTGAGTTCTATCTGTCTCTCAATGGCACAACAAGAACTGAACTGAAGAGCGGAATGTGGTTTGGAATCAGTTCGTGTGGATGGGTCTTGTTCTGTCTTCAGCTTTCAAAATGAACTTTTATACGGATTTATGGATTAGGCTTGCCCCCCACCCACCCCCCAATACTCTAGTATGACAGCTTTGACTGAGTAAAAGCTCTTTACCTGCCTGCCATACGGTTTTCAGCGTTAGCGTGCACAGGTAAATTGGATTGAGTTGAGGCTATAATGGATGTAGTGGAAGAATCTTAAAAGAAAGAAAGAACGAAAGAAAAAAAAAGGCAGCCAAACATTTCTAGTTTGTCTTTGATATACTTCTTTTTTCGCTGTCTGTTTTACCTCCGACTCTCTCTCTCTCTCTCTCTCTCTCTCTCAGACGGGTCAGCCACGGATAGAGACTATCTCTCTACCAATATGGCTGTGGCTTCTTGTATCTTTGTCATGTTTTCATTTCTGTCAATTGACTTTCCTTATTGCTGTTACAGCATTACATTTTCATCTGGAGGAGCAGAGAATTTCGCACTCTCACCCAATCTCACAGACCGGTATGAGGTTTGGCCCATATTTTCTGTTGTGAGCGGTTTACGGCGTCTGTCGGGAAAAAACACGCCGTCAGTAGCGCAACAGTTCAGAGAAATCTAGCGTCTGCATGGCAGCTGTGCTCAGTTAGATACGGACCAGTAATAAACACCACTACACTGGAAACAGCCGCTGCAGATGATGTACCGCAGGAAAATGATCAAACCTCACAGCTTGTGTGCTATGGCACCACGCTGAGACGAAAAAACTGGACCTCAGCCAAACCCCCCCCGCCCCCCCCCGCCCAAAATAAAAAACCAAACCGCCTCTTCCCTTGCCTCTCTTTCAACTAACGGAAGGAGGAATTTTCAAAAGGTTGGGCTCTAATAACAGGGTTATCGAGATTTGTGAGATAACCTGTTGGCGAATCCAATTTAATGAAGTCGAAGATGAGTCTCTGAGGGCGTCACATCTCGGTTCATCCGGGCTGAAGCTCTGAACCAAACCTTTGCTGGAGACAGTTGCAAGAGGCAACGTCTTAACAAATGAAAAAAAAAACAAAACCCTGAAACTCTGGTGGATGAAGTTAATGAAAAGGTTCACCTATTGCATACTTTTTAAATTCTGGTGACTCTGACATCACACCCGAGGCAATGTGCCCAAACCCAATCGATTAGAGTAATTCTAAGATGATGACGCAAACGGTGAAAACAAGGGAAAGAACCAAAAGGTAGAGTTGTCACTTTATGTCTAAATCACATGTACCGCACTACAAAGGTGCCAACGGCAGAGACTTGAAGATAAAAGTTTTCCAAATGAGGTTTTACCTCCGCACCATGCAAACAGACCTCAGTTTCACTGTAGCGTTCTCAAACATTGTTCAAACTTCAACTCCAGTGTTTTTCATTACGTAAGTCTGTTGGGTACAAAGGCGCGGGATGCTTTTTTTTTTTTGTTTCGTTTCTGAAGTATTCTCATCCTTTTCTGTGCGTTTTGTTCTGAGGGCACTGGGAAGAAAACATGGTTTACCTTCTCTATCTATATCTTAATTGTGTAAAAGTTCAGCTCAGGGTTAAGGAAACAAAGTTGATGAGTCTTGAAGGTTCGCATTCTACTCTCTGTTTGATACTTCGGTCCTGGAACCTGAGTACTCAAGCGGCAAGAGGTGAACCACCTTAATGTTACTGTGCATTTATTTCCTCACGTAAAATTAGACTTTAAATACAAACTAAGATCTAAATCATTTCTATTGAGATCAATGTTGGCAGTCTGCATAACTAATTCTAGGTTCTGGTTTATCCATGATAATTGGTTGCAGATGCCAGAAACAGGCAAATTGAAAAAAACAAGATATAATTGTTGAAATATGTCTTACTTATGTATGAGTGTGACAAAGCTGGGCACAATCTAGAAGAAAAGTTTGCCTTTTTTTTTTTTTACTATGCTACAAGACATTGGTTGTGTCACTAAATCTCAATACAGATGAATGAAAAAGGGTCATGGCATTGATGTATAACACTGGGAGGGAGGTGTTTTTGTAGCGGTATGGGGGGGGGGCAATCCAGAGTGGTGGTGGTGTGATCTTCCAAAACGATGGGGGTCATTCTTGGCCTTTAACAAGAGTGGTCACCGCTGAAAAAAAAAAAAAAAAAAAAAAAAGAATTACAGAGCACATTTTGCCACACAGCACTCGCTCACTGTGAAAAAGCCCCTGCTGCTGTTTTTATTTATTTATTTATTTATTTATTTTAGTTCAGTCATTTTTGATGGGTTGAAAGCTGCATTTGAAAATGTGAGCACCAGGTGAAAGAGGGGGGAAAAAAGAGTATGTGCGTATGTGAGTGACTGAGAGAGAGAGAGAGAGAGAGAGAGAGAGAGTGATTTATCTTCCATTCAGAGGAAAGACACACGAGAGAGAGAGAGAGATGACTAGAGTAGAGAGCCTCACAACTACTCTCATTACTGTCAATTACGTTTGTGTGGTGTGCGTGTCGAGGTGTTTCTTCTGAACATCTTTGAAAAAAACGGAGGGGGGGGGGGGGGTTGTAAGCCTGAAAGGGAAACATTTGCTCTCAGGGATGACTCGAATCCACTTTGGGTTCTCATCTACCTGAAATAGCATTGAACAGTGCTTGTATTATTCGTGCCTGTAACGGCGTACCTTTACAAGCATCCATCAAAAACTCATGCCAAATCCAGTGCTTCTGGCAATTTTTGGAAATCTTAGAATTTGATGGAAAATGCCAGATTCCTGTAATTATTTGAAATTTACGTTCAACTGAGAATCTTTTAACCGACTGTTAGCTTTCGACAGTCGTTCACGGGGCATCCGAAAGGCGCAATTTTGTTTGATGACGCGGTGGAGAATGAGGTTGACAATTTAGCATCGCAGCGACCGCTGATAGTAGTTCCTTCATTTCGATGTTGTCTAGCTAGCATTAGCAACTGGTAGTCATGTTTGTCTAATGTCAAGGATGACTTAGGGACTCGTTATAGCTGTTGGGCTTTGATATTACACCATGAAAAATGGTTTTGGTGTTACATATTCAACTGGAAAAAATCAGTTGTTGCTTTGAGAACCTATAACTGGGAAGCTTACCATATAGTCCTGGTAGCAGTACCAAAGGCTCTTTCAGCAATGTCCCTTGTTTTAATAGATATTGGTTTGGTCTGACTGATTGTATTGGTTGTGGATAAGAATTTCAAGTGTCCCCATAATGTATGTTGATTGGTCGTGTTTAAATTCTGCTGCCAATACTGCAGGCTGACTGACCTCCCTCCCATTGTGTCTTTCACGGCCACTAGGTGGTGCTGCACCTCTGTCGCGAGCGCGCGCGCGCTGGGTCTTACTCACACACCCACACAGAGTCTGAGCCGACTGTTTCACACGTGTGCTCGTACAGAAGACTCACGTTAGCTCGCGTGTAAATGCGATGTCTGCGCGGCTCACGTTTCGCGGATGCGTTCAGACGCGCGTGCTAAACTCCTTGTCTCGTGAGCGTTCGAACGTACCCACCTCAAGCATCTCACCTCACTGTCTGTTCTGTTCCCTGTTTTAGCCTCTCTCTCTCTCTCTCTCCCTCTGTCGCTCTCTCTCTCTCTGTTTCTCCCTCTCTCTCTCTCTGCAGGGACTATAAGACGTGTGTACACTAATGATTCACAGCTCTCTTTCATACACACTCTGTCCTTTTTCTGAGTTCTTTTCCTCTGCAAAAAGCAGCAACTGCTGAGATTTTGCTCTCTTTCTTCCTCCCTCCCTCCCTCCCTTCCTTCCTTCCATTCTTTCTTTCCATCGTTCTTTCTTTCCATTTATTCGATCCTTTTTTTGTGATGGTGAGCGTGAGCCCGGCTTGCTTTTGTAAGAAAAAATAAAGAAATAATAATAAAAAAAAAGGCTTAAACTCAACTGAGGACAACATGAATCCACAGCTTGTGCCTGTACGCTCTGTGCTGTCTCTCTCTCTCTCTCTCTCTCTCTCTCCCTCTCTCTCTCTCTCTCTCTTTTTTTGATGTCTTCTCTTCTCTAGCTCTAGCTGCTTTACCCCAGCGTAGGAGGCGGTGCGCTGAGAAGCTTTGGTTGAATGTCATTCGGCTCATCTTATCTAACCAGTGTCTGACCCGACCCGTCTCTCTCTGCTAATGTAGCTCTTAAACATATCTGGCCCTCCTGTACACTGACCACTCGTCTCCCCCCTCGGCACCCCCTGCCGACCCCCCGGGAGAGATGCTGACCTTTTTGTTTAGTCGCACTTAAGCTGCGGTCTGTCAAAACACTTCCAGACGCGCGGCCATAAGAATAATGCATTACCTGCCGGAATATGCTTTAAAGCGCGGCATTTTTTTTTTTGAACGCATTTACTCGTATGCTGAGGTTTTGACAAATGATTCAGGTAAGCTAGCTTTTACAAATGAAACATAATGGCTCTTTTTATTATTACAAGCAAACAGCTGCCCTGAATGGCTTGGACAAGTACCACATTTATCAACCTTAATCAATGTATAAATGGCCAAATTAATGGGATATAACAATGTTATGAACAATTTGAAATAGAAACTCGGGTTTAAGACAGATTGCTGTAGGAGTGCTCCTGTGAACCATGATAAATTAACAGATCGGTTGTCTGGGATATTTTACGACTTACAGACAGCGTCCTCTTACATTTTCTTAGGTGTTGGTAATCTGCTGATGTACGTAAGTTTAAAATGACACTTTAAGTGACAATTATATCTTGAGTGGATGCGTGTGAGGTACTCAAAGTAGCTAAGGTGCTGATGGTTTGAGGACAGAGATGAACGGTTCCGGAGAGCGGTCGCTTACTTCAACCGCATTTGATTCGTGATTCATCTCTCGGCATTGGTCCATCTGTCATCTCTACATAGGCTCAGAGGTTAAAGGTGATCCTGCCTTCCCATCTGTTTAGGTCGCCGCGGAGACATACGCGCAGGAGACGTTTTTAGAGCGGTCAACTAAACGGTTAATCGTTCTGCCGAGTCAGTGGCGATTTCTGAATCGTCAATTAACGTTTTTTTTTCTTTCTTTCTTTTTTTTTCTTTTGGTTTGAAAATAAAAACATGAGAACATTTCAGAATTTCAGACAGAGTGGCACTAATGGAGAGAAACCTAAACCTCGAGGCTCCGCACACGGGAAAACAGATCAGTGCTCCTCACTGAACGTAATACAAAGTACATTTCAGCAATGTAAAATGAGAAAATCTCTCCTTTATTTGATTTTATTTGAAACATTCTTAGCTTTTACAATATGTCGAAAACGATATGCCGATATTAGGTCATCAAAAAAATGAGATATGACAGGAAATGCAGGAGATATGTTAGGAAACCAGCAAAAATCGAGGGTTCTGTCTTTTACCATGAGCGATATTCTACAGTGTGTGGATGATGACCAGGCCAAAAAGGCCTACACCCTTATGGACTGATATCTAAACACTTTCGAGTGATTAGCCTCTCACATTGTACTTTAATATTGGTCTAGTCGTGTTTGACGTAACCACAGAATCATTTAAGATTGCAAAGTTAAATCTGATTTGCGTTCAAGGCCGTACTTGCACTTGATCTCCACTTTTATATTGTCATTATTAGCGTAGCTTTTTTTGTTTATGAAAGAAGTTTTCCAGTTACCAAAGTAAGTGCGCTACGTGACTTTCGATAGCTCCATTAAGAGATAGAGAAGCTTTTGTGCATGTCAAATACCATTTAGCCACATATTTTATAATGTAGAAACAGTGTAGTTTGGTTTTCTGTCAGTGACTGGCCAAGTTTTTTTCCCCATGGGGCCACGGTCTCCGAGATCAGGTCCATCTCCGCCGGTGGCGTGTTGTTCAAGTGAGGGTTCTGCTAATGAGGAAGATGGTCTGCTTGTTAATAAATGAAGGAAGCCATTAATAAAAGTTGGCTAGCAAGTCAACATGTTAGCGACGATTTCCCCAGGAAATTTTGAGACTTGTGTTTGTCACTCTTATTACATTATATCCTTACATGCTCAAATGTGCATCCAACCATCAAAATAAAGGTAACCACAAATCATATATACACCTATATACACACACACACACACACACACACACACCTATATGTACACTTATACCATCAAAACAAAGGTAACCACAACTCAGATATAGACCTATGTATGTCAAAGTCCCACAGTTCAGGGGATCTCAACATTATATACAGGAAAAAAGACATTTTCCAGGAATTAATTAGTCCAGTTCTAGTTCTTTCTTTCTTACTTTCTTTCTTTCTTGTTCTCTCTCTTTTGCTCTCTCTCTCCCTCCCTCTCTCTCTCTTTCCTTTTACGCATACACACTCAACTAGACCGCAATTATTACAAAGAGAGGTCTCCAGCTGAACATTTGGAAAACAGGCTCCATTCATTTTCATTAGTTCTAACATGACTGAATGAGTCAACGCAATGCCTCAAAAAATTCCCCTCACATTTTAAAAAGTGCCTAGTATGGTAGTGCAGTTATGGTTTTTTATGCCCGCTGTTATGAATTAGTGACCATGGTGAAGGAAAAAAAACAAAAAATGAGAGAGCACACAGAGCGGCTCAGGTCGTTCTTATTCCTAAAATATGTATTCGACCTATATTTGCAGTTAACATGCATGGATATTAATGTTTGATTAGTATGATAACCATGTTCATCTGATCTCACTAACTGAGAAATATACATCGCGAGGTAACGTGAGGTAAGGTCAAGACAAACACACACACACACACACACACACACATTCACACACCAAGAAACTGGGACCTGATGATGATTCGCCTCCGGCCTTTACGCGTCAACATTACGCTGTGTCTTCATCGTATATTACCGACTGTTAAGATCGCGCTGTGGTATTAATGCGCGCGCATATTTGTGATACGCAACACTTCAGCTGTGGTATGTCTGTGGCAATGCTTCAAGATTTCACTGATAAACTTCCCCCTCCGTTTTCCGTTCGTAAATGTCAGCTCTACGATTAGCCAGCGTTCCTTTTTACTTCCATTTTCAAAAGCGTGTAAAAAGCATAGAGTGTAAAATTGTTTTTAATTACAAATTTGACAGAAAGCCAACACTTTTTTTCTCTCTCTCTCTCTCTCTCTCTCTCTCCCTCCCCTCCGAGAAGTGTTTTTAAATAAATAAATACTTGGAATTCAAATGAGTTTCATCTTTTTTTTCCTCTCTCTCACTCTCTCTCTCTCTCTTAAAAGGGCAGGCATACCAGCATACTGCTTATACAACAACAATCAGTGGAGAAATATTTTCACTTGTAACCTCTCTGTCTGTTTGTCTTATTAGCTTCAGATAGACAGGTGTAAACCCATATAAGTCATGTGTATGTTTGCATGTATATGTGCGTGTGTGCATTTTTTTCTTGTGGTGTACTGTGCGCTAAATGTCTGTGTAAGGACATAAATATAAAACCGGTAAAGACCTAGTGGGGCCATTTAACTGGTCACCAGTTGGAAAAAAAAAAACTGTGCGTGTGCACACATGTTTAGGTGCTCAGAACGGCTTTTGGAAAGCGGAGTAATAAGGGTGGAGAGGACCTGCCTTTAACTGGTCCGGGATCAGATGAAGTCCAGATAAACCTGAAGTCTTGCGTTCACCGGTATTGTCCTTGATTTGACCCCTGTTAGAAAAGGAAGGGCTGTTTGTTTTTTTTCTCTTATGTCCCTTTTCTTATGTATATCACACCCATACCATTTTCACAGAGGTCATCAAATCAGCTGTGCTTCGACAATATTTCTTAATGTTGCCCCCTGTTTCACTTGACCTACGAATCATAAAATAGTTTATCGTTTGTTTTGGCTCTCTGGATCAGTAACCATGCATCCATCCATGCATGCATCCATCCATCCATCCATCCATCCATGCACCATCCATCCATCCATCCATCCATCCATCCTCCAGCCACCCATAATTTTTGTCTGCCCTTCCCTATATGCATCCTGGAGACCTTCCAGGTCTCAGATGTCAAAGTCTGTCAGTTCAACTAGGATCTCACTGTTATTTGTTTTCAAACCCCAAAAACTGCAGTCCTTATTACGAGTGCGCCCTCAATCTGTATTATTTACCCGGTTTAATTGGATTTCTCTGGAGATCAGTTGCTATCTCTTAGCTTAAGGGATTCATTATGGATGTCTGTGCCGATGAAAAGATGTAAGACAAGATGTGATGCTTGAACTTGCTTGTGTTAATTTACATCTCTCAGACCAATTACAAGCCTCTATTTACATTCAAATTACTTAATTACTTGATTAGAGTGGATGTTTAGTTAATTAGATGTTGGACTCCTTGTAACAATGAATTGAGTGACAAATTAGGTTCCAATTACTTTTAATAACAATCTGTATACTGTGTTCCAGAAGCTTCAAGAAAAGACGAAACAAAACAAACAAACAAAAAAAAACAAAAAAACAAAGAAGGAACTGAAACCAACCAAAAAGGTAGGTCTGTTGCGTTTATATGCTTCAGTACACCTTTGCACCTTTAATCAAGAACGCAGCGTAACAGACAGCCAGTCACCAGCCGCCGGGGCGCACGGCACTGGCAGTCCGGTTGAGAAGCACTAATGAGCGCTTTGAATATTTCCTGGTACAGGCACATCTGCCGGTGAAGTGAACAGATACGAAGCTTAATAGAGAGTCTCTTCCCGTTGCATATCTAGATGTTTTTGCTGTGTTCTTTGTCGATTCCTTTTACCCCTCCTGTCTGCTCTCGCCTGTGCTAGCAATAGGAATGCATTTTGTTTTTATTATTGTTTATTGTTGTCTTTTTTTCGGTGGTGGTGGTGGTGGTGGTGGGCGGGGGGGTTCCAAGCTTCTACATCCAGACTCCTGCACAGGCAGTGGAAGGGTAAATGAATGTGTGTGTGTGTGTGTGCGCGCGGAGGTGCACTAGGCCGTGAACTCTCAGGGGTAATAGAACAGTGTGGACAGGCAGGCTCCTCTAACTCAGCAGCTCATCTGGAGCCTTGTTGTTCTTGTCACCAGCTCTGCCTAAGTGATATTCCCCAGAGGGAAAGCTGGATGGATGATTTGAGGATACAGAGAAACGTGTAGTATAAGTTTCTCTCTCTCTCTCTCTCTCTCTCTCTCTCCCCTCTCTATTCCCCCGTATCACTGCGGGGTTTGTTGGTTATGAATGGTTGTAATGTGCGACTGCAGTAGGGTTGGTCATCCCGTTCAGAGGGTTCTGGTGAGTGGCTTTAACTGGACATCATTAATGCCTGTGTCTGCTGCCTTCACTGCATCCCCTCAAGAATGCACCTCCATGAGAGTGTTAAGCTCTGTGGCGTCTGATGGACTTCACTTCTACACACTAATCACATGCACCAGCACATGTGCTTTTTTCTTTTCTTGTCTTTTCTTTTCTTTTCTTTTCCTTTCTTTCTTTCTTTCTTTCTTTCTTTCCTTCTGATTCACTCTCTTGTTTTTCCTTATTTTTGGGGCTCTCTTGTCAACTTTTCAACACACACACACACACACACACACACGCACACACACACAAACACACACACACACACACAAATTCAAATGAATCTGAAGCTTGTTTTTGCATGCTCACATGCTTGTGTGTGTGTATGTGTATTATTATATTTCTCTTTCAGCCAGTCTATGCATCCTATCTCTTTATTAAACTTTAACCAGACAACAATGTGGGATTTCTTCTACGCTGCCAAGTCAGCGGGCTCTAACTTACACAGGTCATTGGATAGTCCATGGGGCAAGACGAAGCCATTTGTCAACACCATGTCAGGAAACCCTGGTGAAATCACGTGGAGGGAAAGAAAGAAAGAAAGAAAAACAACAAACAAAGAAGCAAACAAACAAACAAACAAAAAAATCATGTTGTGTGAATTGTGTGTAAATAATGTTGCATTTTGTTTGAAATCCAACCTGGTTCTCACGAATCACTGAAACTAAATGAGTTAAATATGCAGTATAGCTGAGAGCAGTTCTACCTTTCTCAAACCAGGGGGAAAAAAAAAGAAAAAAAAAAAAGAACATGAAAGCATGAAATCCCTCAAGTCTTGACCATCTGGTAACACTGCCTCTAGTCGCTCAGAGCATCCGCTGACCAAACCCTTTCATCGCTCCTGTAGACTAGTGTTCAGCTGTGGTTTTAGGTGCTCGTTGCGGTGCTGCATGGCTTGGAGTGGCTGCAGTCCTCCCGAGCGTGCGTACTGGTTGGAATCATTCTGTCATCTGTTGCTTGGTTTTGTAGCCTGAAGAATATTACTGAGTTTTTAACCTGGAATTAAAAAAAAAAAAAACCCAAAACAATTCCCCCTTTCAAACGATATGCATTCACCTCCTAACTTATGGGGAAATTGAAGTTTACGTCGCTTTTGGTTGCTGTCATTGCGGGTGCAAGGCTGATGATTGACAGTGCAATGTGAAACTGCATCTATACTTAACTGCTGCAATACGTGGCCAGCTAGTCTTTAATAAGACAAATAACTGCTAGTGTAATAACAGTGGCGAGATGACCTCATTTCTTCTCATTCGTTTTGGTGGCGTTACAACTTTCTTAAGGTCTCTTGGCTGTTGCTGCGGTGTTAACAGCAATGAATGAGATGCAGTTTAACCAGTGTTTACGGCATGATAGTGTACATGACCGTCCGTTAGTGGCATGCGAGAGAGAGGGACCTGAAGAAAAAAGGTCAGAGCAATGCAAATGCACACGCAATGCCTGGCGACTGTGGCTAAATCCCGGACAATTCCGGCGATTTAGGAATCATGGGAAAACGAGGACGTATGTTCACCCTACAATCTGAGGTCATAGGTCACCGCCCTTAATTCAAATCTTTTTTTCACCCGTACATTTCTTGGGTAAGACTTAGTTAGATTCGTAATCATACCCGACAAGAATATGAGCGTGATCAGAAGAATCGGTAACACCTTACCCAAATGAGACGGAAGGCGGGAGAGCCGCAGACGAAACCGAAAACTTTTTAAAGACTTAAAGTACACGAAGCCTTGGTATTTTGGGATCAGCGTATGAAGTTCCTATATGCAAAGATAAATGAATTGTTAATCAGAGAGTTACCTTTTGAGGAAACAGAACAGACGGAGAACGGCTATTAATCAAGTCTATTTTGGTTCTGTGTATTCACATTTGTACTCCCCCCCCACCCCCCCATTACAGATTACAGCAAAAATTATATTTCTGACAAAGTAGCCCTTGAATTTAGGCTACAGAAGAAAAACTTTTGCAGCAGCTGAAAGGATACAAAAATTATGGTCTCTGCATTGAATAGCTAAGGGTGAACTGAATGGATTTTAGATACTAACTTTGCTATGGTGTTTCAAGGATAAACAAACATACAGAATTTATCAAAGGGAACCGAGAGAAGATTACAGAAAAAGGTCCTTCGGAAAAATATTGGTATTGTGGTACGTATTTGACGGAGGGTAAAATGAAATATTATTACAGAATGTACTACTCCCATGTTTGAAAGAATCCTGAATTCTTCAGCTTAAGAGTCTCTGTGGCCGTAGATATAGCTCTGTGTGTGTGTGTGTGTGTGTGTGTGTGTTGAGTTATAGTAAAAAAAAAAAAAAGACGGGAGAGTAGGCGGACTCTGATGGGCCGCCATAGCCGTAATAAGAGTTTATTGCTTGTGTGTTGCTGACCATGGCACATTCCGCTCAATGGTCCCGTGACCAGAGACTTCCCGCCGGCCGCAGCCCGGGGTCAATGTCCACTCATCTCCGCTCACTCCCGCCGGACCTGCCACATCTTCTGGATCTTTCATCGCTCATCGCCGGCTAGAGTAATCTCTGAGCGGGAAAAACGGCGCATGCAAGTCATGACTTCACATGAGAAGCTACGATTTTTTTTTCCATCGCCGCAGCGTTTCCACTGGGAACGGAGTGTTTGTGCCAGTTACACAAGCTGAGTAACTCCGTGTTACACAGACAAACAGCTGCGACGCGATTTCGTTTGAGCCCTGCGACTCACACGTTGATGTCCTTAGTTTTCTAATTGTTCTTTTCTTTTCTTTCTTTCTTTTTTAATTATTTGGCCGTGACAAGAACTGATATGTAAATTTTTTGAAAGAAGAAGAAGAAGAAGAAGAAGAGGAAGAAGAATGATTTAAGAGAAGTATCAAACTGTGCAGAGAATCTTTGACTTTTTCTCTCATCTGGAAAGGACTCTTTTGTCTTCCATATGAGAACAAGACTGAAAAAGTAAATGTAGCTGTTCATACTGTGATAGTATCATATCTTTCACCATAATAAACGAATGATGAACGATATCTCGCTTGCTTTATTTATTTATTTATTTATCTTGCCTTGACTCAGTTGACTGTGTTCAAATCTTTTGTGCTCAGGCAAAGAGGGTATTCAATTAAACTTCCATTGAGCTGCTGTCCTAACAATGCAGTGACTGGCCTGTTGCCACTTCAAAAAAGACAAAAAAAAAAAAAAAAAAAGCCAACACAGTTTACCAATCACTTATTTTTATCTCATCATGAGGTAAAACTATTCTGACTTTCTTTTTTTTTTTTCATAACGGTAGTTTGCATTGGCTTTGGTCCCCAGAGCCGCGGCCGGCCGTCCTTCGCGAGAGGGTTGTGACATTGCTTTGGCAGTAATTGTTGTTTCTTTTTTTTAATGCCCGTCATTCAAACCGCGCAACCTTCCAACAATCCGAGAGTCCACCATGCTTCGCCACCGAGTGTTATTGACTTCAAAAGTAACTCTGGAAAAGAAAGTTAAGTTTATTGCAAATTTATTTTTGAGGCAAAGGGGGCTGTCAGCTGCAAGAAAAGCAAACATATCTATCTTAGCAAGACACCAAATTGGATAGGATGATGCCAAGTCTCTAAGTGGCAGCACGCCAAAAGCGTTGCAAGGCCAGAAAGGATGAGCGAAGGAAAGAACGAGGCAGAGAGAGAGAGAGAGAGAGAGAGAGAGAGAGAGAGAGAGATGGAGAGAGGTTATTATTGGAATACAATGCAACGTGTGCACAAGAGAAAGAGAGTAGATGGAGAGTAGTTGTGAAACGCACAAGCCTGCGGCACTCTAAAAACTGAGCCTATACACACTAACACAAAACAACAACAACAACAACAACAACAACAACAACAAAAACAACAATAAGTAAAAAAAAAAAATCCACGCTGTTACACTTAAGTGATGCTGGAAGACGGCGCAGAGAGATGGAGACAAAGGCGCTGTAGTGGGGGTCGAGCTTTCTGGAACTCTCCGCGGTGCTGAAGGAACCCTCTTACATTTACTTTAAGCGGAGCGGGCCGCTCTCCCCTCCTTTCACAAGCGTTTTCTGCTCTTAAATTAAAAAAAAAAGGTTTCGTAAAACAAACAAAAAAAAAAAGCATACTTCACAGCTCATCCTATTTCGAACTAGAGTTCAAAGTTCGAGTTATTCTCCATGTATTGTCCCTTAGAGTCAAATTTAGAATAAATTTTTACAATTCCTGACTTCTATATTAACCTTTTTGCAGGCTAGAGACAGAGAGAGAGAGAGAGACAGAGAGAGAGAATTTAAATCGTGTTCCAACTCTAATTATTTCATTGGCAATAAAAGAGTTCAGAGATGTTTGAATTCCTTTCAGCATGAAAGGCATAATATGTGAGAAAATGAAGAGAATGAGGGAAATTGGCAGGCAAGTCGAATAGCGGAAAATTGCAAGCACCTGTCCCTTTTGGCCCTGGGTGCTTAGCAACGATACTCTCTACAATTAAAAGCAAATATAGCTTCGGCTGTCCTAAGATCTCAAGAAACGCATTCACTTCAAAGTTGTTCTGTTCACATACAAGGTGCAGTGGCGGCCAGCCATCAATTCAGTCACGTCAGGTAGGTAAAACCCCTCACATCTCAAACGCATAACCAACTTCCAACATGTTTTGCTTGATATCGTAATGAATACGGATTACATAATCTATGGATTAACCACTCGTGAAACTGGATTTATCGTATTAATTGCGTGAATAATCGTAACTGGTCAGTATGATGTTGTGAGATTATCAATGTGGGATTATAATCTGACTCTCTGTGTGGGATTGAGAGACTACGAGTGACCCCCCAAAATAAATAAATAAAAATCCCCCTTTGTTCTCATGAATTGGAAACAGCATTGACGGCTTCCCGCAATAAGTCAGTGACAAGCCGATTGTGACAAACTATCCCACTCCCAGCAACGATGCACAATCAGGACTGCTAAGGATTAGTCTGGCTTTCACATCTCGCCTCGGTAATTGCATTTGAGCATTCATTCATCAAACGACAAGACAATGAAGTACATCCTCGTTTATCAACGATTTGGAAAGACCACTGTGGCATTTTTTTTTCTCATGCCACCGTAGGATAAGGGCTGTCTCTCTCTCTCTCTCTTTTTTTTTTTTTTTTTTTTTTGTCTTTGGCATCTCAGATTAGACTCTTTTTTTTTTTTGGTTTCGTTGTGAATTCTAAGCGGCGTTCGCTTTTTTTTTTTTACCGATGTGCTCTGAGGACAGGGCTAATGCGCAACAGCCAAAATTCCAGTAAAACTCCCCAGAGAAGCAATGTTACACATATTTTACGTTTTCTTGGGACTTGGGACCTAGGTTTCGGGGGGGGGGGACGAGAACACTTTGCTAAGAGCTAGCTTGAAGTTTACATACAAAACCCATAACGAATATCAAGCTTTCTTTTATGAGGTTGTTGCTTTCCACGTTAAAATATAGATGCTACTAAAACCTTAAAACATCTTGGGTTTTGGGAATGCTAGACTACATTTATTTTTTTTTCTCCGTAGCAGTCACGTCGCGCGCAAACACACGCAATATACGTTGATGTCATATTACTGTACGATAATGTACCACCGCATCAAATTTGCAAAAGCATGCTTTTTTCTCTGGGACATACTGTGTATTTAATAACATTAAAAATGTATAGTGATATTTTGGGTTCAGGCATGCTGAAGGGTCTATGAGTATGAGCAGTCCTTTAGGAGAGGCAGGATCATATTTCAGAACTATCTGTTTGCCTCTGAAACCATACCACCAGCGCCCCCCCCCCACCCCCCACCCCCTTCAGGCCCTTCTCATCTGCATTGATCTGCCTGACTGCCCACCAGGGACACAGACGCAATACTGACGAAATCCAGCTTTCCTCCCTTTAACTTCTGTCACCCGCTGACACACGCACTCACTCCTCATACTCCATCTCTCTCTCTCTCTCTCTCTCTCTCTCTCTCTCTCTTTCACTCTTCACCATGGTCTCTCAGAGTTACGTCAAGGGGTCGGGAGGGGAGGTTGAAAGGTTAAGTAGAGAGAGAGAGAGAAAGACAGAGAGACAGAGACAGAGACAGAGAGAGAGAGAGAGAGAGGGATGGAGAATAAACAAACAAGAGATAGACATTGTTTGCATACACTTGTTTACATTTCAAAAAGCTGGGTTGAGTCTGAGAGACATCAGGTAATGAAAGTGTGCAGTGAGACAATGGATGGGGTCAGTGAGACAGAGACAGAGGGAGAGAGAGAGAGAGAGAGAGAGAGAGAGAGAGAGAGAGAGGGAGAGAAAAAGAGAGAACACCTCTCTTTACCCTCGTCTCAGTCATTCGAGGCATGAAAGCTTTGAGAGATTAAAGTGACAGAAAAGGATGTCAGATTGGAGGGCAGACCAGCAATCCCTCAGCTTTGGACTGAAGGACAGACACACACACACACACACACACACACACACACACACTCCTCTTCCCACGATGCAGCCTAAACTTGCATGTAGAACAACAGAGTGTACTCTCTTTACCTTTGACAACACACGCAGTTCTTCAGGGGTTACTACCTGTTGTTTTTTTGGTTTTTTTTTCCTCCTCAAACCAAATATGAATTTCCTCACACTTGGCTAGCTTTCCATAACACCCAAATCAGAAAAAAAAAACCAGTCGTCAGCTGACCACAAACCCGCCTCCAAGCCTTTTGTTCCTTTTCCGAGAGCGTCGCCACGGCCCCAAACAATACGACTCTGACACCCCCCCCCCCCCTTCGTCTCTGCGTTTGTCACAACTTCACATGGTCCGCTGCTTCTCCAGCAGAAGGCCCGTGAGACAACAGCTTCTTGGAATTACTCTCTCCATGACAATGCAGGAACGCTTTGTCCCGCGCCTTGCGTGAGGCCCGGTTCTTCGATTCTCCTTCGCTGCTTTCTCTTTGTGTCGAGATGGAAACGCGGCAGGAGACACGCAAACCGCAACGCGGCTCTCTGTAAAGCCAGCGAGAGCAGGGGGCAGACATAGTTATATTTTCCCTCTAGTCTTCAGAAAAAAAAAAAAGCCTGTTTCAGACGGTCATGTTTCGCGAAGCTGGAGATGGGACGGTCAAGCGTTCTGAATTAGGATGGGAGCAAAGTCTTGTTTACCGTAAACCCTCAGCCAAACGCCGGGTCTGGAGTGATGGCCGGGGGTGCCGCCTGTTTGGGAAAATAACGGCCGGTCCCAAATACAGGCCAGGGTAAAAAAAAAAACTACAGAAAGGCTCCGGTGGTAAATTCATCATATTTCCACAGCATTATTTACATCAGTACAACAACATACCGTACTTATGCTCACCACTCTGTTGCTATTAGATTCACTTTTTTAACAGAAATACCATACCTATAGTGTTCTAACTCACATGGATTGTGCTCGCTGTAAGATTATATGTGCTAATGGCCCATTATTAGTATTCAGGGACATCAGTGCCAAAACTCTCTCCTTCCTATTTCCTTTGCGTCATTTCATTATTTATATGACTATTTCATATAGCATGTCTTAATGGTACTTGGAAAAAGTCACAGAAGGGAAAAAATGTCTGATTTTAGATGGCATTGGTATGGTGGGAACATGTCGGCCGGTAACCTGGAAACAGAGGAACAAGTCTTACCTTTAAAACTGTCATTATTTCAACCTGTTCCCATTTACCCTCTTTGATCTTAACAATAAAACAAATAATTCACAGAGTAATCAACACTAATCGACGTAAATATAGTAAACAATTACCTCTTTCATTTCGTGATAGAATTACTGTTCTTTGCAAACTATTGCGTCATTTGCTATATCCACAGATGGTTTTAATCTGTCGATAATTGTGCTCTTCGTTCTCTCTCCATATTCAGGTGATACGGGTACATTACAATGATCTGCGAAAAATCCTGCAGTTTGAATGTGCATGAAACATCTGCTTTTGTGCGGCCTGTGTGCTAAATGTTATTGTGCATTGCACACAAGATACAGGTACGTATATTGCATCAGCTTCATTAATCAATCTCACGTTGTAGCTTTCTCAATAGCGCGCAAACTTAAAACAACCCGTGCTGTTTCGTCTGCGTTATGATCTTGCAGATCACAGCAAGGCATTAAGCAATGGCCTGTCTCTAATAACAGCCTGTCTCAGATAAAGGCCTCGTTCTTTCTTCGGCTGAGGTAAATAAAAGGCCCCGTCCACTATTTGACAATTTACGGTATCTTTTTCGAATTTTCACGAGCCCGGACTTTTGGCTCTGACAGGAGAGTCGGCCGTTGCTCTGGTAGGAGAGTTGAACGGTTGAAGCAGTTATCAGCAAGTCTCCTGAGACTTGTGGACAGAAGTTTCATTGTTGCGTTACTCTTAATTGGTTTGTCTGCTACACACACACACACACACACTGGAGGAGCTCTGTTAACTCCTGACCTATCACTTGTGAGTAATGAGTGCTAAATTTATACTGAGGGTTTTCACACAATATGAGTCCACTTGTTAAATTAACACTGAAAGTGTAAACATTAGTCTATGTGGACTCATATAAACGCTCCCAGTGTTAATTGGACACTGGTGAAAACATTGTGCTGCCTGCAAGCACAAATACGTGTGTGTGTGTGCATGTGTGTATGTGTGTGTGTGTGTGTGTGTGTGTGTGTGTGTCTGTATAATGGGAACTTTTTATTTATGCTATTCTATTTGTCTATTTATTTATGTTTGAGGACAAAAATAGCTACTTTCTCATCTTGATATTCTTTTTTTTTTCTTTCCTTCTTTCTCTTTACACACACCAATAACAGACTGTGAGAAAAACAAGATGAGAACAGAAAAAGAAAAAGAAAAGTAAAGAAAAAGCGCCGTAGAATATGACCGCGGACTGTTTGTTTCAACAGTACGGAGTCCTGCAGGGAAATGTGAAAGAAAGGCGAAGCATGACTTTCATCCCAAACACCGTCCTTGATGCCATCTGTTATCACGGCGCCTTTCAGCACCACTGTTTGAAAAGGCACGCAAACAGAAATAACTGAAGCGCATGTTATTACACTTTGTCTTATGTCTCATTCTTTTTTCTTTTTTTTTTTTTTTTTTTGTCGTTTTTCCGCATCTAATCTCATCTGAGAGCGTCACAGGAAGAGCTGGTATTGCAAGATGGCGGGGTGTCACAGATAAAACCCAAGTCGCGACCTTTTAAGCGAGATTTTTTTGTTGAGAGCTGAAAGGTCGCAGGTCGTTTTATGTAAGCCGAGGAAATGGTCTGCTGGATTGACCAGTTATTTGAATCCTGACAGGAAATTTCCACAATGAGCGCTTAAGAGAAGTGACTTAAATTCCCAACGCGGTTCACAAAGGACCCAAACACTTAATGGCATCAAACTTTTCATCTTATTTTCCTGTCTTCTTATGATGTTGTCCAGTTGCTGATAGATATTACTCATATTGCAGAAGATACTGTTAAAATGTTGGTTAGAAGCTAAAATGGCCTGCCGTGAGTTTTGCTCCGAGTTTGATCGGTTTCAGAAAAAAAGAAATCCGTGGAACGAACGGTGTGAGGTTGATGAAATGAATGGAGGCACCGTTACCTACACGGATTATCGAATGGAATCGTCAGTCTCATCTGGTGGGTGCTGCACAGCAACATTCAAGGACAAGTTAAGGTCACATACCTCTGTCAGGACCCTGTCATTTTCCTTTCTTCTTTTTTTTTTCTTCCGTTAAAATTCCACGGTAGAGCTCCGGGTGACCTTTAGCCTTGATTTACAGGTTTGATTTACTCTGTGTTTAAGACTGTATGTCTCTCTGACCAGCGTGTGGTCCCTTGTGCCAAAAGCTCAGTTTATTTTCAAATCTCCATCTCTCTGTGTAAGAGCACTTCAAACTCCAAATTGAAAAGGATTTACTTTTTTGCTGTTGCTTTTATGGTCCTTGGAGGTAAACTATGTCCTAGTGACGTTTTTTTTTTCAAATGGCCCAGTGTTTGGTTCAGTGAGAGAGGATTTGATTAATTTGATTCATTTGAAGTATTAGAACTGGCTTGAGTCATTACAATGTTTTGTTCTCAATCAAAATACCAAATTAACAACAATCTGTCGATTTCCCACCTGACATATTAAAATTCAACCCACTTTTACAAGTGCCGCTAATTGCGCTTTCAGGAAATTGCGTCGAGAGTCCTTTGTGCGCCTGAAAAGGACTTGTCTGTTTTTGTCTGTTGAACGTATTTAATTCAATAGCAAGACAAAACTGAACAATGATATAAAATCAAATGAATGAGCTTTAGTCTTACCTCAGATTCAGGGTCAGGGCTCCATCTTCATCTTCATGCAGTACTCTTGCTTTGTCAGTGCTATCTCCAGAGATTCGATTCAGAGCTGAGTCACAGTAAATGACAGAGACAACAATGATATACTGCTACATAAATTCACAGAGACACTGCCCCGCTGTCATAATGTATAGATACTGACCAGAGCAGACAAAGAGAACTATGAAGAGGAGTGGCACAGTGACAGAAGTGCTAATTAAATTACTGAGGTCATGGGTATGGTAGAGAGTAAATGCAATGTTCACAATACAAATGAATGCACAACGCATTGTTATGTGTTTACGTTATCATAGATAACGATTACCCTCGTTGTTGTCATCATCATCATTGTCGTCATCATCATCATCATCATCATCACTGTTTTCAAAACACAACAACAGCAGCAAGAAGAAGAAGAAGAAGAAGAAGAGGAGGAGGAGGAACATAAAAGAAGAAGAAGAACATCCACGACTGTCAAGCATTTCTGTAGCATTTATAGAGGGAGGAGAAGTGGAAAAACAGTTGCAGAATTGA
Source organism: Chanos chanos (assembly GCF_902362185.1). NCBI lineage: Eukaryota > Metazoa > Chordata > Actinopteri > Gonorynchiformes > Chanidae > Chanos > Chanos chanos. The sequence goes on from NC_044505.1 coordinate 11,589,605, forward strand.
AAAGGTTTTTTTTCTTTTTTTTTTCTTAACGGCTGCAGTTTGTAAAATATACATCTTCAAAGCGTGTAAGGCGCCATTTACTGCTTGATCCCAGCATGAGCAGGGGAGATCAGAGAAGGCAGAGTTTCCACTTTATCCTGCGTACTGCTAGATTGCTCTTACAGCAATGACGGCAACCGCTGTAATTTTCAAGTACAGCTGGAAAGAAAGACGTCACTTTCAGCATTTATGGGTCAGACTCCTGGAGGGTCTTTTTCCTCTTTTTCCCCTCTCCCATGTGTTCTTTTCTCTCTTTCTTTCTTTCTTTCTTTCTTAGAGTTAAATGTGAAGTTTACTGAAGAAGTTACAGAGAGAGAGAGTTGTTCTCATCTCTTCAGGTGTGATAGAACAGGATTAAAAATATTCCAGAAATTTCTCCTCTTCTTACTCAGATGTGAAATTGTGAATCAAGAATGCTTTGTGCAAAAGTCTTTTTTATTTGTAGTGGGTTGAAGAAGTAATGCTGTGTTTTGTTTTGTTTTTTTCTTTTGTGTGCGTGTCAAAACCAGCCTCTTGTTCAGCGCATTCTGAAGGTTTAAACGTGCGCGTTTTTGTGTCTGTTGCCTGTTTCGGGGGGGGGGCAGGGCTGGGAGGTGGAGCTAACAGAAATCTAACCGATTCACCAATCGTTTAACCGTTCACTGAATCACATCCCCTCAGTACAGGGCCTGTGGCGAGTACCCCACACATACGGTGTCTACGCTTCTACGTAGACGAAAAACCCAAAAAAGCAAAAAACACCAAAAATCATCTCGCACACATGCGCGAGAGCAGCCTCATTCTAAGAGTCGTAGCGTGTTGATGCCGTGCCCAAATTGGCATTCGCTTTGCAGTAAACAGAGGAGGCACGCCGTGCCACTGTTGTCACTCTGACTAATTAGCCTGCCTCTCTCCAACTGCAGCACGCTACTGTTTTGACTCCGACGCGTGGGCGCTAAGTATTCTATGCCCAGTGTTTTTGCAGGCGCTATACATATTTTATTTATTTCTTTTTCCACCGTGGAAATGACCCCCGGGGTCTCCGAGAACCGGCGCTAACACGTAAGGTTGCGCTTTTGTGTTTGCGGCAGTGTTTGATGAGCCTTAAAGGCAGTAATCAAACTTTGGTTTTAGGACTGCCCGGCGAGGTGTGATGTTCATGACTGTAAAATGAAGAGAGAACAAACTAAAATTAATATCTAGTGGATGTTTTAGTTCAGGTATCCATTCCTCCTCATTAAACATTAAAAAAAAAACACACACACATTATGAGTAATTGAAGCTGCTGGGTATGACACAATTCATGCTTTATGATTCATAAATGATGAATAACATCTCTTTTATTTTGTTTACTGCATCATTATTTAATGAATTCATATGCAGTTACTTGGGAGCGGTATCTGAAATATGTTTTTGTGATAAGGCTGCAATCAGGTCATTAAACCTTAGCCAACCTACTGTATTTGTTCAGTCTGAAAGTTTCAGCTTGACTGACATATCATTGATCCGTAAAACTTAAATAAAAGTTAAATTAAAAAAAAAAAAAATCACCCACTATAAATTGTCAACTTTCTGCAGCCCACGTACTGAATTTCATTTTCAGCCTCATGGTAAAGCGGTAAGGGCGTGAATTTACTGTATGTCTCAAAGGGTCTAAATCAGGTCTAAAACCGTAACGTATGACGGTAAGCCACACACTGTTCATCAGCGGGTTCCAGAGAAGCAGTAAGCTTTCTCCTAATCAACCTCGTGTCTAGTTTTCTACTGTGAGAGAGGCACTGAATGCAATTAGTATAAAAAGCATTACTTGACATTTAACTCTCTCTCCCATCCCTTTATGAGCTACTGAATAGCTGACATTTGAATCCAGTTGGGGTGACGGAGGACTGTAATTTGGCTCTGAGAGGGGTCCTAAACCTGGGGTGTGGACAGACCGGCCCCCCCCCGCCTGATCGAGCCTCTCCACAGGCAGAGGAGGAGAGGGAGGCACTAGGTCAATCTGACTCCTCGTATAGTCCAGAACCAGTAATTAGCAAAGTTTTTTCAAGTGCAGCTCCTCAACAACAAGTCCAAGAAACAACAACAACAACAACAACAACACCAAAAAAGGGATATAGTAGGTGTCAAGTCTGTGTTGATTTGAGTCCACACTGTCTTCTACAAGCCTGATCTAATTTTATCAGGATGCAGAGATGACAAACTATGAGGAGAGGAGAAGTATCCTTCACCTACCTGCCCACTGCTTTTATTTCATACCTGCCCTGATGTCAGTGCAGCATCACCCAAAACGCTTTTAAAAATTCGTTCAATGCTTACTCCAAAGCCGCATCTGAGTTATTTAGAAGACCGGCAGAATTAAAAAATAAGGAGAAGGAAAAAAAAATTATGATGGTGCTGTATTACATTCATAAAGATGAAAGGAGGTAAGACTGATTCTGTCGGGTTACCTGAATGTAATGGGAAGGCTCTTTATCTTTTGTGTTTCTGAACTTCTCTCTGACTTTTGGCGACGTCAGTGTACTCTGTGCTCTTTCCTCAGAATATATTGACTAAATTTGACAAATCAGGCTAAAGAAAAACCCCATAGCAGCCAGGCCATCTCCAGCCATTCTTAACAACAAAGGACAATTGTTACCATGGAAAGTTACCATGGAGTCATATGTTTGCGTGACAGTCAAATTACAATACAAGATGTTTTGCTATAGAACTACCATATGGCCACAATTGGACCCTTGTGCATTTGCACATAATTGAGGATTTTCCCAGCTTGCTTTAAATGATCGTGTATAATATAAACTGGACAGCCAGCATTTCCAAAGGTATGACTGAAACAGTTTCAGAAACAATACATAAATATGTAACTTGGTATTCTTCGGGTAATTGTTGTATTTGACCATGGCTATGTCCAAAATGGCATACTAGTGTACTGCATACTGCATACTGGCCCAGTATACGCTGTGTACTGCACACTGCTCCCCACCCTAGTATACAGAATTGTATGCAAGTATGAGAACTTTCCTGTAGTGTACTACATGTTTGCTGGGCTCTTTGTTCTGTTAAAAATGATCGACTACACCAAACATCTATCAACAGTAGCCCTATAAGAAAGCATATGAAGACTTATTACACCAAAATATGCAACTGATACATTTATATTCAGAACTGCAGCTGGAGTTGAAGTGGGAGCCACTTCTGTTGCTGTTCGCCATGTTTTTTGAGATTTTTGGCGGTTGGAAATCACTGTGTTGCATTATGGGATGCAGTACCCGATGAAGTGAGCTCTGGTTGTATACTGCAAGTTTTCGCCAGAGTAGTACATCATCTGGGTAACTGTCATGTACTGCATCCCATGATGCAACACGGTGATTTTCAACCGCCAAAAATTTCGTGTACTGCATACTACTTGCTACTTTTACGTCAAGATCAGTATACGAGTTATATGTAGTATGCCATTTCAGACACAGCCCATAAGAATTGTGTTCTAGTGCTTTCTAAAAGGTCAAATAGATTCACATGTGCAATGTAGGTATTTACCAGCATGTAGTACACTGGCTCTGTTGGTGTTGTTGTTGAATATCATGTATGAAAATCAATGAGTTTTTCACCACTGGATGTCAACAACATACATAAAATTGTCCATCATCTTTCTTTGAATAAAGTTTTATTAAACATTTTATAACAGCCAGTCATCTAAATGCATACATGACCAAAGTTATCTTGGCTGAAGGACATACTGACATCTAAATAAATAAACAAATAAATAAATCAAAGAGAAACTTCCAGTATTATTATCAGAATAACATGATTTGCAACAGGGTTCTGGGATAACATACGGTTCTGATCCAAAGGATTTATGGGGTTGCTGATTTATACCGCTTTTTTTTTTTTTTTCCTTTCTGTTTTTTTTTTTATTTCCTTTGGAAACGCTGACCGCAGGTGTTGGCATAGTTTACAGGTCTTTGCGTTTCGCGCTCGCCATACGTGGCCCGGCTAATGTTGATGGATCTCCTGGCCTGATAGCAAATCGTAATCCATTTTCCTGACAGCTGTCAATCAACCTCTGACCGCCTTAATCCATTTTCCTCTGTGAACGCCTGTGAATGTTGTCCTGTGGGGTGTGGGTGTGTGTGTGTGTGGGGGGGGGGGGGGGGGGGGGTGTTTAGGTGTTTTGTGATCCTGCTCATTTTGCTGAAAGTATCAGACTGCCGGCGCCTTTGGCGAATTGGCTGGCCTCAGCTTCGCCCATAATTGGACGACACTGTAATTTGCTTTATCTAAATTACTGGAAATATTAACTCTGGCAGCAGCCATGCATATTAAAAAATGAGGATTGATTTGTCTAAAAGGAACACCCCCGTATTGAGTTCATCTCTCCCTTGACAATAACCTGATACCGCACAAAAAAAAAAAAACAAAAAAAAAAACAAAAAAAAAAAACATTGTTGTCGAGATTGAGACGGCGCTGTGAATCTGTCACGCTCATTGTGACTCTGAAGCTTAGATCAGCTGAAACGCTTTTAAAAGAGGCTGATTTATCAAACGAGCGAGAGCCATTTTTCATAATTAGAATGCCGTTCTCTCGAATGAGCTGCAGCAGAGGGACGTGACATCAATCGAAGGATTCTGGGGTTTTGTTTTTTTTTTGGGGGGGGGGGGGGGTTTGGACTTCTTATACATGTAAATGACTCTCTAAGACGTTCTGTAAATGTGCCTTGCACCGTTTCCTCTCTAACAAAAAAAAAAAAAAAAAAAAGATTAAAAAAATGTCATTTGTTGCTCAGCTGTGCTTTTGGTAGATCCACTCGAGAGAAATTTCATTTTTGATTTTTCATTTTTCACTCTTGCTCTCAATGGCATTTAATGTGAAAAAGGCACAAACGCACGCTGTGTGGATTTCAGTGATAATCCAAAATGACTAAGCGTAACTCAATACATTTTGCCGAGCGTCATCAAAGAGGTATCTGAAACTTAAGTCTCCGCTGTTGACACCAGTTCGGTTCCTCGATCCTCTCCCGGGAACGGTCTTTCATTAACTCTACAGAGGCATGACTATGCGTTTAGCCTCATAAACGGGGTCTGGGACCACTTGGGAATAGCTTACCAGTATCAATTTACCCATATTTCTGTCTCTCTCTCTCTCTCGCTCTCTCTCTCTCTGTCTCTTTTTTTTATAACTGCTGAGAATGCATTTATTGTTTTCCCTTCATGGACACTTCACTACCTTGAACGGCAGACGCATAATCTTCTTGGGTGTTGTTTAGGCATTGGATCAATGCATTCAACCTCCGCACACTGTCTTTGCCACTCTCTAACCCTTTGTCTGCGAAACCCAGAGGAACAAAACTGCTCCTCAGGAATCGATCTGCCCTCTCCTCTCTCACCATGTGTGAATTGATCTTGGAGATGCACCTCATGTGAAGACCTCCGCATCGATTAGCTCCGAGCAATTTCTCTACTTCTGATTGGTAAAGCTTAGCTGCCTGTTATTCTCCTTGGCCTCTTCTTTTCTTTTCGTTTCTTTTTTTTTTTTCCTTCTTTGTTCCATGGTATCGGCTTTAATGAGCAGATGCCGTAGACTGTCCTCCTCAAAGGCGGGTCCCCCGACAGACGGGCTACGGAGCCCGTGACCGAAACGCGTACCGGGGTTCACGCAGAGGTTTAGAGCATGAATCAATTTTTAGTTTGTACATGCTGATGATGTGTCAGCGGCATTGTGTACTGTCTACGACTTCAGAGAGAATTTTATAGCGTTCCCAAATTAAAAAGGGAAATTCTGAAGTCTATTTGAGGGGATGGTAGGGTGGGGTGGTGGGGGTGGTGATGATGGTGTGTGTGTGTGTGTGTGGGGGGGGGGGGGGTATATATCTTGGTAAGACCTGTGATCTGGTCCATCTGAATAACATGGCATTTAAAGTCAACAGCATTGTCTCAAGAGCTTGAAAAGTTCCCGTGCTACACTAAAGCAATATAATAATGATGTTTTGCAGGAGTGTGGTTTTAAAGGTCAAATCTATGTTTTTTTTTGGCCCTTCTTTGTTCATTAATCATAGCCCTATACTGTCTAATTTTCTCCTCACCTTTGCAAATTCATCTGCGTAAGTGTTCGGGGAAGTGTGATATGAAACATTTTCGCTTGAAACCTCAAAGGAAGAAAAAAAAAAAAAACCTCCATTGGCGATTTTCTCCCGTGAAGATTGCTGTATTCAGCCTTAATGGCAAATCTTCAAATATTAGTTATTATCATAAGGCTTGGAAATTGTTGAAAGTAAAGCAAACATATTTCTCCTAATTCCTTTTGGACTGTAGAAAACTTGTAGGGCTCAAATTATTGATTAGATTCAGTCAAAATTCAGAATGAAATGTTTTGAAAACCTCTAGGACTAAACCTCTTGCCTCAAACCTCTAAACCTCTTACATTTCCATTTAGTCTTTCAGAATTTACCAAGAAAACGTCTACCAGGAATTGAGTTATCCCCATGTGTTTGGTGTAGTTAATTGGAATATCAAAATCCGTGCTATATACGCCAAGACACATTTTAAAGACTGCTGACTTAATTAATCAAATATGTACTTTAAATTGACATGTTTCCTAATTCTTTCATTATTGCATTTCATAATATTTCTCATATTTGAAAAATCATACCCCTCATATAACACTACCCATCCACGTGCTCATTCATACATTTCATGACATATTTGGTAGACTATATGAGCACATAACCATTCTGAACGAAATACAAAAAAAAAAAAAAAAAAATCAATTTTGCGAACACACAGGATTAATTCAATATTTTCTCACGTGGGCAGAATCCAACCAAAAATCTGTGTTTGCTTTTCCTGGAAGGACAAAAAGTTTGACATTCACGACAAAACCTGGGCAGCTGTCTTGTAATTGTCTCTGGAATCTTAATTAGGCCTCCATCGCGCGGTGGCTACAGATTCTCTTATCAGCGGTCGAGCTTCAGGCGGCTCTGCCCAGGCCTCCCTGAGACATCCGTCGGGTATTCATTTAGAGTTTGCTCTCTGATTCCACGACACGCTCTTGCGCTGAATAGCAATCTGCTCTTAGTTACTCAGCTGACCCTCCATTGACATGCTGCTTTTGTATGCATAAATATACACGCTATACACACACACACACACACACACATATACACATCATAGTGGGAACTTCCAACTGATTTCCATTTTCTGTACCTGAGGATGGAACACCTCCCATAAACCATAACCTTTAACTAATGATGTATTTTACACCTGTATACCACAGTACATCTCTGTGAGTGAACGCTACGACTTTTTTTTTTTATATCCACAAGAGAAACACATGGTACATTTGATACAACACAAACATGCACACAAACACACGTGCACGTGCGCACACACACGCACACACACACACACACACACAGAGAGGCAAGAGTAATCGTAAAAATGACTGACCGCCTGACCGTAAGGGTGGGGGCATCTTTTATGTTTACACTGTCAGTCCAGATAGTGCTCATGGCCTTTAACTAAAGAGACCACAAAATGAGCACATCTATGAGTCCTGATAAAACAGCTCAGTTCATTTCAAACCCCCGTCTGGATTCTCTTTTCAGTTGATAATTGAAGAAATATATACAAGTGTACACTCTGCTTTGATGATAATGAACGTCTTGTAAAAGTCCTCACACACTTGCAGTCTACGATTAAGGGTTAGGTTTTCACCCGGTCAAAAGTGTTTACTGTTTGGTAGGAAAAGATGAAAGCGCCTGAACTAGCGATGTTAATGAATAGCCTTTTTTTTTTTTTTTTTTTTTTTCAGCTGAACTGCTAAACAAACAAACAAACAAACAAGAAACAGTTTTGCATCTACCATAATTGGCTTCCAGATGTCATAGATGCTATAGTGAGTTAATTTACACCGTGTCCCTCACCTTTGATCTCTAAACATTGAAATAAAAGAATTTAATGTTTGTTCCTTTTTTTTTTCTCCCATGGCAAACAATCTGGAGATAATATTGCGGCATCCGTTTACTGGAATATCACTATGAAGTAAATTCATGATACATATTTTGCTGTATGAGAGGAACTCCTTTTCAATTTTCCTATACGAGAATCAGATTTGTAAAGATCTTATTCTACTCTGATGGGTCTTTTATTTTATTTTATTTTTTTCTTTAATGTTGACATTTTTTTTTCTCATAGGTCATACTTTTAACTGCTCATAATTATACGATTCACGTACTCATGTAACCACTGATAATTACTCACAAACAATATGCAGAACCCATTGAAGCCGCATCTTTGAAGATTTGAAGGGAAGAAATGCTCGTTTGTTCAAAGAGATTCAAAAGAGAATCAAAATGTAATAATAAAAAAATATGCTTACAGATGATTCCCTTCTCTCTCGTCCTTGAACCTCATCTGCGCTTCAATGTCACAATACCCCCCCTCCCCCCCCCCCCCCCCCCCCTCACTTTTATACGTCTGCAGCAGAGGAATAAACAAGCCGGCCATGACCTTGAAACCTTTCAGGAAGTTTCCGTGGAACTAACATCATTGACTCCACCGTTTCGTTATTTTTTTTTTTTTCTTCCCCTCTGCGGCGTGCGGGTCAAATTTAGCCTCTTCAGCTTGCATATTGCTTACAATTGCACAGCTCACAAAAGTACCCCCCCCCCCCCCCCCCCCCCCCCCCCCCCCAAAAAAGAACATAACCCAAATAGAACTTTCCACAACTTTTACCCAAAAGCTCTTAAGAGATGTTTTCGGTATTCCTCTCTCACGCTGGGTGTTGTGCACATAGAATAATTCACTATTTATTCAAGTTCTGTTATTTTGAGAGTTTCGGGAGGCAAAGGGGAGCTTAGAGAATCTTCCAGCCTTCACATTTACATTGTATATATATAAAAAAAAAAACAAACAAAAAAAACATTGTATAAAAAGCTCGGGCTCTGCTCTCTACATGGAGGAGATGTACGGCTTTTCATCACATTTGCATGTAGTTTGTAAATACATGGGAAGGATTACTGGAGGCAACTAAAAGAACAAACAAACGCATTTTGCTGTCGCATAATTCTTTTCCTACAATCTGCAAATCTTTAGGATGCGCTGTGTGACTGACTTTTGTACGTATCCTTGAAGAGAATCCTTTTATTTCCACGTACATTTTTTTTGACATTGCCAGCGTCTACTCGCCTTTTTTCCTTGTGACAGCCCTCTGAAGTACTGCAGGCATACTGGAAAAGAATAAATATCTATTTTAAATACAACATGTGATTATAATCGTTTTAGAGAACATAAATGTTGCAAACTGAGATCATGTCCTTGTTTAAGATGATTATAATTATCACTGTTTGTCGGTTTGACACTTATTCGAAATCCGTAGTTTCATCTTTTGTACTTGTGTTTTGTATTTTTGTTTTTTTGTTGTTGTTGTTTTTCAATATCTTTTATTTGTCTTTTGTGAGATGTTATAAAATGCTTGTTTTCCGAGAGCCTAGGTTTAGTGTTTCATCTTACAAATGAAAACTGATTTTTTAAATGAAAACAGATGGGAAAGTATGAGCCATTACTTGAACACTTGCCAAAGACTCACAGCAACAGCATAAATGGACTTTTCTCCTTACCGTACGTTCTTTTACTTCACTGTAGTGCGTCAGACACTTTTTTTTTTTACCCCCTCCAGTATCGCTTGTAATGAGAAAGTAAGAAAACACACAAATTGGTAATGCATAAGGATATTCAATATGCATGAGCGAAAAACTGAGCTGGCTTCCAGCTGCTTCTTGCTGGCTCGCTATTGGTCCAGTTTGCGGCTTTGGAAGTCTTTGGAATCCACCAGTTGCATTTTGACAGACACAAAGCATTGAGACACTGAACGTGTAAATCAAAGATGAACGATACATCTCTCCTTTGAGAGGGAGGCAATTAAAATGTACTCACAGAGTTATTGCTATGATTTGTGTGTGTGTGTGTGTGTGTGTGTGTGTGTGTGTGTGTGTGTGTGTGTGTGTGTGCGCGTTGGGGATGGTGGGGGGTGGGGATGGGGGTGTCGTCTGATATTCTGACCCGCGCTGAAAGCAATTAGACGGTAGACAGGACTGCGTCGCGTCACAAAATGAACAGCTGTTTTGCATGTTAATTGATATGAATCCCAGTTGACCAGGAAGAAGCCAATTAACTTCTCTCTCTCTCTCTCTCTCTCTCTCTCTCTCTCTCTCTTCTGAATGGTGGACTCTGAGGGAATCATTTGCCCGCTTTCCCTTGATAAACTAACACTCATGTGTGTATAATCACTTTTTTTTTTTGATACCGACACTTTGATTTATGTTTTCCTGTCACTACAGATGTGGTCTGTCAATTGCGCTATGGGAATTTCATTACCTTTCAATGGAAACTGGTGAAAGCTTACAGCTCAAGAATGCTGATGATTATAAGTGACCTCTAAGTGTTTGTTGTAGTCATAGATATGTAAATATCCCAAGAATGGGTGAACAATATTCAACCACTTGCCATTGTGCAAAGATACCTTGTGAATTTTATTGTATGTTGCATGAAAAATCAACTGATGCTTTGCACCGCAAGACTTTGACAGGTTACCTTTTGGTGGGTATCGCTGCAGGACAGAAGTGTTATGAAAGTCTGTGTGAGTTCAACTGTTCAACCCATGCTGTGGATGAAAACATTCCAAAACTGATCAGAAGCCTCAGCCTTTTAAAAGCACTTTTTTCAAATTACGCCAGTTCTACACTCCGTAACTGGAACAAATCATTAAAAAAAAAAAAAAGAAAAAAAGGTAAATAGAGACCCAGAGTAGCGGTTTTTCCTCAGGGCCGTCTCGTCGTACTCTGACAAACCAGGCGCGCGTATACCCGCTGTTTCCGTATTAGACGCTTGATTAACCGAAAATCAACTGCCCAAGCAATTTTGACCTGTCGCTACTTGAGAGGGTGAGTATGATAAACATATCGGTAGAAAGAGGAGACCGTACAGATTGCCTCAATTAGCTTAATGAGTACACAGAGTTTTAGCCAGTGCTCCTCGTGGACTGTCGTGTAACCGCAAATGTACACCAGCAGATGTAAGGTCTGATTACCTTGTTAGCAGCACCAGTCGGCGATATTTTGTTGACCTACGACCCCAGTTTCAGGCTATTCCCCTATGCTAGTTTTGTACGTAGCGCGCTAGCATGTGGTTACCTTGGTAATTTTTCATCACTCTCTTTCATTTTGATGTGATTTCTGCGCAGTAAGTTTGGGACCTTGAGTCTGTAAACCTTTTCAAACGTGCGTGGACACCACAGGCACAGAACTGAAGCTTTCAAAACCTGTACGTCATGTGTAACCAGTCTTTCTGGTGTATGAAAATACAGTGTCCATTGACTTTTTGCTCACTATAAAATAAGCTTTCACACAAATCTGTGTTGGTCTGTCTATCTTTACATGGGTTCACTTTTTTTTTTTTTTTGAGGTCCCACTCTGTAAAGCTATTGCTTCTCATTCAGTTTCTATAATCCATAAATTCATTCACTATAATAATGATTGAACTAGCAGCCTGGCCATTTGCATCAATTCCAATTTCCTCAAAACTGTTCGTCTTAGGTAATTACAGCTTTAATGGAGAAAATTTCCATTAAATTAAAAAAAAAAAACCTCTAGCCTCATTTGATAGACTGTTCTCTTTAGAATTACATAGACATGTCATTGACGGAGCATGTGATCATGCTGAACGGATGATTTTCAATGAATTGCTTGGGCTTAAATACCCTTTAAAAATAAAATTAAAATGATATGAATGTTGCATTAAAACTGCAGCACATTTAGAAAGAATCTATGTCAAATTACCAAATGTGAGGAATGCAACAATATGGTAACAGAGTAACAAATAAAATTGCAAAAGGATGTTTGTGTTGATTTCTTTTTCACGTCAAGTCTAAAGTCTATCAAGCTAATTGATGACCTTTGCCTTCGTTTCTCTGCAGTGACCAGACGTCTAAAGGTTTAAAAGAGAGAGAGAGAGAGACCAAAAGCCCTTTAAGGCAAGGTAGATCTTAATTAAGTGCCTTAGACGTAATGAAATTACCTGACAGTATAGTTACCCCAAAATGAATTACTCCGTAGCATTTCTCTCCTTTCATTGATTTGTGTTTGCCCCTTCTTTTTTGAAAAGAGTTTGAAGAAAGCCATGGAATGACAATTCAGAGACTCTTTCCAGTTTCCTCATCGGAGGTTGATCCGTTTTCCTCTATCAGAAAGTCATGTTATAAAGTCATTTAACAGTGGTCATTGGTTTAGCCGGGTCATTCTGGGGATGGAGAGGAGAAGGCGAGTTTTTCTGCCGACTTCCCCAGTACCTCATTCCTGCCCGTGAATAGGAGAGAATGACTATGTCCCAAACCACCTAATCTAATGCTGCTTCAAAAATCGCAATAGCAACTGTTTCTTTACTGTTCACAGCGACTACCTGTGTATCTGCCTCAGCGTAATCGGGGGTGAAGTTTGACTTTTCCTCCCACGGGGAGTTCAGATATGGCCACCGGCCATCTGTTTATCGTCTGCAGATATATGAGGATTCGGTGACCTCTTTAGCCCGGCTCCAAACAGTCTCACAACAAGCCCTGACGGCAAGCGTCTCCGCCCCAGCGTGTATTAGTCTCCACAGACACTGCTCCACGTTAGACTGCTGAAAGAGGAGAGAGTGTACGTCAATGCGAGAGCTTGGCTCCCGAAAATGGTTCCTTCCCGTATTAAAAAAATACAGTGCTGTGCGTAATTACACATTATACTGTTAATTTCAAATTTATTGGTTGTCAAGGTGACTGACACCGTTTATTGTCTAGTTATCCTCATGGGCGTGGTCAACGTTGATTGGTTATACACATACTACACATACTGCAATAATGTACAATACTCGTGTAAAATGTTGTTGGTCTAATTGACTGTAACCCAGGAAGAGCTGTTCCAACTGTTGTTGAGACAAATTTGCTTCCGCTGTAAAATAAATCATATGGATCTTATTTGCCAGTTGTGGTATAATGATGCTGAGCAACAGACAGAAGCAGAAGATACGGTTATTTCCAGTTTAAAAAACAAACAAACAAACAAACAAAAGCTTGAGAGAGCTGGAAGATTCATGCCGGAGACTAGATAGATAGACAGATACTCTTGTATTATGCATGAGTAGTCATCTATTCAAAGTCAAGCCTGGTGTATCAGGCGCGCGCTGTAATAACTTAATGTTATATAATACGTATCAGCTTACTTTTATATAATATTCTCCGCTTTCTTTCTTCACGAAACATTTTTGAAACGTGGCTTTGAAAAGAAGCCTCAGTATGAGGGCCGAGGAATTTGAGATTCACACAACAAAGTCATTTGCGTGTATGTAATCGTAACTCTTTCATCTGTCGATGACGCGTAACGGAGACGGGGATGGTAATGGAAACAACCACTCCAGATGTATTCAATCACCGAAGGAGAATAAATGCACGTCAGATATTAGGCTTTAGAAAATCAGTGTCCTCAATGTCATGTCGAGATATGAATACTCAAGTGACACATCAGACTACTTTTCTGGATTTTTTTTTTAGGTGAGTTTTTAATGGCAAAAGAAAGACCTTTCCAGTGGCCTCTTGTTGAATGCAACCATCTGTATGCCCATTGTGTGAAACCAATTTGAGAAACAGAGCGAAAACAACCTCCTTAAAATGAGAAATTCAAAAGTAAACCATTTCAGCGTTGTTAAAGCATTGCTAACCCATAAACCAAATATGTTTTTTTTTTTTTTTTTTAAGACAAGCCTGGCGATAATCATTTGAAATCAATTTTCCACGTTGTTCCAAAAGATGTTCTAAAAAAAAAAAAAAAAGAGCGCAGACATCTTGAATAATTGGAAATATTGTTTTATCCGCAGTGTACTCAGCAAGCCTCCAAGGAAAGTCGTATTAATTCCAAGACCACGCGGCGGTTTGTCCGGGGTTATTTATGGATTCTCGTTGGGCTTTACAATTTTTGGAAGTAAACACTGACATAGGTCAGGGTCTCCCAGCTGGTCGCAAATTGTCACCGAGCAGTGGGCCACCCTCTTGGCACGCTGACAAGTATTTGTTTCACCACAGCGAGGGACTCCAGAGAAACCTCATTCCCTGCCAGCCGGTAGAGAGAGACAGCTTGAGAAACAGAAGGTACTTTAGCAAAATGTGTCCATGTTCGGTGGGTTATGAAATTGTTGACGCTTCAGTAAGATACCTTGCTTTTTCTTTTTTTTTTTTTTTTAAGAGCTTGAAAGATCTCCCAGAGTGACCACCAAAAGCTCTTCCGGCTGCTTTGTAACAAAATGAACTGTGTGTGCTTTACTTTAGCCACCAGGCCCCCTGGTAGACCCTTTAAAGTTATGAGTGCATAATGGCACAGCAGGAGTAAATCTGACTTGAGAATAATCTAAAATATTGCCAGTCCCACAAAATAAACTCGATTGTCCAACACAATTACTCTTAAACTCTTCAAAAGAATTGAATATCCAAGTAGCCTACTGGTTTTACATTGCCTAGGCAGATTTGAATATCCAGGTCGAAGCCAGGATAAAAGCTACGTCATGTCTAAAGTATAAAAACAGGTCTTAACTGTTTATCGTTGTATTTTTTCGCTCTTTTTATATTCATTATTTTGACGTGTTATTTTGACATTTCACATTGTACCTAACACTACATATCGGTACATTCCCCTCATTTGATGGTTTTGTGAGAATACAATTTATTGTGATTACGCACATGGAAATGGATGAACTTGGCTATGTAATGACACAAACAGTATTAAGATTTCTTGATTGGTTAAAGTTTTCAAGATTAATTCCAAGCTTTGGAAAGCTTTGGATGGACTGACAATACAATTAATCATAGAGATGACTGCGCTCAGCTACATGGTCAACATATTTGCACCGTTTTTTAGTGTGTGTGTGTCAGTTCCTTCTGTCATAAGTCCAGACAAAGTTCATTAGTCTTTGACAAATAATTACTATTTTGCTGGGGGTGGGAGGGGGGGGGGGGTTGTTAGGAGCCCTAAAGTAGAGATTTGTTTTAAATGCCATCGTCTTCCAGACAATATCTGACCTTTCTCCACATTTTCCTCTGCTCGGGGTGCTGTCATAGCATGGTAATAGCTCACCAGACATGTTTGATAATGACTTGCTGTTAATTGCACATTAATTTATAATGCTGTTAGGCAACCATCTTAAATTAAGCATGAATGAGAACGTCGACTCGGTAGCGATTTAGCATGTAGCCCTCTGAGCTAAGCAGCGGGGGGTGTCCAAGCTATCTGACCCTGCTGCTATCTCATTCATATTGGGGGTTGTGGGCTAAATGAAAAGTTTGTTTGCACGCCAACTTTTGGACTGAGATGAGAAATGAGGATATTGACAGCGTCCTAATTATTTTTTGAGAGCGAACGGAATGCGCATACGGGCCTTGTACAATGGGCAACAGGACCAACCAGTCGTCTAAACATCCGCACGCCTCCAAAACGGTTTTATCCGTGGCTTTTTCCTTAGAATCCATCCAGCTTCCGTCATGTCTTCATTTAGGTTTATATATATATATATATATATATATATATATATATATATATATATATATATAATGAAGTTGTTTACTTATTTACCTTGTTTTTTTGGGGGGGGGGTTGTTAATTGAAGCAGAAAAGGAGCAAATTTGGATGTTAACCCAATCCAGCCATTCATGGAATCCCAGAAGTTGCCTACTTTTTTTTTTTATTATTATTCATTTGTATATTTGTTTGTTGCTTTCTTTAACTGTCAAATCTGACATGACCCCTGGATGTACTGATGACCCTTCTCTGTGTTTCACTGTAGGGATCAAACCTCAGATGATTTACCCTCTGAGTACCTCTAAAGTGGCACTCTAAGAGAGGCCAAAAACCTTTTAGAATAAAGTACATCTTAATTATGGACCTTTTTCTGATATATATATATTTTGTTTGTACTCCTCTGCTTTTTGAAGAGAGTTTGAAGAGAGCCATAATTTAATGGAGATTCATAAGCTCGTTCTCCTGTTTCCCCACTGAGGTTAATCAGTTTTCAAAAAAAAAAAATATATATCAGAAAAACATATTATAAAGTATATGTATAATTTAGCTCAGGAGTTTCACTTCAAAACAACTTGATTGTTCAAAAACACCACAGCCTTTTGGGGGATATTTTCAAAGGCACTTTTATCAGAACCGTTTTAAAATTTTGTTGACTTGTACAGTTAAGTTCATAGGAAATCTTAAACATTTCTCGGACCTACACAGCAACAGCACCAAAATACACAGTATACAGCATGCATACATATAAAAGTATATACATATAGAAGTGTGTAATATGCTTATGATTTAATCTAAAGCAACCTCTGTGTCATCTTGAGTCAACTAATTGTTCAATTAAATATGTTCCTTTTTTAATAAAAAAAAATACAAGGTTGATGAAAAACAACTAAATATAATTAATTACGAGTAAATTAGACTGGGTGTATTTTTTTAAAGATTAATTTTGTCATTAAAGAAGATTAACATGAACAATTAGAGAGTTTTTAATACAATCTTCATCAGTGTAAAATGTAAGCATATAAACGGACTAGACTTTGTATTTGGGAAAAAAAAAAAAGGAAAATATCCCAAATATGGAAAGCTGATTAGTATGCTTACCTGTGTATGTGTGTTCCCATAGGTTCCTCCAACAGAGACAAGGGTGATGGGGTTTGGAGGGGAGGGGCTGGGATAGTACCATCCCAGAGAGCCATCATTAAAGGTGAAATATGAGAACATTAAACCATCGCCGTTAATCTGCCCATAGGAATTAGCACCATTAATCATAATTAATTTGGTACATTATATTTCCCACTTAATTACATGTGCTACAGAAGAAAATTGCCCAGAAAATTCAGATTGAGATTTATCATAGTGCCAAGGTGGTTTGCTCTCTCTCTCTCTCTCTCTATTAATTGCCAAAGGTGTTCACACTGAGTAGACCAAAATGAATTGGAGAATTAAAGATCTTATTATTGGGATGGAAAACTGGAGTTGAGGCCAGAAGATAAACCATTACTTCCTTGAGGGAATACCAACACGTCTGCCTTTATGTACTCTATCTGTTTGCTAGCAAATTAACTTTGACTTTAGTTATATATCCCCTGTTTACTTAGACTCAATTGCCACATATGTTATATTGAGGTTTCAGCTCAGGGATTAGCACTGTTATCAGTAGCTCAAAGTAGCCACACGTTTATTGTTAGTATTATCCTGAGAGAGCAGATAGTCAACAGTCATGTACCGTGACATTCAAAGACACATTAGCTTTGGCAAGACAAAGACACTCAGGGAAAAAGAACAGGCGTGGTCATTATTCCTACACTAGTGTGCTGCAAATCAAATAATGGATGTTTATTGAAGAAAATTGACCTTGTGGACCGTAAATGTGTTCTTACAGGAACCTGAGCATTTTTCTAAGTTTCTGCAATAAAAAAAAAAAAAAAAAAAATTGGCCTTGATCCATTTTTAGTGCCTTGCCAGCTGTTTACTTGTTTTTAAATGTGTAAATATTAGCATTGGAAAAAAAGATGACATTTACTGCAAATACATCGTGTTGCAGCATGTGTATAAAACATTCTAACCAGACAAGCTGGGATAAGATGCTGAACATGTATAAGAAGTTATGTGTCATTGTTTGGAGAGCTTTTTGAGTAAAGACAGACACTTTTTCCCTTCTCTTTTTTCCTTTTTTTTTCTTTTTCTTTTTGCAACATATGCTAATTTTGTCACAAAAAGCCCACTATGTTGAACATATAATCATATGCACGACAGAAATAAATACGCAATTATATTTTGTAAATGGTTAGACTTTCTTTTCCTTAAATACATGAGACTGATTGAATTTAGGGTTCCAATGAGCCTTTGACTCAGCTAATCATTGCTTTGTTTAATTGGTTAATTACCACTGATTCTCTCTTGCTGAAGGCTGAGACCTTCAACAACTGCAGCTTCATCGATTTCAGCGTAACTCTTTGTGACTTCTCTTAGTCATCTAAATTGTACTACTTGTTTGAAGAGTCTATTTGCGACTGTGCTGTGTCGAAACGTCACATTTCTTTTGAAGTTAGGCTGTCGAGCACTGTGCGTGTCAGTAGCTGTCCAATCAAAAATGCTCCATATGCTAATGCTCACAGGTAATTGAGGTGATATGACAACAGAGGTGACAGTAACATTGATAATTGCGAGAAAAGAAGACAACAACCCGGAGGAAGGGGCGTCTCATTCTTGTCTGGCCTCATCATATCCCTGTGGTGAAATGGCGTATGCAGCAAGCTTAGTTTGACTTGCGCGGACGTCCCCGCTACGTTGGAGCCATCAATCTTTCTCAGTCTTAATTAGCCATCAATTTAGCTCCCCTCTTGTTTTGGACCAAGAGGACAATGTCGGAATACACCTACATGACTCTTAGTATCTCTGCCAAACTTGAATAATAAATCAGTAAATTAACTGGCCTTGATTAACCCTCTGACGTTTGATTAATATTCTCATCAATGGCAATAATTGGTGTCCTTGCGTAGCTCTGAACAAAACCATGAACTGTAGTCGCTAAGGTAACCTACAGTGCCTTCATGTTGGCACCAGTGCCTTGGCGCTAACGGCTAATTGGCATAGTTAGCACGTCTAGGTTGTGTGGCCGGTGTATATCCCTGAAGTCATCTTTAGTGTACTCCAGAGATTACTCCACTTCATTATGTAATGGCTCTGAGTAGAGTAAACTTCACATCTGAATGGCAGGTAAGTGAACATCACAGACAGTGGAGGTATCTGTTATATTAGCCCCAATTAAAAAAAACCTCTGACTTTTTCTCTCCCTTCCCCGTCCTCATTAAACATGCAACTTACATGCTGTCAAAATTAATGAGTGTATCAAGTCATGCGAGATACGCTCCAAATATTTTTCTTATGGAATCACCCTGGTGAATCAGAGTTTGATCTAAGGACTCTAAGTTCCATATACTCGTATATTAAGGAGATAAACATTCCTCTCAGGACGATGCTAAGCTTACTCCAAATCCTGTGGCACTCAAGTCTTCAAGCACATTTTTTCTGCCTCCTTTCTTATATCCTTAATCAAACCGCCGCTAGCTTAATGCTTTGATGAACCGTAGCGGTAGGTGCAATTAGATTTTGCTGAGGTGGCCCGTTTTATAACTGAGGTGAGGCCTGCAATTCCGGCTCCTCAACAACCTGCCATCAATCATGGCCGTGAAATATTTGAAGTTCGCAGTGAAGAACTGACAGCAGAGTGAAGGACGAACTGACTTCTCCCCATTAATTGCATCTCTTCTCTGTGGGGTTTTGTGTTTGTCACACAGAAATCCAGTTGAAAAGTGACAGCGTTGTTGCCCTGTTCAACTATATTAATAACCACTCTGAGCACTCGGTTGCCACGGTGACGCTTTTGAAATGGCCGATTATAATTATAAACTGCATAAATTACGCCGCGTACCAAAACACATTTACGGATGTGAGTGCGCAGCACTTTCCAAAAACTGACTTTGTTTCATTAGAACAAAATGTAAGCAGTATAAACTTATGGATTCAATAAAATATACTGGATGCAGTCCAAAATTGGATTCACAACATACACAGAGTTTGATTAGTGAGTGCTTCCAAACAGCGTTGTTTTTTATGATCTCAATCTGGTTGAGTTTCATGACCAAATATGTTCTGTTATTGACCCCTGCTGCAGCTGTAGAGTGATCTGGTGCATGTAAATATGTTATTGGCTGTTCCATCAACCAATAAGGTGTTTACCATCCATCCTAACATTCTCTTCATTTAAATAGATCAAACATGTTGGACTCAGCTTTGTCCAATGAAAGCGGATGAACTGAGCCGCAAGATCAAATCTGGAGGTGGGACACATTGTGACTCTGATAATGTGGTAAGCGTTTATCATATCATTCTCCATCTTTACCTTTAACGTACCATTACTGCTTCATATTCTTTAATATCGTTATTTTTTTATTTATTTCTCTTCTCTCTGGCCTCCTGATCCCTTTATCCATTTCTCTTTTATCCTGCTCCGCTCAAAGCACCCAACAGTCATTTTCATTCTGCAATTAATTCCTTTGCTCTCCCTCTTCTCTCTCTCTCTCTCTCTCTCACACACACACACACACACACACACACAATCTCTTTGCAGACTGTAGGCTGAGGAAATGAAAACTCTTTCCAACTACTTCTTTTTTTCTTTAACTTCATCCCTTTCAATTAACCCCCCCCCCCCCCCCCCCACTTTCCTCTTGTCACCTCAAACCCGGCAATTAATGTAGTACTTCATCAGCTTGCCGTAAACGCTCGCTTTAATGAAATCCAGAAGCACCTTGTATGCTGATGGTATTGCAGTTGACTGTTTATGAAAATAGTCTGATGACTGTAATTGGAAGCAAATCTGTGTCAGCACCCAAACCCCGCCCCCCCCCCCCATTCCACCCCGTACGCTTCACCTCTTAACATATTAATGCCACCTAATGAATATTACAATATAAACATTGCGAGATTAATTTCATTGTCTCTGAGCTTATTGCTTTGTTTTCCTCCAGTCTCCATCATGACACACGATATTCTAATGTTATTTTTTTCATAGATGGAGGTATAAGGAGTATGAGTGATCAAGATTTTCCACAAAACAGTGTTTAAAATATGATTTTTACCGGGCAAATAACCATGGTTATCTGTTACTTGCTGTCAGTAAAGACCAACGTGTGAACCACTGTGAGAGTAAAACATAGGTTTAAACTAATTTGCTCAGTCTAATGAGAATTTGCACATGATTTGCCAAGTTAGGCCTGGCTATATTTGCTTGATTTCTCTCTCTCTCAATGTTTTGGTTTATTTTGGAAAGTTTGTCAAGAAACTAAAAACGAGTCAACTAATTAGCAGAGTATTAATTACTTTCTGGGTCAAAGAATCAGGGAGAACACGTAGGTGAAAATTTCACACAGCTCTCTCAACTCAGTCATGGAGAGAGAGAGAGGGAGAGAGAGAAGAGAGAGAGAGAGTTTTATTAAGTTTTATGATGAAAATGCCTCAGAACTTTTTAGTGAAATATAATCCAATGTCCAGAGAGAGAAGACAATTTGATGACAGAGGGATCCATGTTGACAGAACGTGTCATAAGTATACATTATACAATTTGATTATCATTTTTAAGAAGATGAACATTACGTCAGAATAGGATCGAGATGATGAGAGGTATCTAGGCGGTCCTGGCATGGCAAATCTTTTGTAAATTATCATATGAAGGCATGGATGGAATATTACTCAAGTTCTCTGCTATCATTTCCATATAAATAGGTTAATTTTGCTTTTCAAATGAGTAGGTGACTTGATAAGTGAATAGGTGAACTTAATCAGCCACATTCTCCCTCTGAAGACCTGAGCTCGCGTAGTCTCCACATTGTGAAAAGTTAGCCGCTTTCATTATAATATGAAACTGTGTGTAATGTGTGGCTTTGGCATTAACTGAGGTTTTTTTGAAGTCTTTTGTGTGCTTGTGTCATAAAGTACATTTAAACTGAGACATTGCATTGACATTTAGCATACAAATTAGAAAAAAAAAAATCTGTTCTCTTCTTGTATGAAAAATGACCCTGAAATGCTCAGATAAGGTTCAAGTCATGTAAGGCAACTGTGACATTTTTCTTAATAGCACAAGCCTCCTCAGAGTTATATATAGATTTATAGAAATGGACTTAAGCAGCCTATCCCCAAGTACGTCTTTACTATTTCTGTTTATAGCGCTTTAGTTTTCTTAACATGCTGAGAACATATATTCCTCTGATTACAGGGGTTAATGTTTCCAGCCACTTTCTAAATACGTCTCTCAGAATCACTTGAAAACTGATTGAGAAGTGGACTTGAAACGAAGCAAATATGGATCTTAGGTAAATTATTACTGACCGTCTCAGGATGTGTCGATTCCACCGGATGTTTCAGAGGTAGTGGATTTTTAGAGAGAGATTCTACCCCTCATCAAATCGTCAAAACGCCAAAATTGACAAGATGTTGCTCTTAGGGCCACAGCTGTTGGATTACTCCACTACGCCATGATGTGGAGAAGTGGCGATTGATTGGGCTTCCGACCTCGGCACTGAATCTCTGATAAGTCATTGAACGACGTCAGCTGATTTGAAATTCCACATCAAGTCAAATCTCTCATGATAACCTACTATTAAATGACTAGACAAATGTTCCTCATCACGTGTCGGTTTGTCAACCCGACGCACTGCAGTATTATCGTTGGACTGGCGACGGAAATAATTCGTTCATAACTGGAACAATTCATTCTTTACTGATAGAAACAAAGACTTTTATATGTAATAGGATTTGCTTAAGTCTCATGAAGCACAAAATCCAGAGCTCAAAGCTTTATGTCTCCCTTCCAGGACAGGGCATAACTTCTATCTTCAGTATTCTAACAAGAGTGGCTTACAAGGTGTTAAGTACCTGACTGTTTTCCGAGAGTGCACCGCTCAGACTGAAATGCCTACCTGGCTTTGGAAAGGATTTTCAGTAATTGCAAACATGCCTGTCTGGGAGAAATGGATGAGGCATCCGAGCATATTAAGCAAACCTAAGCCAACAGAAATTACGGTTGCGCGCTTTAACCGTTGAAGGCAAATTATTTTTTAAAGTGTGATAAATGCTTTCTGTCTGTCAGGAGGTGGAAGATCAATTTCACTGTGTAGAGGAAATGTTTCTCGGGGGAGAACGGTGTACTCCTAAATACGGGAAAGCGGCTCTCTAACTATTGCTGTGATATAGAAATTAATGTTCCAAATTGCCTCCTGGAGGTATATTTGTTTTCTCCTTTAGTGAAGAGAATTAAAACGCTATACGTAACTCACTAAGTTACACTGCCAGCTAAACATGCACAGTTAAATAGAGGGGCTGTCTTGTGAAGTCATGTTCAGCGTAAACCAAATGACAATGCCATTCGGAATGAACGTCATATGAGTGTGATATATTAAACGGCTCTGAACTCTCAGTCAGACCGAACGAACGTAAGTTCGGCTCATCTTTCGCCTCAAGGCGTTATTAATATTTTTTCTTCTGTTTTTCACCGTTTCTTTCGTGAGCTTTGTGGTTACGCCAGGTTTTCTGATTACCTCACACATCAAACTGAATGGTGATCTTGTTATTGTAACCCTGAACCGTGTAATTCACTCCGTTCCTCAATCAGACTAAGGTCTGAGGTGCCCAACAGTACCAGATTGAGTGAGAAGAGTTTCCTTAACAAATGCTTCTTATTTAAGAGAAGGTCCCCGTGCTTGATAAAATGCGGCACAGCTCCAGCTCTTAAAAAATGAACGCCTGTCACATTCTCCCACTCCTCTGATTCAATGTTCCCGACGGTCTATCGTCCAATTAATGGGCATATGATGCATTATACTTGATTTCCGGATGACCTGTGATGCCTTTTAAAACCGGACAGGTGCCCGGGCTGTCCAGAAGGATTTATTTATTTATCTGTTTTCGTTCGATGAATTCTCATGGCTCCTCATTGTCGGGAGTCGCTCCCTCACTTTTAAAAATGACCCTTTCAATAAAAAAAGGGGGGAAAAGGTACACGCTTCAGACCAGAACCACAAGCAGCAAAATGCAGCCTTCTAATATCAAGATAATACAATGAATGTACTCGCCTGTGACATTTTGTGAAATGGATCACAATCGAAGTAGGCGGTAATTCATTTTTTTTCTGTATTAGGTCACTACACAAAGCCAAAATTTCAATAACCCCCTTTGGCCTCATCATTTCCTGTTTTTATTTGTGAGTGTTCCTGCCTCTAATATAACATAGCACACTAAAATGAGACATGGGATTTCAACATCGAGAGCATAAAATAGACTCGGACCTCTTGTTCGATGGTTGAAGCTCTTGTGGTTAGCTGTAAGGGATGTGTTTTACCGGCGTTCACGTCGCGCCAGAATTGCTTATGCGTCTTTCCCCGAATCTGCAAGTAGTCACTTAGCTCTAGTGTGTGCTTGTAGTGCGACTGACTGTGATTAAAACCACTTTGTCAGGGCTTTGGACTTTCTGGGCAGTGAGTAGTTAGCGAAGTCAATTGCAATCAGCGGTGCCGAGAATCTCTGGCTCGTGTGGCGGCATTAGCCCTCGGGCTGCTCGCTCTGCCAGGTCTGTCATAAGAATCAATAGCAGATGATTTAGCCCACGCTGTGTCATGTGCTCTCAGACATTCTGCGTAATGAGAAAGCGCCAGCTGATTCATGGCTCTCAAGCCTTCAGTGAAAAGTGCATTAGGACGAGATCTAAGTTTAGACTGTACTGCATGTAACTGGAAAAATGTTTTGCCGTTCGTAAACCAGGTTGAACTAACTCAAAAAATGTTGATCTAGTAGCTCAGATGATCTATGCTAAATACGACTCTTAATGCAGGAAATATTCTAAACAATAGGAAGAGGTTAAAATTGAAATTTTCTTTACTATCCCTTTAAGAATTGTGACCCGTCCAGTCATATATAAAATCATGTAGCAAATTGCTCTGCACTGGCCAGGCTGTGCCAATTATATGACAGTTTTGGTTACTTTCTTCCCCAGTTTGCTGTGTAAATGTGAACACCATTTTGTGAATTCCTATGTCACCTCAAAGCTAATAATATCAGCATAAGAAGTAAATATCAATTTCAACACAAGTTCCAACAACCTCATTTTTATTTCAGTGGTGTATTTGACTCTGTTAGAGGGACTATGTTAAATTATTGATCAAAGAAATGTTGACAATTGTTGAGTCAGGCTGGATTTTTATGAAGCAAAATTGCGTTAGTGTTAGTCAGTGTGTCTAATGAGTTAAAGTCAAATAAACACAACATCCAGCACTATAATAACAGAGAATTTATTTTTGTCGCTGACTGATGTTAATATGTATAGTTTTAAGGGCATTGTTTTCACTTATTTTATGTGAGGGTGTAAACCTGATGTAACACGATGTAAATTATAGGCCTCAGCTCTTTCACTCGCGGTTTCTTAATCCAGTGGAGCATTTACAAGGAGATATGAAACAGAATTTTCCACCGCTATAAAAGAAACCATTATGTACTGGAGTTTCTCATGGAAGACTGCTGTTGCATCCATTCCACTGAGTCCGTGGGCTTGTGGTAATCTGAGCCAAGGTACAAAGTTGTTTTTACCCAAACTTCCCGCCACATTCCTCTATCTCTTTCTTCTTTAAAAAAAAAAAAGCCAGCTTTGTATTTAAATTTCTGGTCACTGCTTGACTTACCCGCAGTTACCTCCCAGGGCGGCCCCTCAGTGTCCCGGCTGCAGGTCCAAAGGCATTTAGTGTGTTATCAGCTAGGTTCTGCTCGCTACGTGTGATGTTTTCTTTGATTGAATCTTCTCTGCGGAAGAATTAGGGATGAAAATGTTAGGGCTTTGGCTGACTGTAAAGAGAGTCATTGTCTCAGATGACAATACTGAGATACGGTCAATCTACACGCTATACCAAGTCTGTGTTCAAGAAAAGGGTTTACTATCAAAGGAAATTAATCATCTCTTCTAAAAATCACTTAAGAAAGACTGGAATTAGTTCAAATAAAAAGCTATACGAGTATAAATTATAAATATATTCAATGAAGCTCTGTAATCTTCTCCCTTCATCTTTGCCAATAATTCCAGGAAACAAAGCATCTTTAACAGGATTCCAAAGACGTGCTATTACACTTGATGTCAGAAAAAAAAATGTTTAAAAGGAAAAGAGAAAGAAAAAACACCAGCCTATTGAGTATTCAGTCAAACATCCTAATTCACATCCCTTGATTTTACCTCATTTTTGTTCAAAGGAATTGCAAAATCCTACAAAAATTGGACAAATTTCAGAGCCTTCTGAAAGTGCAATTTAGCGCCTTGATGCGTAATTAGTGGATGCCATCAAATGGATCTCTTTTGATCTTATCCATCAAAGTATAACAAGAGGGCCGGTGCGTGCATCCCGAAATCCCAGCTAGTGGCGCAGGTGTCCGGCCATCCTGATTGGTCGACTCGGAGAGGCCTGGATGATGTCATGCCGCTCTGTATTCCCCCGTGGAAACGTCCTGACACTGAGCATACATCTTTAGTGGTTTGGAAGGTCTATTTTAAAACACAAAACTGAAAAAAAAGAACACGCACACACACACACACACACACACAGGGGACGGGGGTGGAGGGACAGATGAGGAGGAGAGATGCTGATATGTGACTTCTGGGCTATGTTACCATCTCATACTTCAGTATACCATACATCAACTAACCACTGTAATTTATATATCAGGAAGGTCTATAGCTTACACACACACACACACACATACACATACACACACACATATATATATGTGTATATATATATATATATATATATATATATATATATATATATATATATACTGTATGTGTGTGTGTGTGTGTGTGTGTGTAGGCACAACAACATCACCTGTACTCACCACCAACACCGGAGCACTGCAGGGTTGTGTGTTGAGCCCGTTTCACTACACGCTATACGCCAATGACTGCACCCGCCCTTCATCCACCACCACCACCGCTGACCTCAAATACTCTGACCACACTGCCATTCTCGCTCTTCTCACAGATAACCCATTCATAACACCGCTGCACACTTCACCCAGTGGTGTGAGCGTAACCGACTCCATCTCAACATCGGGAAAACAAAAGAAATAGTCATCGGGACCCCCGTCACCCCCAGCACCCCATCCTAATCAATAAGGAAACTGCTGAAATAGTGGACAGCTTCAAATGTCCCGGACTCAGTCCGGACAAGAAACTCAGCTTTGACCAGCACACAAAGGAAATTCAAGAAAGGAGCCATCAAAGACTATCAGTTATTCGTAAAGTCAAAGGACTCTATGTCACCCCCCCCTACCCACCTCCTCCTACTGCTATACCAGAGTATTGGCCAACCCATCCTGCTCTACTGTTCCACCTGTTTCTTGAACATGCTCTCTGGCACAAACCTCTGCCAAATTCACACGCATTACTAGTACTGCTGCCAAGATAATAGGTCTCCCCACACCCAACCTCTCAGAGCTCAGTAGTAGGGCCATCACACGCTTCACAATCACAATAGCACAGGACAGCACACACCCACTCAACTGCCACTTCATCTTACTGCCCTCTGGGCGCAGGTACAGGTCCCTGAGGTGCAAAAGGGCTCGCTTTGGCAAAGGTCCGGTTCCCGCCGCCATAGCAGCACTAAACAGGATGGCTCTTAGAAGGAACTAAGGAATCCTTGTCTACATGTTAGTGTCTATGCGTCTATTTTTACCTATGTGTACAAGCGCCTATGTTATGCACAGTGTGATGTTGATTGTCCCTCGTGTACAGTGCTTTGGAAAAGAATTCCCCTCTGGGAAATCTAAATCTAAATCTAAATCTAAAAAAAAAAAAAAAAATATATATATATATATATACATATATATATATATATATATATATATATATATATATATATATATATATATATATATGTATATATGTATGTATGTATGTATGTATGTATGTATATGTATATATATATGTGTGTGTGTGTGTATATACACACACACACAGACTCACACACACACATATATACTGTATGTATACACACTCATAGTAACAATAGAGAGTGCCTAGAAAGTGCCACAGGACTATTCTCCATAGAATTAAGCCTCTCTCCTGATGTGTTCACAGGCCCAGCAGACAGACTTCATGAGAGTAATGGTCATTGGTCAAATATTATAAAATATTATGATCTCTCTTTCTCTACCTGTGGTGATGTGTCTTTAGTTTTTCCCCTGTGAAATAACACTCAGACACATTATCATCACTTTATTAGTCGTGGTGGAGCAAAGTTTTGTCATTTCTGAGCAACGCTCAGCCACATTTAGTCATAAGGATGTGAAGACACTACAGAAACATTTCAGCAGGATTGGGTCACAGCCAAACTCATTTTAAATTAAACTCACATGGCTGGTTTCCCAGACAAAAATCAAGATCAGTGGATTATACTGTAATTTCAATGGTTATTCTCCATTCAGTATGCAGTTTAGTATGGAACTAGACACTTGGTCTAGATCAGAATCTACTATCAGTCTCTATAAATTCACACACCATTACACACTGTCATTAAATACGCATAAGGCTGTTCAATTACATTCCACTGAAGGCGCTGAAATCTATATGACTGTCTGTCCATCTATCTATCTATCTATCTATCTATCTATCTATCTATCTATCTATCTATCTATCTATCTATCTACCTACCTATCTGTCTGTCTGTCTGTCTGCTTGTCTGTCTATCTATCTATCTATCTATCTATCTATCTATCTATCTATCTATCTATCTATCTATCTATCTATCTATCTATCTATCTATCTCTCTGTCTATCTGTCTGTCTGCTTGTCTGTCTGTCTGTCTATCTATCTACTGTGACATGTTGGTATATTTTACTTCTTTTGAAACCCACTTGATGCAAACCTTTGGCCTGCGGTCTCATACAATTTGACATCATCAGATTATTGATATTGTGCTTATTGAACAAAATTACAGAATGCAACTGGAAGAGATTTAGGGAAAATGATGACCTCCTTTTGCCCAGTGAGATCTGTCATAATCTACAATATAGAAAAATTGCTTAGAAAAAATGACACATATTGAATTTAGGTGCTCCTTTTCCTTGGACAATAAATTTCACACATAGACCTATCGTAATTTGTGAGGCATTGCTGTCTTCCAACAGTAAATAGCAACTCTTGCTCCAAAATCAATGCAAACTGAGACAACATTCCTCTTCATTCTCCTCTCCACATTGCCAATAAAAAGTAAAAAAAAAAAAATCCATAACTACTGAACTGGCTTGGACTCTTTATTGTTATTGGACAGTCCAGAATGTGTTTTGACAGTAACAACCAATGATCCGCTCTCTTTTGGAAGAGTTTGTGATGGACTTTTTTCCTTCTTTCTTTCTTTCTTTCTTTTTTTCTTTCTTTCTTTTATTTTTGAGACACCGACATTGGCAGATTTTAAAGTAAAATTCTCTCCCTCACCGCTCTTTGAAGATTTGATAGCAATCGTCAGAAAGTGATTTTGCAATTAAAAATTAAAAAAAACCATTACTTGTGAATTGTCTGTGGCGTTGAACTGGAAAATGATAGTGTACTTGAAGATTAAATTAACTCTTTTATTTATTTATTTACTTATTTTCTTGTGGACTTGAAAAAAAAAAATACGTGTTTTGAGAAGTAGAATTCTGTAATGAAGGAGAAAAAAAAAGGGATTACAAAAAGAGAAAAGAGAAAGGCATATTGAATAAATGAAGCAAACTTCAATGAAGGAAAATATTCAGTGTGAGACCAGAAGCATAGCCTTGGGAACAATTGTACTTTTAAACTGTCAATCCTATCTGTATTAACTTGAAACGAATTTTGATATTAATGACTCAAACATGTCATGTGAATGCAGGTTTTTTTAATTAACAAACCAAAGAGAACAAAGTGTTCACTTTCATATTTGCAAATGAGTGATTTTTCTTTACCTTTATTTGGAAGAACTCTTCAGTGTATTCAGGGGAAAATTCTTTTGAAAGAAAACATCTTAATTTATTCTGAATCAGCACATTATTTGATATCAACAGGCTTTTCGCAATAGGTAATGACTGTTACACAGCGTATTAGCTCCTTCTGAACCCGGTTTCATCACTTTTATCTCAAGCTCTCTTTCATCTGTTGCATTCCTCTCTCTCTCTCTCTCTTTCTCTTTCTCACTGTCTTTCTCTCTCTCACTGTCTTTCTCTCTCTCCCTCTCTCTCATTCTGACTCTCATTCTTCTGTTCTATGTCTCACTCTCTCTCTCTCTCTCTCTCTCTCTGACTCTCATTCTTCTGTTCTATCTCTCGCACTCTCTCTCTCTCTCTCTCTCTCGCTCTCATTCTGACTCTCATTCTGACTCTCATTCTGTCTCTCTGCCCCTCCCAGCCTCTCTCTCTCTCTCTCTCTTCCCTCCCTCTCTCTCTCTTTCTCTCTGAGACTAATGGATCCCAGCTGAAAGCAGAACTTTTTCCTGGGGCCATGCCGCAGCTCTTCCTGATACTCCTCCTCAGCTTCCTGCCAAGAGCCAGCTTGTATCATGCATCATATATAGCATGGTGCTCCTCTTTCTCCTTTGTATCCAACGCAGCCACAGCGCCGTTGTTTATTTATCAGGTCAGCTGGTTGCCGTAGGTGATCCATAGAACCGCTTAAACTGCCTGCGATAACTTAAACAAAAAAAAAAAAAAAAAAAAAAAAGAAAGAATAAGGCAAAGAAGATAAAAACAACTCTGCAAATGGGTGAAGGTTAGCTTTTGATGCCAAATACGCTTGATTTCTATCTTAATTAGCGTCAAATTCGGGACACCGAAATAGTATCACAGATAGGGAACTTTCTCCTGCGATCATATGATGCTAACACTATCTACAATCTTAGGGGGTTTTGTTTCTTTTTTATTTATTTTATTTTTTTTGGTGCAACCACAGCTAATGGGAATCCTTAATGCAAAATCTTGGCTCTTTCCTCACAGTCTCCACACTGAATTAACCAAGCTCTTTCTTTGACTCGACCGAAACCAATCTCACGCTGAGAATGAAAACAATGCCAAGTACACGGTTTGGGAAGGGAAAAAAAAAAAAACCGAAAGAAGAAGAAGAAGAAAAAAAAGGAAGGATGATGCAACAAGAAGCCGCTCCCACCCTGAGGCAGCGTCTATGTAATTTATCATTTGATTGCAGTCCAGAAGTACTGTTCAGTGACATGGTGGAGCAGGTTAAATGATGACAGGAACAGAAGCGTGTGCAATTCATCATTTTTGCCACGCTTGTAACAAAGCTCTGCTGTACTGAGCTTTGAGGAGTGGGATTTTAAAGGGAGGTGGGTGGGTACATTGGGCCAGGGGGTGGGGTTGGGGGGTAGGGTTGTGGGGTTCAGGTCCATACACAGAGGCAAGTCAAATCGATGCATTTAGGGCACGCCCGGTGGTTATCTGGTCCCGGTAATAGATTATTTATCTGTGTGATTTAGACGATGGCATCAACACCCACTAGGTCCCCCCCCCCCCCCACACACACACACACACAGGTGAGCACTTCCTATCATTGCATTGACTATATCTCTTACGGACGATACGGAGCAAACAATTAGAAGTGGATACATTGATATTCTAAGTTTCTTCAAATCAGTTAATTAAAGTGAGTCTGTTATCAGGTACGGTTTTTGCTTTGTTAGATATTGTTTATCTATGCACTGTAGCTTTTTTTTTTTTTTTTTTTTTTAGGTAAAATCTATCAAGGAGAAGTTTCGAACCTCGAGTTATCTGAAATATGATGTGGCGTCATGAGGCTGGGGATTGTGTCTGTGGAATTGAAAACAGGTTTCTTTTTCGTTTCAGAAGAAAAACTGTTGCTAATTTCTTTGCGATAAGTAGGCGTAAGTGCTTGTTCAAGCACAGAGGACATTTCAGGGACTATCCACCAAATAAAAGTCATTTTCTTAGACAGATTCTGACACATTTAGTAAACAATATCCAACTACTTTCTCTATCAATGCGCCGATATATGCTCTTTGTCAGAGCGAGGTTATTCGTCTTACCACATTAATTTTCTGTCTCTCTCTAACTCTCTCTCTCTCTTATTGCTTTGGAACAGTCAATATTGCTCTACGTCTTCAAGAAAGTAACTCTTGACTGAAATTGAGCCAGAAATTACAGAGCGTAGGTGGTGTACAGAAAGCATGCATAACCGAACTATTAAAGCTGCGTTTCTCCCACTGAACAAACCAGAGAAAACATCAAACACTCGGAACTAAAGCACTGAACTGCAGTTTTCTTCACACTGATGAATCTTAATTGTAAATGAACTATCACCTGCAATGGTTCTTCAACGTGAGTGTGCATTCAGTAAAGATTGTTAATGTTTCCTCTTTAAATACCAGTTTTAACCATTTAGCATGTACTGTTACCTCAAAAAAAAAACATTATATCGTGTACCTCACTAAGTGATCTAAACAAGTGTACTTAGTTTCTCAAAGCACTAATTGATATTGAATTTCCTTCAGGGTAAAACATCAGCAATAAGGGATTTGTGTCTTTCAATTGTTTCCTGCTGTTCTGCTTGCATCGATTTCATGTGACCAAGCTAAAGAACGAATTATCGATGCAAAAAAAAAAAAACCCACGCCAATGCAACTTAGAACAGCGATATACGATCCACTGATCGATACTGTTCTATCATTTAAACATAATTATAAACATTAAGTTTAAATACTCCCTATTATTTAAACATGATTATGATCATGATGATAAGGTGACTGTTAGAGGACAAAAAAAAAAACAAAAAAAAAAACCCACGGGACAAATGGACACTTGTATCTCTATGATGCTGTGTCCTGAATAGAGATATTTCACCATTCAAAGACAAAGGCACTTGGATAGCGTTGAATGGAACTCTAACTCTCCTTATGTGTGAGCTCCTCTCCGGGAAGAGCAGTGTAATGTTTGCATGTTGTCCCCATATCGTTGGAAAAAGAGGGATGCCTTCAAGGGCCCCCAAGCAATCTGTACACACACACACACACACACACACACATCGACTCCTATCATTTTCAGCGTGAACAAGTGAAGCAAAAAAAAAAAAAAAAAAAGAAAAGCTATTCACATGCAAGCACTTCAGATCAAAACTGCCCCTAGTAGCTAAAAAGCTTGAATCGGAATATAATGAAGTTGTGTCACGTAACAACATCTTTTCATTGCCGTCAAATTCTTTCATCAAAATATCGCCAGAATGTGGTGACCTCACATTATAATCCCAGATTAGAATTAGAACGGAATGAATTTGTTTTCATGATTTTAAATTGTACTGTGATGAGTTAGCAATAGTGTATATTTTTTTTTATTATTACATAGCGGGGCTTTCAGACAGTAACAGCTTTTACTGGCCAGTGCCTCAGCTCACTCAAAATTATGTTTGTGACGCTATGTCGGAATTGAAATAACAGCAATTGAAAATGTTGATGAGGCTGAAGTAAAAGGAGCATAACTGATGGCTGGGTATGGGTCTAAGGGTGGAACAATTAGCCCCCTGTCAACATGGTATAGACAGAAATTGGCAGAGAACTGGGTGATTAGCAGGACTGAGGGGAAAATAAATAAATAAAGAAAAAAGCTATTTGGCCAGCACAGCACTGAACATACGACTACCAGAGAACTTACTGTATTACAACGTGCTCCTTATATCTTTTATAAGCATATCTTTTAAAAGATTATAGCTGAATAGCTGATTATCAACAACATGAGAGAGGCAGACTTCATTCATTGTTTGAGGAGGGATGGATGTCAAATGGAATAGCACTCTGAACATGGCTGAGTCAACGAAATGGAGTCACGTATCTTTTAGATGGTTCTAAAAGTACACGCACGTGTGAACTGATCATAGATGGAGCCAAGGCTACTGCATTGGATGGAAAGACTTACTATGTATCAAACTCAGTTTCTTAACAGATTAAATTTAACAATACCCAGTAATGTCGCTCTCATCTGTGTTTGTGTAATGGTTAAGACCAGTGAAAAGCCGGTCTGGTTGAACACAATTTATTTCCAGATTGTCTGAAAACAAGTTCTGTGAGATGTGCTTGTTTCAATCCAACAGACTAGGCCAGAGGCACATTCATCCATCCGCCCACTCCGAGCTTAATGACGGATAGAGGTAAAGAGAGAGAGAGAGAGAGAGAGAGAGAGAGAAGGAAAAGGAAAAAAGGGAAAATTGGAGAAGAGGAGTGTGTGTGTGTGTGTGTGTGTGTGTGTGTGTGTTTCCTCATCTCACAGCAGTCTGTCCATGTTGAGAAGATCAAAGGTTCAAACCTGGCACACAGAGAAATGAGAAAGGATCTGGAGATGTACAACACCCTCAACACTCTCGCGACAGCGAATGGCACTGCTTCTAGTTTGTATTGGTTTGATTAAGGCCATGAATTATTCAGTATCCTTGCAGGAAACAAACACAGGCCTCTGGCTGCCTATCGACACACTTCCTACTGTTCGTGCAAAGTGAAGTCTCTAGGGCCAGGTACTGGCAGATTTATGGCGGAGATTCATTTGGGCTTTGCATATGTGTTAGTGTCAGAGTGTGTTTCTTTGTGTGTCTGTGTGTGCGTGTGTGTGTGTGTGTGTGTGTATGTGTGTGTTCATTTTATTAGAAGCGCCATTTGAGAGATGCTCCTTTATAATCCAGCAGATATAAAAATTGAAATAAGTATAAAAAAAAAAAAAGCTGTCATTGATGTAAGGAATCAAGAGAAAAGTTGAGGATGAATTCCGCACAGGAAGTGCACTATCAAAAAAAAAAAAAAAAGAGGGGGAGGGGGGGCTCCAACCCGTTTGAAACCTCTCTTCATTCTGCAGAGTCAGTGAGAATGTTGGAGCTTTATAGACTTAAACCTGCGTCCCTCGCTGATTTATCACTTTAAGATAATCAATCAGTTGGCAGCGTATAATTATATAGCAATCAAAAGTGAAAAATGTTCATTGCATAATATACATACACAAACGGCAATGATGTTCTTTACGTAAGACGTTATGGTTTTTCATCACAATTTTCTATTGTAAATGTATATTGAGGATTCAAACTAGACCTGTTCGAGTCCTGGACTATATAGTGATTTGAATAAAATATATCTTTCCAAATGGGGACTTAATACTACTCTATGAAAAAAAGGGGCCTTTTGAGGCAGATGTGAATATCGAACAATAGCAGTATGAAAGTACAACCCGGTCGCAGTGGTTTACTAAGTAATCCTACGTACTCCAACCAATCAGACGAGCGTCCTGTCGGTGACTTTGACAATAACAGGTTTATTAGCTATGGCGAAGCCTTGGGAAGAGGTGAAGCTCTTTGGTACAGTCCTGTGGAGTTTTAGAAGAGGTTTCTAAGGCAGGTAAGAGCATTTTTACCACCAAGCGGCTCTCCGCATGCGAAGAGAGATGGAGTACAACCTGTGGAGCCAGAGATGAGGAGAAAGAGCATTGGTTTTATAACGTACGGATACTTTTTGATGTTTTTTGACTTAATCTCTTTCCGGAGGATCTTCAGCTAATCCAAAACAGTGGGAATCTAACATGGTGCAATATTGAAATTCCTGTGAAGTAATCAATGGGTAAAATATGTTGAACTACATGCGTAACATAACATTTACGAGGAAAAATCAGAGTTTTCTGTCCCTCTTCTTCTTCCCCTTCCTTTTCTTCTTCTTCTTTTCCTTACTACTACTACTCCTACTA
The DNA here is from genome assembly GCF_902362185.1 of Chanos chanos. Taxonomy (NCBI): domain Eukaryota; kingdom Metazoa; phylum Chordata; class Actinopteri; order Gonorynchiformes; family Chanidae; genus Chanos; species Chanos chanos. The sequence continues at coordinate 11,624,995 of NC_044505.1, forward strand.
CTGCTACTAACAATAATGATAAGAATTCATACACATTCTGTCTGCCTCCTCATACACGGTTTTGACATGCAGCGGCCATGAGTGATCTTCAGTTTTGAAAAAAAAAAATATAGATTTTTTTTTTTTTTTTTTTTTAAAAGTAAGCACAATGTCTGCACAGGCATTGTAGCGGGGAATAAGAAGGAGGAGATCAAATAGCATCAGATTCAAATGTGAAATGGCAAAAACTTAAGTAAACCCTGGATAAGCCAATAGAGTATTCCAGGCCATTGTGAGGAGCCCATCTGGAGTCACAGGCTGGGCTGCATTGTGCTGTAAAGCGTGTAAAAGCTTTTATGGCAGTTTGAAACCCTGCTCCTTTACCACAGTCGAAGCAATACACATCAAAGTGAACCCTGAGCCATCAGAGGAGTCTCTGCCTTGCTCCTGATAAGGACTTAGATCCATTTAGTTGCTTTGCTTCATAGAGCTAACACATTCCTGCTCTTTTTATATATATATATATATATATAAAATTTTTTTTTATTCTTTTTCTCGCTCTCTTTCTCAATCTCTCTCTCTCTCTCTCTCTCAACCTCAAACACTTTTTGGGCTGCTCTCTTCCGTCTCTCTCTCTCTCTCTCTCTCTCTCTCTCTCTCTTTTTCTTTTCCTCTGCTTTGTGCGTGTATTTGCGAGTTTGTTTACCTGGGCTCTGACATTTTTTTTTATGATTATAGTTAGATGCCTTTTTTTTTTTTAATATTATTATTATCTCCCCTTGTGTTTCGTGCTTTAAATCACTGGTTTTTTGAAATGTCCTAATGTTTGAAGTGCTCCGTCCTCACCAAAGGATCAAAGAGAGAGAATGATTTTTTTCATGTGTGATGCATGATGATGTCGCATAGAGAATGACAGGATGGGGCTTTGGGGAGGGGGGGGGGGGTGGTGGTGGTGGGGGTGTCAGGGGATGAATGCTAATTAGCGTGCTTAATCTCTCTTGTTAAAAGTCAAATCTGCTTGATATTGACAGAATGCTTTGATTTAGGGTCAGATAACTTTTGTGCTAGTTATACATCACTGGGGAGTTGTCAGCGTCCTCAGTTAAGTCAGAAGCAGTTTAGCTTCCCGAAGCAGACCGTCGTTCACATCTGTATGGTATTAGTACAGGTGCTTTTTGTGGTGTTCATTCCATAGCGAATAGTCTTTTCTTAAAGTTCAGTTCATTCATTTAAGATTGCATTGAATCGGTACAGTTATTCGTAATATCGCTGGAATGTTTCTTTAAAAGAAGAAAAAAAATCGTGACTTGCTGCAGTAAATTATTTCAAGGGCTCCCTTGGTCTTTTTTTTACCCAACAAGTATCCTATTTAAAAAGTGTAGAGTGTCTATTTAAAAATTCATCCGTGTTCTAACACTAGTCTTAACACAGTGAGACAGAGAAACCAGCCATGCAAACGGTACAAGGAAATACAAATCCTGTCACAACACGCCAACGGTAATCTTCAGTCTTTTTTCAACCGAGACCTTCCTCACCCTTGTGCAGACCGATGGACTCTCCGGCTCTGGCCTCCAGCTTGCCAGACGGGCAGTACGTAACTAACCGGAGTGCCGGGGCTCCATCCAGAAACTTCCCATCCAGAGATTGTCACCTCAATCCTTAACGCTAGAAGGCCCTGTTGTTAATTTTCCACTTGGTTTCAACTTAAAGAGCCGAGAAGCGCCGCTGAAAAATGAAACGCCGCAATGGGTCGTTCGTCTGTTTCCTTGGCCTGTTTGCATAATATGTCATCCCTCCCCCCCCTTTTTTTTGTGTCTCGCAGCAAAGCGACAGCGGCGACGCTCATAATGTACCTCGCGACGGATCATATGGGAAGTGACAGCGGAAAGATATACGTCATCCCCAGACGACTATCACGGCCGATGAAATACGAGCGCCGTCTATCTCGGCAAAACGGACGGATGGCGCCGATGGAGCACCTCTGACTTTGTTAGGGCTTTGTGTCGCTTACCGCGTGTGTGTGTGTGTGTGTTTCAGACGAGACCGATTCTCACCGTGGACACTTCTGAGAAAGCCAAACATCAATTTCTTTGCCGCCCCGGTGACCACTGCTGCGTTAGTGTTGGTCTCCTGCAGTTCTAGTCGGGGGGGGGGGGGGGGGGGGGGGGGGCAGCAATAGCTTTTTCAATGGGGTATGACTAATTGTGTCTACCGATGCAATAACTTCTCTCACATGTACCACATAAGAAGTCCTCAGTTCAAAACTCATGTAAAACACTGAGATCATTTCAAATACAGAATTTCTTTTTTATGTTTCATAACCCAAGTATCATTTCAGCAAAGATTTTTGATGATTTTTCATTGGTCATATTAATGAGGTCAAAATACCAAAATGACATGACATTTTCTCTTGCAAAACATTTTATGGAGACGAAAGATAATTCCATTGAAATTTACTCAGATATTGAAAAGCGCACTTTAAACCAGTTATTAATAAGCAGAATCCAACTTGAAAGCGGGTCTGTACCTATCGATCAGTGGTTAGTCTTGGCCTTTGCCATGAGCTGTCCTGAAGAATAAGTTGAAAACATCCCAGCTGCAACATATTGATCTATCTTGGCAGGCTTTAAGCAGAGAAGTGTTGCCAGGTGCACTGGGGCTAAAGTAATAGATAGCATGGCTTGATGCGCCGTCTTGATGAGAATATATGTTTTCACACTCAAAGAGCTCTTGGACCAGATTGCGCGGAGGAAAATGCTAAACTTAACGCACGCAGATTAAATGTGAAATATAAACTGTGTTAGCTACCCATGGTGCTAGAGTTTGCTGCTGGAGAATATTTGTGTGTTCCTCCTTATCTAAAACAGCCTGCTCCACCAATCCGAAATTGTTTTTTTTTTTTCTTTTTTTGAGGGATTATCGCGAAGCTTTTGGTCGGCTGCCACGTTGGAGGAACAGTTAATTGAAACAGCTATTGACATTTCAGCTATGGAAGTTTAGCAACATTATCTTAATTAGTTTCATTCTAAACTATTTCAGAAGCAAACCTTGTTTGCTCTGTTCCTGTTTACACGGACCAGAACGTTTTGTTTATTGTTAAGGCGCCAAAGCCGCAAACACTAGTTGACCAGAATGCTAATTCGGTATTAAAATCCAATCTCCAAAAGTTTTTTTTTTTTTTTTTTTAGTTTTAGCTTTTGGCTAACCTTGACTTGAAGATTGTATTTATAGTGTCCCCCTCATTAAACGGGAACAAAATAAATGAAAAAGAAAGAAAAAGAGCAACAATTTGTCATGATCATATACCTACATAACCATTTAACCTAAGATGCACCATTTGATTGGTCAGCACCCCAGACAAGTACAATGAGGTGTGGTGGAGTAAGCCATGTATGGTACTAAAGACCCAGTGAACCTCTATTCCCAAAAGAAATTGTTTTGAGCTCCTGGAGGGTATCAATAATAATCAGTATTAAATAAAAATAATTTTAGTGTCAAGGCCATAATGAAGCATAATGAAGTTCATTTCTGAAGCTTACTAGCTACATTGGTCTCACGATCAGTGGGGCGAACATGGCTGCCGGTCTAATACCGGAAGCTTTTGTCAAATCCGTCTTTTAATTAAGCAAGGATTACCAGACATTAGTCTTCTTACTTTTATTTAAAAAAAAAAAAAAGCATTCCAGTCAGTATTACTTAATTAGCTTCCCTTAAATTTTTTTTTTTCGTCCTCTCCGATAAACTCTTAATGGAATTTTCTAAGTTAGTAACAAGGCCTCTGATGTTGGACATTTTTCCTTTAACCGCTTTATTTTCTTTAACATTTTTTTTTCAACAAGAAGAAGAAGAAGAACATTAAATTAAAAACATTAATAATAATAAACAGATAGTAAGAGCATTTCATGACATCCATGGACACCGTGCAGTGAGGTATATGAGACAAAGAAGGATGAGCGGACAAAGGAAACTGAACACGCTTTGAACACGGAGAGGCTAAAGAGGCTACATTGAGGCTAAGCTAAAAAGACGGGTTTTGAGTCTGAATGGAAAGGAGTCTACAGAGAGAGAGCAGTGTGTAAATGTGTGTGTGTGTGTGTGTGTGTGTGTGTGTGTGTGTGTGTGGGGGGGGTGGGGGGGGGTGAAGCATTACAGGCCAGTCTATACATACCCTTCAAGCAATTCAAACACACTAATGCTCTCCTACTGTATGTAGTCAATGGATAGATCATACGTGAAGAAGCTGTCATGTGAAGACTAGCGCTGCAGGGATGGATGATGTTGTATTGCCATCAACAGTCATTAACACGCAATTATCTCTATGACTTCATAGTCAATCAATCAACACCTAGGGAGAGCCTTCCCTCTGTAAGCTATTAATGCTAACATGCTTGCTGAGGCTGGAAAAGAGCTGATATCTCTCCGTACCGCTTTTGCACGGCTCGAAAAAAATTTAGACAATCGCTTTTCTAATATCTCATATTACAATGTGAGAGCCAAGAGAGAGAGAGGTGTTACTGTAGCAGAACAAGTCCCAGGGAAAACCAAGGGGGGGAAAAAAATGGAAAGAAAAGAAAAAGGCTTTGTCTTTGTCTTTGTGACGGTGGAGAGAGATGGCGTTGCCACTCAGACATGCCTACGTTTCCAGAATAGAGCAGAGGCTCACAGCATTGATGAATCATTGCAAGCACCAAGAAACTTGGCAAGTCCTAAGGTAATGATAAATTGAGCAGGACACACAACTGGAACTCCTAAAGAATGATAATGTCCTTCGTTTTCACAATGCCATCCCCTGCTTTTCCCAAATGCCCGTAATGTGGAATAATCACAGCAAGAGAGCTTTCTGCTAATGATATTGGGGAGAAGAAAAAAAAAGAAAGAAAAAAAAAGATTTGAGATCGGTTTGATTAAGGTCGTCTTATGATATAATGATCGAACCGACACCCGCCCATGCACCACCAGCACATGGATGCATACACACACACACACAGCTGTACTATCTAGCTCACTTACTCAATAGCACACAGTCACACATACACACAGTCACAGTCTCTCTCTCTCTCACATTCTCTCTCTCTCTCTCTCGTACTGTCCAGCTCACCTGCTTAGTAGCACACAGTTTCACACAGACATGGTTTCTATCTCCCTCTTTCTCTCCCTTACTGTCTAGCTCACTTGCTCAGTGACTCTCTCTCTCTCTCTCTCTCTCTCTCTCTCTCTCTCTCTGTATCTCTGATTCTCTCTTACTCTCTCTGTCTCTCTCTCTCTCTCTCTGTATCTCTGATTCTCTCTTACTCTCTCTGCATTGAGGTGAAGTCTTGCTCTAACCACTAGCTGCTGGACGCTGTCAACACTGCAGACTAGTTTATTGAAATCAGACAGCACCGTATCGCCCTGCTGGTTCTGCTGCAGTTTATCTCTGCTCTTCTCTCTCTCTCTCTGTCTCTCTGTCTCTCTCCGATATCCCCAGAGGTTGGATCATAGTCACACCGCTACAGCATGCACCTTGCATGGATCAACTAAACCTCCTCTGTCACTTCTGCCCTGACTGTTAGTTTCTATCCAGTACCCTACAAAGGGATAACTGTTTGTATGAATGTTTCCTAATAGCAGCTATGACCTCCCTCTGGAAAAAAAAAAGAAAAAAAGAAAAGCCAGTTTTCAGGAGTAGCTACCATCTACATTTGAAAGTTTGTATATTACACGGTAACTCACGGAGGGTCATGGTGATTGACATTTGAAATCGATCTGACATCAGCATATTTCATTCTATTTGATATTTCTAGCCAAATATGTAGGGCTGAGAAACATAACATGCTACAGTCTATTACTATGCATGATGGACTTCATTGAGAGATCAGTGAGGCTCGATTTAATATAAGTCAAAATTTGCATTTCATAATGTGCACATTCTGTCTGTTTTATGGCCAGAGAGCGAGAGAGAGAGAGAGAGAGAGATTTCTTTATTTTATTTTACATAATAAAAATTGCAGTCATACACACCGTTTGTAACCAGGTAGATGGACAGATGGTGCCCCGTCACACAGTCCAGAGAAAACAAATGATAACCTCTCCGTAACGGGAGGCTCGGAGCACCCGCAAATAACATTTTTATTGACTTTAGTCTGAGAAAATGAGTGCCTTCATTTTCAGTGTAATATTTTCCCTTGATTGAATCAACTGTGCATGATAATTGTTTCTGAGGGTTCACATTAAACCTGCGATTTTCAATAAGCCGCCCACAGCGGGTGGACATTGAGAGATATGTGTGAAATGGACTATAGGGGTGATTTGACTTGCAGAGAAATTACACGGGCATATTCACCGAAGCTGATACCGACATCGAATATCTCGCCTTACCTCTGGCTCAGATTTGAGGGACGGAATACATACCTGTAACCGGAGCTGTGTGTGTTTATACTGTTTTGACAACGTGCATGACAAGTTCGGGACCGGTCAGTGAATCTTACGAAACTTCCGCTGTCAAAGTGAGAGGCCGCGCATGACTTAATGACACGAGAAGAAAAGGCCTGTGGTGATCTTATCAAGTCGTACGCCGCATGCATATTTCAGAGTCAAGGTCAATTACCTGCTCCCTGACTGAAAAGGCGAAAGAGAAAAGAGAGAAATGCACTTTGGGTAATAGTTCCATCTTCTCTTCACTAACCGCTAGCGAACAAAGCAAAGACAAAGCTTGATCTCGGTCCCTGATCGATTTTTTATCGATGCGAAAAGAAAAGAAGAAGGAGGAGGAGGAGAAGAAGGAGAAGAAGAAGAACAAGAGGAAGAAGCAAAGGAGAGAGTGGAAAAAAAGAACCTGAGTCCAACTTTCAAGTAAAAGAGTTCAATCAGCATATCAATAAAATTGTACTTTGAGGCAATAAATTCGCTTTGAGCCAGTGGGCGGAGAACTTTCAAAGGGAAAGTCGTTATTGAGTCAAAACTATAAATATGCCTTCGCTTTGTTCTGCAAATGTCCGGGTGGGAAACTGAGGAAGACCCAGCGGCTTATTAGATGAAGGCCTGAAGTAAAAGCATCTCCCACAAATCCCGTTATATCTAAAGTATTGCTGCTGAATCCATTCTAACCGTAATTCCTACACCCACCAACAACAGAAATGCCACTTAGTAAGGACAGTTGTACGTGTGTGACAACGCTGTTTTCATATTTTTCATATTCTGTCTTATTAATAAAATATGTGTCCACGCTTCGCTACTGCCGTATTGGCGGTCAGCTGTTGTGACTAGATGTATATTTGTTTACAAACTGTCTTCCAGGGAGACATGTTATCATCGGTCTTCAATGACCTTAAAAACACCAGGGAACGAAATCTGCCTGATATAGCAAATTTTCATGATCTATGTATGTACAGCATGTATGTACGTACCTATATATGTATATATGCATCTACATATCTCTCTCTCTATCTATCTATCTCTCTCTCTATCTATCTGTCTGTGTCTGTCTGACTATATGTGGTTAAATAGAGTCAGCATAAACAGACAGAGCCTGAGAAGGCACTGAGAAATGAGGACATCATCTCAGTTTTAACACCAGAAGCTTTTCCAGCTGATAAGGTTTTTGGGTTTTTGGGTTTTTTTTTTTTTTTCGCTCCTATACAACCGTTCAACTTTACCACCAGAGTCTCATAACTTTCAAAGTCAAAAGGGAAAAATATATTCCGCGCTGATAACAGTGCAGCGGGATCAATTGGTGGCTAGGGAGACAAGTGGAGATCCAGGGGGTTGTTGATCCCAGGCTGATGAATGTCACAAAAAGAACAGAAGTACTTTTTTTTTTTTTCTTTTTTGTGGTAGGGATGGAGATAGCTGATCTGTCCAAGGCCTCCTCTAACTCTTATATCCCTCCAGCAACCAATCACAGGGCCCTAAGCCATCCCACTGATCCCCAATCAGCCCACACAGACACATCAAAGCAACGGTGCCATCAGCAGAGCTTAGTTTCTCCAGCTGTCCTCTCGTCTTTCATCTGACAACTTTATATCAACTCTTTTAAAACCGCTAACCTGCCCGAAGGTGGCCCGGTTCTTTGAGTGAAGACACGACAAAAACGCAAACGCGTTTCAGAGAGCTTAGCGTAACGTAACGACAGAGCGTGTCGCGTTTGTGAGTAGATTGTCATGTTGTAGAGCCAAACCCCCTCCCCCCCAAAAAATCACAACCTCCCCCGACGGCCGACGTAACGCCGGCACGGTGCTGCGTTCTGTGTGTTGTTTTTTTTTTTTTTTCCTTAAATCGCTTTTATCTGTTGGAAAATGATCCACTGAAAAAACAGAGGTGCCTTACAGGAGTCTTGCTCAAGGGCTTTGACAGACTTGAAATCCATCCTTAGCCCCGCGGAGAACAAACAGGAGGAAGAGAACTCAGAACAATCTCACTTTCAAATTGCTTGACTTGATTATCTATCGATTTTCTGCGGCTTCCTCATTATAGGTGTATCTGTAACAAATGTAGGGTGTTCATTTTTAGCTTATGTCAGTTTACTAAGCTCTCCTCCCTGCCTCTGTCTCATTTGATGAGACTGTCTTCACTGGAGTGAACAGCTCTGTCCCAACCCCAAAGCACCCTTATATTAAGGTTCGTTAATTATGAAATACATATAACTCCATTTTTTCAGAGGTAATTGAAACTGATGTTGATTTCCATGGCTTTGGAGATGTTGTAAAATGTTAGCCTTCTTTGTTAATCGATAATAGCCTATGTCTCAGGCTGAGACTTAAAAAAGAGTAGCGTTGTTTCAAGACATCTAAATCCTCTTTATCAAACTGCTTCCTCACACATATGACTTAATTGTACATGCATTTGTTATGAATCATTGAATCCCCAAATATTTACATTATTATAAAACTAACCTTGGATGTACCATGTAAATGATATCCTTTATGTAAATGTAAATAGATTGTGTGCGTTTGTGGTGTTTTTTTTTTTTTTTTAATGTATTCGTTATGTGGAACATCTTGGTTGTTTTAATCCCCTGTCCAAACATGAGTGATGACACAGCGCCTGTACCCAACTCTACATTCAGATCACAGCAATCGGGGGAAAAGAGACATCTCCCTCTAAGACTGATATGCGCTGCCATGGCAACCACTCTGTTCCATACCCTTCAAAACAATTAGAATTCAACACTGTTTCTGTTGCCAGTGCTAAACAATTCACACATGCTCTGTAGCTAACGCTCACTTAGATTATGGACTGCTGTACTGTTGCATATTACCCTTGCTTTTTCTTTCTTTTTTTTTTTTTCCCACAAGTATCAGAAGGTCGTAAGAGGGAGACAGAGACAAACACAGGGACTAATGTTCCATAAGAGGGATGTGACCAAGGAAAAAAAAAGAGGCTAATATTAGTTATTTGGTTACATAAAAATGGCCCATCCCTCCTTGTGGCTGTTTCAGATGTGGGTGTCGTCCTTCATCTGTGCAGCTGGCATTTTAAGAGGGGTCTAATCCACTGTGATGAGAACATTGTGAGCTTTTGAGACCCAATTTTAGCTTTTATTGTGTCGGAATAAATGCACAGAGCTTTGTCTCCTTGCCTTCTCCACAAAAAAAAAAAAAAAGAACAACACTTAGATTGATTACCGTTCTAATTACTTTTTTTTTTTTTTCTTTCTATCACCTTTCGTCCCAATGACAGTTGAATTTCCCAATCCAATTGTGAGTTTGAGAACAGATAATGTATGATAATGAACAAGAACTTCTAAGTGAGGAAAAATTAAAAACTTTGAGAATGATTCAGTGTGAATACTAAGTACAAAATTCAGACCTTATTTAGTAGTGAGGGGTCAATATGTTCCTCAGTATCTGGATTTTGGAAGGTATACAACATGAACACTTGGATTGTCCCAGATTATTTTGAAATTTATTTGACACACCTAAGCCGCTGTGTGAGGTTGCTATGGCAGCTGTTATGTGAATTGAGTCATAATTTAATCCACAGTTTGTGCCATAATCATGTTAGGTCTCTTGACATTGTATCTGTGACTGGATATGACATGTTATGTCACGATTCACGTCAAGTCAATGACACATTTATGTCCGTGTCATGATGTGCTTGTGAAATAAGGGAGGGGACACCAAAATCTCCATTTGTAATGATTTTCAGTTACAGAAATAGTTATTAACCTCCTCTACACTAACTGTCTCAATTCCGCTAAAAGTCCTCTAATAAACGTCCACTCTTAAACAAATTGTTTCTGTCTCCTACTGTGGTTTAAAAGAGAGAGAAAGAGAGTGAGAGAGAGAGAGAGAGAGAGAGAGAGAGAGAGAGAGAGAGAGAGAGAGAGCGAGCGCTAGCAGCCACTGGTGCTTCATGGAAATAAATTCCAACTCATGATTGGATGGGAGATGTGCCTTAGCGTAGCGCTAAAGGTCAACAGAGCCTTTAGCTAAAGGGAGCTGAGTTGTGAAAGCCCAGCCTGAGGCTGAGAGACAACCATTAACATGACTGATTGATTGGATGCCTGTGGAGGACAGTGTTCCCAGAGAACGCAGTGCTACGAAACCCGCCCCCCATCTGCTTTCAAGATCCGTTCTGCTGCGTCGCTCACATTGTTTTCAATTGAGTTAGCAATTCGGAGTGGATTCAATCAATTAAAGCAACATCGCGGTAAGCCGCCAGCAGAATGGAAATATTAAATTATCTGCCTAAGTATTTTGGCACCATTAAACCTTTTGGAGTGCATTCTGTGAATTCCCTTTCCAGCTTTGGTGGAGACTGTTCCAACACTGGTGCATATTAGCGTCTAAGAAGCATGCTAATCGACAAGTCAAAACCAGCTCACAAATGGAATATTTGCTTTCAGCATTTAATCCAAGGGTTTTGCAACCTCTCTCTCTCTCTCTCTCTCTCTCTCTCCACCTTTCTGTCTCTCTGTAGTACATATTGAGGCAAAAGGTTTCTTTTAAAACAAGTTACTTTAATTTTCCCTCTTTCATTCTTAAAAAAGTAACATGTTTTGGTTGGAAGCAAAGGTTGTTCGGGGCACTTAGTTTTGTTCGAGTACTTCAGATTTTATTGTAAGAACATCAGATCAGGCACTTACTCCGTTTACTCTTAGCAGTTCAATTAAATAAAGCCTTTTCCCTTGATTGTACATCTTTTTTCTCTAGAAAGTCTGAAGAGTCTGAATATTGAAACAATTACTGCAGCTAATTTTTTGGCAGCCACAGACTCTATTCCCTCAAAGTTTATACTTCATATAAAGAAAATGGAGACTGTGGAACATCAAACGCTGACACGTTTGTGAGAGACACACTTGAAAGTATGAATATACTATACATTGGAAGTGCGGATATTGGACTGAATCAAAACCGGAGCTGTCAGAAGTCTGTCTCTATGACTTGTTGCTGACTGAAGTTCATCTGGCTGAACACCTTGGAAGAGTGAGATGCCAAAAAAGAAAAAAAGAAAAGAAAAAAAGGCTTGAAAGGTGTGAAGTTTATACCTGTGTTCCTTTTTTTTTTTTTCCTCTTTCCTATTCCATCAAAGCGAGACAATGAATCGTCTGACAGTTTCTGATCCAGCTTTGAAAATAAAGCTGAAGCGATGAACGTGTTTCAAGACAAATGTCCTTATGCTCCCGTCTTGGCATGGAGTCTTAGTTTTTTAAAAGCCGTCTTGTGGCCAGGTTTATCTGAGCGTAAAGATCTCAATAGTAAGCACAGTTTTCTTTCTTTCTTTTCTTTTTTTTTTTCTCTCTCTCTCCCGAGGTGGTTCAGACATGCCAACACCAGACAAGCTTTGCTGTATCGGCAGATGAAAAGCAAAGAAAGAAGAAAAAAAAAGGGGGGGGGGGTGTCATGGATTACGAGGATTATTGGAGGTGGCACTTGGCGTGCTCCCACAATAGTTGTATGTCCTGTGTGCTGAGTCGTCAGTCTCCATCAGAACGTGTAGCTTTCAGCTCCAGCCTGTATCAACCTATAAACCTGCAAACACAACAAATGATCCTCTCTCCAGAAATACTCTGAGCCAAGCAAAATGTGAGACAGACGGAAAAAGAGAGAGGGAGAGAGAGAGAGGGGGGGGGAGGGAGGAAGAAAGAGAGATGGGTTGTCATAACCCTTGGGTGAACAGCGTTTGATGCACTGCACAAGAGAGATCTAATGAATGCTGTTTTCAGATAGTTATTGCGTTCCTTCATTGTTATGGCCTCGCTTAAGCTTATCCAAAAGAGCGAGTCGTTCAGCGTACCAGAAAAAAAAAAATGACTCTGTTTATTCATTCAAAGATAAGGAAGAAGCATGACTGTAACTGAGGTTAATGTGAGAACTTGAGCGCAAAAAAAACAAAACAGTTACTGCACCATTAGTCCATATTACAGAGCAGAACGTGGAGTGAGTGAGAGAAAGAGGAAGATGTCAAATATTGTCTTTGAGAGGAGGAGAAGATGGTTTTGAAATGAAGAGGAATGAGAGAGAAGTTACGTGTGAGTTATTATTTGCAACTTGTTTTCTTCCTCTTGGCTTCTTCCAGTCCATTTCTAGTATGATAATGAAGTGGAATTAAAGTTACTTTTTTTTTCACAATCCCCCCCCCCCCCCCCCCCCCCCCCCCCCCCCCCCCCCCCCCATCTGACGAAGTCAGCAACTTTATCATCTGCGTGCATAAAGATGCAGTTAAGCTTGTCACATCTGATTGCTTAAAAGCTAACATATTCATTCACCACGAAGCATATAGCCTCAAATCGGAATAAATCTGGCTAAGAAATAAATAATAAAATAACTGACTGAGAAATACATAATAAAAGCCCCAGGTCTTTCTGTGGGATAATCTTTTTTTTTTTTTTTTTTCCCGGATAACGTCTTTACCATCATATAAATAAAGATCTGTGTGAATGCAGAGGTTCATGAATCAGCGTAAACCGAGAGAAACATCTGAAGTTCACCAAAAAACACAAAGACTGGACCAAAGAGGACTGGTGTAGGGTGCTCTGGACTGATGAGTCTAAATCTGAACTGTGCAGAACTAAACGGAGGGTGTTTGTATGGACATACATTGGTGAAAGGCTTCTCGATGAATGTCTCTGTCTTACTGTGAAGCGTGGTGACAGGAATATAATGGTTTGGGGTGCTATTTGTTGTGCTGGAACTGGAGACCTGGTTGAAATCAGCAGAACAATGGACAAGAAGGTGTACCACAACCTGCTAGTAAGGCATGGAGTTCCATCAGGACCGCGACTTCTAGGACCAGGATGTATGCATCAAGAAGACAGTGACCCAAAACACTCATCCAAACTCTGTAGAAATGACTTGCGCAAGAGAGAGGGATCCGGAGTGTTAAAAATGAGGGCGTGGCCAGCCCAGAGCCCAGACTTAAATCCCGTTGAACAAATATGGGACTTCGTGGAGGAAAAACTTGACAGATCCAAAGTAAAATCCAAGGAATCACTGTGGGACGAGCTTCAGAGATGCTGGACCCAAATTAAGCACTGAAAAAAAGTACACTGACACAATGCCAGAGAGATGTCAAGCTGTAATTTCTGCAAAAAGGGGGTCACACAAAGTATTGAATGAGCTAGTCTGAGACTTTCAAATTGTTTGTTATGGCCTACTACTTAATTTATAAAACCAGCAGTTGCATAAATAAAGTGCCAAATAGTACTAAATGTAAGTTTTGTCAATTTTGAACAGGTGTTCTAATCATTTTGACCAGTACTGTATATAGTCTGCTCTATACATATAGTCTCTTGCTTCTCAACATGTCCCCAAGGTTGCTGTGGGTTCTAGCATGTTAAAATACTTGAAACATACAAACATACTACAAACAATGATTGGTCCATCAACAATGACCAACAACCTGACCAATCATGATCCATTATTGTCTCCTCCCAAGCGAAAAACTATACCACACACACACACCAAAAAAGCCTTTACCACAGTATACTAAGAGATGTCATATTGCTGTCAGAGAGACTAGGAGAGTTTCTTAGCGCAGAGGAGCAGGGCCGTGAGTGTGAGGCATTGAATAAGCCATAGATTAGACTGGTGCTAGTGCTGCATCGCGGTGATGGTTGAGGGGGGAGCTGAGACGCGGCCTCGCTGACCCTGACTGTGCTGCTCCTCTCTAGGCTGCTGATTAGCTGACTCCTCTCCAAGCTCAGCCGCTACGGGGGTGTGGAGGTGCGTGTGGAGGTGTGTGTGTGTGTGTGTGTGTGAGAGAGAGAGAGGAAGGGGGAGGGAGGGGGGGGGGTGGAAGGGTTAGCTGAGCCAGGGCCTAGCTTGCCTCTCCAGGGACTTGAAGGAGGGAATCTATGCGCCGCCGCAAGACACACTAATCTTTCAAGAGCCTCTCGACTCTAACCACTGTACACAGCCGCCGACAAACAGCGGGTTTCCGAAAAAGACTCCCAGGCCCAGATCACCGCCGCAGGATCGCAGGGTTCTGTTGTTCCTTCTCCCCCGATTTGGGCTAACTCCTCTGTAGCGTTAGCTGGCCTGTTGTCGTCCTTGTATCATTGCTGAAATGGTCATTTTTGTTAGTTTGAGAGAAGAGTCGGTTTATCAGTAGTCAAAGACATACATGTTATGATCTGAATCTAAAGTATGGCCACACGTACATTCACATGGAAATTCATTTTGGTGTAATGAACTTATATTAGACTGCTTAAGGTGTGACAAATAGCATATGAATAGAATGGAATTGTTCAAAAAAGAAAAATATGTACATGAAACAAAAAGGACACCACTACCAATGTGCTATTTGTTTTATGTACATTTTCTCCATTCTTTCTTCTTTATGTTATGCATAGAAAACAAGTTTCATTGTCTTAGTTTTAAGGAGAGCTCTATTTTTAAGGGGTGAGTGTGTGTGTGTGTGTGTGTGTGTGTGTGTGTGTGTGTGTTGGGTCATATTCATTACCTACCAAAAAGAGTGAAATTAATATTCATGGAGAGTCTTGGAAATGGCTTTGCAAAGGTATAAATGTCATTTTAATTTCATTCCATTTTTCAAGTCTTGATAAATTTGAAAGGAATTTGTTATTAATTGGCTGGGTATGAGAAAAATGTCACAGTTTTCTCCTTTGCCTTTTTCTTCATTGTTGCTGACACTGTCTTCGTTTGTCTCTTGGGCAAGGATGAATATGTGAGTAATTAAAACCAAAGAGTTTTAATGTCTAGATGTGTGTGTGTGTGTGTGTGTTTTGTGTGTGTGTGTGTGTTTTGTGTGTAGGTGTCTTTAATTTACCAGTTACACACAGTCTTACAGAATGTCGCAGTGGTTTTTTTATTTTTTTTATCTTCTTTTTTCCTCCTCCGAATGACATCCCAGCTATATGGCAAATCATTTTTCCCCTTGTTTCATCAATGATACAGAGGTTCTTTAGAATTGAGCTCTAGCAGTGCGTTTGTGGACTTCTTTTGTTGTTATTGCTGTTGCGGTTTTCGGGGAATGAGAAACTGGCAGTTCCCCGCATGCGTAGCTAAAAATACACAACTTAACCCTCTGGAACACCTACACTTATGCATCCCAGCGTCTTATAAAAAAAATTACCATTCAACCATTTTATAATCGTTGTTACGTTTGATCTATTTCCTCTAAACGACTCATCATCAAGTCCCCTAGAACCAGAAATAAGAATGAGTGGTTTTCAATAGGGCTTTGATTCAAAGCACTTGGTTGACGGTGAAGCTTTGAAATTTCACTGTTTTACTGAAAAGGTATTAGCGGATCATTTTAAGATTCAATAACGTGAAAATGGATTGAACATACCCACGACTCAGTAACGCCGTGGAAATAGATAAACTAGTCGATATTTGGAGGGGGAAAGAGGAGCGTGAAGACAAGGGGGTCCTTTGTGTCAGTATCTCCTTTCTCTGTAACTTTTAGCTCATCTGAATTCAAAGTCGTCATTTGCGCACCCTGAGTTTCGCCCCCATGCCGTGTTTGTTCTAAGTATCGCTGCTTAGCGGTGGCTTAGCTGTCCTGTGTTTGATGTCAGGGTTGTTTGGATCCATCTGTTTCTTTACGCAAAACAACAGTAATGGTATCATTAGCACGGAGCGCTCGTCCCTTCTTTCACTTTCTCAAGGTTGTCTCTCCATCTCACACCGCGTAATGTTCCCCATTTACAATATGTCAGGACTCTGCTTATGATGTCATAATGCAATAACCAATTACGTTCCGACAGGAGACCATCCGCAATTTAATACTTCAGAATGATACGATTAAAGAACAGTATCAGAAGGTGACAGATGCAAGACATATTGAAAAGAGTCGTTATCCGATATTCTGGTTGATATTTGATAGATAACGGGTTTAGGCTGGCAGACTCAGTCATGGCAATGCAACGCAGTTGGCGTGGCCTTCACTTGGGATTGATGGTCTGTATGGCAGCTGTGGCATTGTCCAGGTGCCAGCTATGGCATTGAATTCCACCTCCAGGGGGTAACCACTCAAGAAAAACCATTTGCGAGACAAGTCTCATGTTTACATAAGCACCTGAGCATCTGGCTGAGCTTGTGACTGCTAACTGGATGGGCGACCAGGCACACTTCTGGTCTACAAACCTGGAGAACGTCTGTGACCTTCTGGCCTGAGTTTGTCACCTTCTAGCCTAAGTTGTTGCCGCAACTGATATTCTGACCTTGTATTCCGAATTCAGGACGCACCTCTGCATGCCACGCATGCTACTTCGGTGTTAGGGTACTTCACCGTTGATGGAGGAGCTGTTTGCTTGCTCAAGTCACCTTGAATGAAGCACTAGCTGTATGAGGGTTTACAGTCAAAAGACATCTGTGTAATGAACCGTTTCTCTGTTTGTGGAAGATCACCATTGGTCTTTTTGTTTTTCTCACATACCAAGTAGTGTTCTGTAAAAAGAGAAAAAAAAACCCCAAACATTTGTGCCGTTGTAGGCTATACAATATCTATGGTGTGAAAGATACTGAAGTTTTATTATATGAATAAAAAGATTGTAAAGCAGGTTCAAAGATGTGCATGGATACCTAACTTTTCAAATTGAAAAAAATAAACAGACAAAAACGTTTCATTTATTAAGTCATTTCTACCGTCAGTACGTTACTGATCACATATTCTCATTGTTAATTTTTTTTTTTCATTTCCACCTGAGGTCAGAAAAAAACATGTTTCAAAATGCTGCTGATTTTTCCATTTCTCCTCCCCCAGTGGCATTGTTCATGGGTCAGGAGTGTTGAAATGTTGATTAGCGTAATGGCAAATAATGACCAACAAAGTTATATTAATTTATAAAGCCAGTTAAATAAAGCCAAATGACTTCTGAAGCCCAGCGCTAGCAGTAATGATTTGTTATAAAATACTAATGAAATGGATAATTGAAAGACCATTACAGAAATTTTGCATATGAGGTCATCTCATTTCTGTGAAAGCAAGAAAAATGAGTTTTAATAGGTGTTTTTCATTGCTTTACTTTTGTAAACAACACCATGTCATGCTTTACAAGTACAGGCAAGGCACATTGTATAACACAGTCAGATCCAGTTGTGGTTTTCAGCAAGCATTAATACGTATGAGTATTTTACTGTAAGCTCAGGACTTTAACACTCTCAAAGTACATGAACAAAAATATATGTACACCAACGGCAGTATGATGTAAACAACACGCAATAAATTCACATGCTAGCTATTTTCTGTAGCGATTAGATATTCGTTAGCATTAATTATTTGCATTTGTGCTTTGGATTGCAGAAGTGCAGAAATGCGTCCGTGAGTGGCACGTTCTTCTTTTTCACACACGGTTCTGTGAGCCACTCTCAGAACGACTTGTCTTTAACTTTTAACATTTACACTTACATTTACAGTTGGCAGACGCTTTTAGCTGAAGCGACTTATATAATGAATACATAAAAATACGTGCATAGCTGAGCCGACGTGAGACAACAGAGAAGAAATCAAGCGGTGTAGTTTATGCATCCTGTCACACGGCTGTGTTTTATCAATAAAATAAAACGCAGATTTAAACCATTAACCACTTCAGTCTCAAGTGAAGAATCATTCTAACAGCAACTAAAAACACTTCAACATACATCTCCTAAAGGTTGGCCGTCTACTCCAGAATGTTCTGAACCATTCTGAACCACTGAACCATCAAATGGCATACCTTTTTTTTTGTTTTGTTTTGTTTTTACCTTTTGTACCTCCCAGCTCTCCACGGAAAAGCCCCAGAACAACTCTGGAAAGAGAAGATTTTTCGTTGGACCTCAGAAAGTGCAACCCACTGCTAAGAACCCTTGACTTTTTAAGCTTTTAATTGAAGCGTTCTAAGCTGCTGTTCTGCTTTCTGTCTTTGTTGTTGTTGTTGTTGTTGTTGTATGAAAAGGCTAGACAAAAAAAGAGCAACTCCATAATGTCTCCCAAGTAGATGAGATATTCATTTGTGCCTCATTTTGTCCTGAGATTGCTGTCCCTGAGATGAAAGATCCACACAAATCATTATTATTTATTTATTTATTTACCTCTGCTTCACTGCTTTTAGCACAGGGGTCACAGTCCGATAGAACCCCCCTCCCCCCTACCATCAAAACACAATTAAAATCCTACAAAAATGAGTGTAATCATTCGTATTTTAATCCAAAAACCTAGCATTTAAGCAATCTCTCCCCTGATCCATTTCATGTAGAGTCGGATTCATTTTTTAAAATCAGGGTGGGGGTTGGTGTGTGCTTGCGTATGTGTGTGTGTGTGTGTGTGTGTGTGTGTGGAGAGGGGGGGGGTCACTCATTTGAAACGACAGCTTTATTTAAACAACAATGTAACGAGCCCAAGGCGTCCACGCGAGATTTAAAACGTTCTTTTGATAAGCAGCACGCAAATGATTTGTCCCAGCTGTGCTTTTGCGTAAATCATTGAGCCCCTGTTGGTCTTACGGAAGGTCAACAGATAGGAATGGAATCAATTCAGCCGCGACCCGCGGTAATGCTGTCCATGCCAAGTTCTATTAGCATCAACGGCAGGGCAAAGCTGCCCTTGTTCAGCCCCAAGGTGTCCGCCTTATTTCATCTATTTTTGATTATTTTCAAATCTCGTTTTCTATTTGGAATTTTTTTCGGTTGTGGGGGGGGGGGGGGGCGGTTCATTTGTGTGTGTGTGTGTGTGTGTGAGAGAGAGAGAGAGAGAGAGAGAGAGAAGGTATCATACATTGTGTCAGAGGATGTTAGCTATTGATATCCAGAATGTGGAGAGTTTTGGATGTATTCACTTGATGAAATGTCAAACTTTCACTCGAAAAGCTGCAAATTTAGTATTCCAAAACCTACCCTTTAACATTGGTGCTTTTGTGTAGCATTTTTTGAAAATTAAACAGAGAATGTCAAAAGGAGAAAGCAACAACATACAAAAGACTGGGGACAAAAAGTATAAACACAACGTATATTGATGTTTCCCTCACAAAAAAAAGGAATACTGCAGTTTATCCACATATCAGTGCTTCATATCTGTTTCATGTGATCAGGTAGGTGTGCACAGTTGTGTTCATGAGTTTGAGTACATATATGTGTGTGTGTATCTGTGTGTGTTTGTGTGTTAATACATTTGTGTGTGTGTCTGTGTGTATTCAAACAAATGTTAAAAATGGTTTTCATATTCTCTGCTATGACCTTTTTAAATCTATGCAGAAAATCAGTAACATTAAAAAGAAAGAAAGAAAGAAAGAAAGAAAGATGATGGAAATTCATACTCCTAAGCAAAGAAGATACCCTGTCGCAGAAACAGCTAAACGCACAATGCAGTGTCCTTCACTCTCAATTCATTCAACTCAAACTTCATTCATTCAGCTGTGTTTCAGGTAGTAGTTTGGATAGTAAGTGACTAAACTCACTCCTAAAACTATGGCTTTACCACCAATAGCTGCCGCTACACTCAGGGACAAGGTGTTAAAATGAAACTGATAATGTACACCTTGTACATTATAACAGAGCATCCTTTGCTAATAAACCTCTACTTAGTAACAGTCGTGTGAGAATAAAGGCTTTTCATCGCTGGATGTATTTTGAATGTCTTATTAATAGAGAATGTCCTTTGCATTTCTTTGTGGAAAAATGCCATTGAACGGGCCGTTTACAAAAAAAAAAAAAAAAAAAAGATTTCGCGTTCATTAATCTCCAACAGCGTTCTTCACTTTGTTTCAACATTTCCAATTTGTCATGCTTCTTTTTTTTGTTTTTTTTTAATACACCTACATTCTCCAGGATGAACAATGCCGCAGCCTTGGGTCTCTATTTTCCTCACACACCTCCTGAAAAGAATAGAAAAAAAGGACTGAACTTTGTGTTTGATTATGGGGGGCGGGGGGCGGGGTGGGGGGGAGTTCTGAGTTTGGAAATAATATCTGCCTCGTGTTTGAGGTGCGACGGCTCACGATCTGAACCGGGGCCCGGGCGAACAGGAGCGTTGACGGAGCCTTATGCCGAACACGTGAACTCACTGATTTGAGCCGAAACATAGACTTGAAAGAACGGCGCTGGCTGATATGATGGCTTTTAAACCCCCGGGGAAATCAGAGACTGGTGTCCACCAATACATTTACCAAACAGTCTTAGACATGTGCCTCATACGCCGGCAGAAAGCTTAGCTTTTGTCGGTGAGAATCCTTTTATGCGCCTGCGAGAGGATTCAATTTGAAAAAAAAAAAAGGAAGAAGAAGAAGGAAAAGAAGGTGGGGAAAAAAAAGCAGCTTGAAAATGTGGTTAAAAGAAAATCTTTATGCATTATGTATGATAGGACATTCACTTGCCACCATTTTGTTTCAGGAATAGTGGCAAAAAAAAAAACCCCAAAAAAACTTCAAAGAGAACTTTCGGTCTTATTACAATACACGGAATGGCCTAATGGGTATCATCACGGGGAGTGTTTTTTTTTTGTTTTTTTTTTTTTAAATTGCGCCTGGGTAGTTTGTAGATTTAAAAACCAAAGTAAGTCATATACGCGTATTTGAAATGTTAATTTCACGCTGAGATTCTTTACATAGCATAATCACAGAGGTTTTTTTTCTGTTTCCCCTTCTGGTTAGAATTCTTTTCAGGAGATGTTCAAGAATGTTTGTTGTAATCCAATACTAATCAAATTACAAAGAGTCTTTATTTGTTAAATGAAAAAGGCTTTACAGGCCCGGTAACATGCTCTGAGTTATCGACTGTTACAAAAAAAACAAAACAAAACAAACAAAACAAAAAAAAACCCAAAACAGTTATATACCTTTACCTGTTCACCTCATTCGAAACTGTTTCTATGTTTAGCGCCTGTAGCATCATAAATGGTCGACCCAGCAAACACAAACAAAAGTCCTCCTTCGCAACGTGAATTCACACAAGTCAGGTAAAGAACAAGGCTATAGTAATGATATGGTACATTATACAGCATGTATGTTTGTCTGTTTGTTTGTTTGTTTGTTTGTTTGTTTCTAATGACTGCATTGGTTTGGCTACAGGAAACCCTGTCAGTCGCATCAGTGATAACGACATGATTGACTGAGTGAGGTTTGGAAAGAAGGTAATCGCACGCTAACTTTTTAGGAAGCGTTACAAATGCGTTATTGCTGTTTAGAGAATCTCAGCTTGCTTCTTTTTCTCTTTCTTTATTTCTCTCCTTCTGTTTTTTTTTTTGTTTTGTTTTTTTTGTCTTGTTTTCTCTGCGTGCTTCACAGGATTCTAAGGGAGAATTAATGGAACGGAAAGTTTCATTGTATTCCTCCACCGCGTGCACTCCAGGCATTTTTTTGGTAAAAGGCCTCCAGGCGGTAGCAATTCAGTCCTCAGCGTCTCTTCGGCAGGCCCTCCGTATCTTAGCAACCGCGAGATCATACCCTAATGGCCTGCCTCGTTGTCAGTTTGCTCTTATTTAGCACTTAACAGCGCCGGCTTCGTCCCGAACTTGCTGTATTACTAAAATAGTTTTGCTGCTGGGGCCACGAGACCCTACTCGCATTTGCGATAGACGCTTCTCTTCAGTTTGGCACTTCCTCAGTTTCACTGATTAGATCTTCCGCTGTACAAATCTTAGTTAAATCTCAACCGAAACGTAGAATATTAATCGGGCTTTCCATCAGAATGTCGATAATATACCCGATTCATTTTTAATGAGAAACGTTGGCAGAGTCCGCTGCCGTTGCATTGCTTCTCACTAAATTATTGAGAGATTTAAAGAAAAAAAAAAAAGGTCATTTATTACATATTTTTCTGCTTTTTGGTGCAATTTTATTCTCTCCTGACAAAGTATTACGTTCTTTCCGCTCTATGGTTTTCTATCTACATTTTTCATTACTTGTACATTAAACCTCAATAATCAAACGGACAAGGACTAAATGAGTAGTAAACTTAAATTGGCAATTAAACAGTAAACACTTTGCACAAAGAAGAAAATTATTTAAAATAAGCACTCCAAGCATTTATGAGGACAAGACATGAACATTAAGTAAACATAAAATGAGGTTAATGCCAGAAGTTTCCGGAAGACGGGAAGTCCATTACTCAAGTACATTTATATTCCCATACCCTCCCTCATCGCGCAAACATTTGACCCTAATATGTGTCATTAACAGACTTCCATTAAAACGTTAAAAGTCTCTCTCTCTCTCTCTCTCTCTCTCTGTCTCCCTCTCTTCACTAACTCTATCATTACTGTGAGGGATGGACTGCTGATTTTAATTACTTCACTCTAAATAGTGTCACTGAAGCAAATGAGTGACTTGCCATCTTAGTGAGCACCAGAGAGGCCCCGTCAGTGTTGCCTTCTTTTCACTACGTGGGGTGTGCCGCCTTTTCAATGCAGGCCGTGTACTAATATCTATGTAATGAATGTAACGGTGAGCTGCTCTGAGACTGTGGGCCCCCCCCCCCCCCCAAAAAAAAAGCCTGATATAAACTTCAACATAAAATGTTTAGTGGGATATATTATTGGGATAAAGAGATGAGGCCAGAGGGGGAAGTGTCATAATGACTAAACACACACACACACACACACACACCATTTATCTCTCTTCACCCCCCACACCCCCCTCTCGAGCGTTTCAAATGTCACAACAAGTTGGTTATCTCTCTTCGTTAAACTAAAGCGTGAAGTATGGACTATAAAGTATAAAGTATACTGCATGAACATCACTTGGACAAAGCGGACATATCCAAAACGGACCATGTTACCGATACTTTAATGCTTATCCCGGTCATGTTTTTCCTCATTATCTTCAACAGGTCAAGCTTGTTGCGCTTTGCTTGGGTAACTAACCGCTGCTAGTCGTACATCTGCTCTGACTGAACAAGCTTCGACACTGGCTTCTCAATCATCTTTATTTACAATCTGAACCGTGTGTCAGGGGGAAAAAAAAAAAAAAGAAAGAAAGAAAAAAAGAAAGAAAAAAAGAAAGAAAGAAAAGTCTGCCTCGAGTGCCCCGGGTGGTGAACGTCTGATTGGTGCCAACGTTAAGAAAGCAATTAAACATTTGTGTTTCTCTCTTTTTCTCTCTTTCTCGTGTGCGTTTTGGATGCTCCTTGCTCTCTTCCTACACGTCGGGTCAAAACTGAATAGACACACCGTAAATTAAGCTTATGTTCCATACTCGCAGGATATAACTGTAATATTTACATCGATATAAATATCTCAAGATGTGCTTCTAGGCACGGGACACACGGTTGCTTTTAACACATGACTGTTTGGTTAAATCGTATTCTCATCACCAGGAGAATCTGGTTAAGAAAGACTTAAGCAGAGAACCGTGTGAATTTAGTAACCCTCCAGAAATCTTATGTAACTGCCAAAAGACAACTATATTATGTTATCAGTGTCATACACGTCTTGGGTATTTTGGATATGGTGTATAGGTGTGTGCATGTGTGTGTGCGTGCATGAACGCGTTCGTAACAACATGTTGCAGCGTTTGAGTCTCATCTACATTTCATTCCTTGGTCAAATTTGGAAAAAAAACCAAACCAAAAAAAAACTCTTGATATGTCAAAATTCCGTGGGTGCTGTGGGCGTGTGCTTGGGTCATTTGTTTTGACCTTACATTTTCATTTTCTGCCATATCTCCAGCCAAAAAGCCAGCTGCCAAGAAAACACTGGATGCTTGTGCAGAATATATTTCTCCACTTGTTCCCCATGCCCTGAATTAAGCTGACATTTAATGGCTGAGTGCTTTCATGACATTTAGTAAGAAAATACCATGGTCTGCTGAACTGTCCAGTGCAAGCTAAAAACATATTGAATGGATAACCAGGGACATAAGAATGGATGGATAGATAGATGGATGAATGGGTGCTTAGATAGAGAGATGGATAGATGGATAGATGGATGGATGTGGATGGAGAGACAAATAAATAAATTAATGAATAGATAGACGGATGGATGGTTGGATGGATGGATAGGTGGAGGGGCAAATAAGTAAGCAGATTGATAGATAGATAGATAGATAGATAGATAGATAGATAGATAGATAGATAGATAGATAGATAGATAGATAGATGCATGGATTGATGGTGTGATGGACAGATGGAAAGATGAACTGAGGGATAGACAGAATCATTTTTGAACACACCTGTTTGTCTACATATATTAATTTTGCACAGTTTGAAGCTGTTGTCGTTATCTAAACGGAAAGAATTTCATTTCATGCTCTTTGTTCATCACAAAGCATTTGATGATGTGGCCATTCATGATTCATAGTTGGGTGAATTAGTATCAAAATTGAGCGGAAAATGGCTTCCATTGTTCCTGCGCAAATGAATGCAAAGAGAATGCACACATGCATGCACAAAATATTTCCCCAAAGCATTTTCGTGTGATTGCTTTCTTGATTTTTTTATTTATTTTCAGTCATGAAGAGAAATTGGATCCTCGGAAATGATAAACAGACTGTCTGATTGCTTTTAGAAGCTAGTGGTAATATCTCTCAGATGTGTGTGTTTTTTTTTTCTTTTCTTTTCTTTTCTTTTCTTTTCTAAGCCTCAACACTCAATTCAATTCATATTTCTCTCTTGTTTTTCAGCTTTTGGGAAAATTTGACTCATTTCAGTTCATCTGCGAGCGTGTTCCACATTACGGAAAACAGTATGTATCAGATTGTTGTCCTAAGTAATGTTTCGGGGCCTGAATCCTCGGCCGGGCATTGAGATTCAGAAGCAAACGATTTTTCGTCGTGTGCGTTCTTTCTCAGAGGTCAAGAGAAGACTGGATGCGCATTCGAACCCTTTCGCTAGAGGCGTGTGATATCTGTACCGCAGTGAGAGTGTCGATTTGAAGTTTTCTAAAATAGGTTGCTGTAATGTTTTAGTAAATTAAACAGAATACCTCGAGGAGACTAGCGTTAAAAGTGGAACCCCTCTCTCCCCCCGCCCAACTAAAAACTATTCTCGTCTGACTCCTGCTTGTCAATACGCAGTGTTAGTTGAATTAACAAGGTTTTTTTTTTTATTTCTCGTATTTCATACCTCTCTCCTCCACGCTGTTTTATTCTCCTGTTATTCCTTCATTGCCAAGGAATGAGCAGAATAGCCCACTGTTTAATGTGAGACAGTCTTTTTATTTAGCCTTAGCCAAGTGCTACTGCAGGTCAGTTATTCTCCCACTAGATGACAGAAGACAGCAATTAAGTGGCAAGAGGAGAGAGGTAGAGGGAATTACTGAGAGCACAGAGACCCCCCTTGCTGTCATGTTTGCCAAGGTTAGAGAGCATGTACATGGGTGTGTGTGTGTGCATGTGTATGTGTGTGCGTGTTGAGCAGGGACCGGCATGTGGGTAGACTAGCTGAACGGTGAAGGCAGCGGGGGGTGGGGGGTGAGGGTGTTGAGGGGGGGGGGGGTTGTTGTGAGTTAAAGGAAAAGGAAAGATCACGTATGGTTTCCCCAGCATGTCAGCTTCTCTTTGTTGTGAGCAAATGGTTCTGACACGGGAGGCGAAGGTAGCAATTAAGAAGTGTTCCGAAATCTCCCAGGCTCCACGCGCGGTTAACAACGCACCTCTCACCTTTCCTCCTGAAACTCATAAGCCGTCCACTGCCCCCATTCCTCCTCTCTCTCTCTCCCTCTCTCTCTCCCTCTCTCTCGCGAATTGGCCTTTTGTCATTTCACATCAGCTTAGGAGTCATCACTTTCATCAGCGTTAATTTACATACATGCCTCTTCCCCTGACTCTCTCATTTAACCGTTCAGATGGAAGAGGGTTCGCGCCTGTGTTCATTTAAGCTCGTGTCCTTGGTAAAGTGTAACCGACTGGCGTTGCTGCGGCTCAGATACGCTTTCGACCTCTGAATTTACCGTTTGACCGTGATTCAGAGACATTGTAAATCGTACAAACAGGACATACGTTTAATTAACTGCCTGTATTATTTTAAATTCATTGATGCATTTAATCAATATTTTACGAGCCATATTTTTACGGTTCCATTTCCGTCTCTGTTGGGAGACGTGCGTAGATTGAGGTCTCGCCCGTATCTCTTCGGATACAAACCCGTTTTTCATTTACTTTTGTTTAAGTCTCGGGCTCGTGTAACAAGTGGCCAAGCTAAAGTTCCATCCATATCGTTACGGCTCTCTCAGCATTTTCACCCGTCCTCTGCATTTGTTTTCAACAATGTGGCACCGGGAGGTTTGTGAGACGGCCAAATCCTCCCAAATGAGGGCCAAAGACAATCATTTAAACCGACTTCAGCTATTCACAAAGCATTTGCTGAGCATTCACCCTGTCCAAAAAACGGAGACCCATATATTATCCATTTAAGCGTTTGTTACTGTTTGGTCAAGTTTATTTCCACCTGGATTCATCAGTCTACCGGGGTCATATTTTATCAGAGTGTCAAGAAAGATGTAGGATAAGACACAAGAGATAACAAAAAAAAAAATCATTAGTGATTTCTTTCCAACTGTACTGCCCGGTGCATGCACGATGCTGTACTTAAATTCCTATTTCTGGAACCTTCTCTTTAAAAAGTTGTAGATAGAGACACCTTTTAGACGAGCCAGAACGTGTTTGGGACACTCCTTTACCATACTATTAATGAGAATTTGAGCTTAATCAAGAGACGTTAATGACTGGTGGAGATGTTGAGAGGCAAGTGAAATTTGTTGGTCAATCACAGTGACTCGATTTAATGAATTGTTCTAACTGTTTTCCCATCTCTATGTATGCTTCGTTTTGCAGGAGGTCACTCTGATGAGCTGAATGCACTTTGCAATTCAAACAGCCCCCCCCCCCTTCCATTACAGTTCAATACCACACAATGCAGACACAGACAACTTTGTCTAATCAAATAGGACTAGACAACGAAAATGAGCCGTCCTCTATTTGGCTAAAAGCTACAGTCGTGTAGCATAGCATAGATTGCATTCATTAAAACCCTCCAGTGAGGCACTCACCTCACTCTAAATGTGTTTTCAAACTGTTCCCCATCAAACAAGGTCCTGTAAGTTAATTAGGCCTGGCCATAGAGTAAGAGGAAGGTATACTGTCACTGTCTCTGGCTAATACGGTATTTTGACTCTGCTAAATGGCTAATATTACATCTAGTACCTGCAGCTGTTACTAATGACAATGATGATAATTCTGTTTAAAGCAGTGAACTCAGGCAGCCCTTAAATCTTAAAGTACACAGCTGCTTTTAAGAACATTTGTGGATGTCTAGTTCTTCATTCAATCTGAAATGTTTGGAAGTGAAATGTTAGCAAGACCATTTAGATATTTAGATAATATCACTGAGACCCACAAATGCCTCTTTTCATCATGGAAGGAATTAAAATCAACAAACAAATAAAGAAATAAAAACAGCTGTGGGAATCCTGACTGAGGTTGACTTGCACAGATATATATATATATATATATATATATGTCAGGGTTTCCGTTAGCCGGTAATTACCGTTTTTTGCCTGGTAAAATTTATTTTTAAAAAAACGGGGGGAAAAAAGAAACAAAAAAATGAAAAACTTGCTGGTCAAAATGTCTGGTAATAATGCTCATACATACATAGCTATAATGAAGGCTATCCCTCGCCAGGACAGTGCAAGCTGCAAAGACACATTGAACATGTTTGATTTCAAGTCGGCAGCAGAGGGCTTTGCCACAATGAAAACAGGAGAAAATAAAATGTCACCTGGTAGCCTTAAAGCCTACATTTGATGTCATGTAGACCTAGCCTTTTTTTAAAACAGGCCACAGATGTTAAAGGTTACAGATATTTCGTAATAGCGTACATTTTAGCAGCTAGTGTTGAGGTTTTGCTCAATTGTTGCTGTTCGTTTTGCTTAATTTGCGTTACTGTTCGTTAAACAGTCAAACTGATTTGTGATCATTGTGATTCTTTCATCAACCTATGTGTGCATTATATTTGCATTTGTAACACAGACTCTTATTTTAAACGTGACCGGTAAGTTTCAAATTTGTCCAGTTAAATAGATTCTTTCCGGACACAGGACTGGCAAGAAAAAATCCTACCAGAAACCCTGACATACACACACACACACACACACACACACACACACACACACACAGAGGGAATGTAGTTTACCCTGCCTACAAAGCATTCGCCTCAGCTCTGTCAATCTGCAGTGTAACTCTGTGTATAAAAGACGTTACACAGAGTAGCAACAATTAATCATTAAGAGCCCTAAACAGCCATAGGACTAATCAATAATTATTAACTTGTCAAGCATATTCAAAATATTAATCATTGTCCCTTCGCCAGACATCAGAATGCCCAGTGATTGATAGATATTTCTCTTTCTCTTGCTGTTGCTTTCTTCCTGTATTGATATTCCATTTCAGATCTCAGACTAAGGCTATGCCTCTCTGAGAGATTAACTAGACAGATATTGATGCTGTTGGTGCGGATTTTCCATGCCCACAATACATAGCTTTGGCACATCAGTGACAGTCATGGTGAAGTTAACAACAGTCTGTTTTTATAGAAAAGTCAGTTTTTGACTTTTAGAAGATTTCTCTCTCTCTCTCTCTCTCTCTCTCTCTCTCTCTCTCTCTCTCTGTCTTTACTGTAACTGTTTTCCTTCATTGTCTCTGGGCTGTATGAGAAAATCGGCATTCGTGAATCCGAGGGGTAGAATTGATGCTTTTACCGTTCCATTCTGCAGTGAAGGAGAAACCAAAGGCAACTTCAGTATCCTTTTTTTTTTTTTTTGTAAACATCATTTTGAAACAGCTATTTCAGTGTCTTCAAACGTGAATGTGATGTTCCCTTATTTTAAACACTTTTCAAATGATTATGTTTAATTTCCTCTGCAAAGTTAATTAAAACTCAACCGTCTATTCATCCTCAGGCGGTTCATTCAATTAATTTTTTTTTAATCCAAAGACACAGTGGTGTTTTCCAAATCAAAAAGCAAAACAGCAAAAGTTGAAAAAGACTGAAACTGAAGCCTGTCCTCCAAGCTTGTCTCTTAC
Organism: Chanos chanos; assembly: GCF_902362185.1. Taxonomy (NCBI): domain Eukaryota; kingdom Metazoa; phylum Chordata; class Actinopteri; order Gonorynchiformes; family Chanidae; genus Chanos; species Chanos chanos. The sequence goes on from NC_044505.1 coordinate 11,654,351, forward strand.
CCTATAATATAGAGTCAATTGATAATAAATGCCGCTCTGAGACCCGTGATGATTGGTTGACTGACAGTTCTATTGTATTTGATAAGTTTTGAAGATCCAATCAAGAGCCTGGAAATCTCTATGTTCAGCCTAATTCATCCAATCATATAGCATTCTTTACTGGATCTTGAAATGACTTTTAAAGGCAGCTTTGCAAGGCACACATGTGAATTATGCTTGATTTGACAGACATTTAAACAAACACAGATGAGTGTACTATAGTTTTGAAGCCTCTTTTTTTTAATGGTTAAAAATTTAGTATCATCATCCTGTTTGACTGTGAGTGTTAGAAAAGCTGGTTTCATTTAGAAATGTTTTCCGTCAATCTCACATTAGAGAACCGAACATCTCTATAATTGATAAGCAGTTGGTTGTTGTGCGCCCAAGTAAAACCATCTCTTGAGATGCCTATTCGTGAACCAGCTCTATACAGCCAAACAGATTTGGAAGCACTCTTTGCAAAATGGAAAGCTTTAAAAAAAAAACAAAAAAAAAAACACTCCTGTTGGCGGCTGTCATCATAATCAAACTCTCTATATGTTGCACACATTTCGAGGGGAACTCCATTTGAGAGGAAAGGGGGAAAAAAAAAAATCTCAATCAGAAACCGCGAGATTTAATTTCTCAATTGACAAATATGTTTATTTTAAAATGGTCCGTATTGGCCAGTCACGCTCAATTAATGACCCGTCCACTTTATGTGCCTGGTGTCAAATAAAATTAAGTATTGAAGAATAATGATGAAATAAAACAAGCCGATATTGAACTGGAAGAGTGTGTGTGTGTGTGTGTGTGTGTGTTGGAGGGAGGGGGGGAGGGTCCTTGCCATTTGCGCGGAGTGTTAAGGCCAGAAAAACGACAGAGCGTGTGGATCTAATGCCATTAGTTTAATAGCATACAGCAGCCCTTAAATGCAATCACTATTGACATGTGCCACAAGGTTTCATGTGGTGAATGATTGTGGTTAGGACCAGAAATTGCTTGTAGAGTTATATTCCCGATACATTCTAAAAGCCCACGTTCCTCTTCCACGCGCCTGATACCGCGGTCACATTCTCAGAACGACCAACGAGCCGAGCTTTTAACTGAGCCTGACGTTGAGAGGACCTACTAGTGGCATCCATCGTACAAATTTTTTTGGCAGTCATACTCGTGTGCGGTCCTTGAGAGCTTTGAGTCCTTTTTGCTTGTTCAAGTCACCTGATGAATAGGAGCGAATTTTTCTTTTCTTTTTTTTTCGTTTTTAACCTAAGTAACCGGCCTGGGTATCAGACTCGGGTGGAATTTCATATGAGGTATTTGAATGATTGAGCCCTGTTCAAGTGCGTTTGTCCTTTAACTCCTTTACCGTGCCCTTTTTTTTCGAGTCCAAGTTACTGAAATTCTACAGGACTGAATCTGTTTAAAAAAAAGAGAGAGAGATAAAAAAAAAAAACGATACATACATCACACGAGCGCCTAACAGACACTTTATCACAGTTTTCCTTATCCAGTAAAATAAGATTAGTGGCCGAGGGAGCAAGGACGCGCGGAAAATAATCGCTGAGGAGAATTGGAACGGGGCCAGTTGTTTAAATAAACAAATACGATATTGCCTCAGGTCTCTTTAAGGACACGTTTTTGGTCAGTAAATAAAAAATGTGGAATATCCAGATTCAAGGGCGTTGGAGCCTCATTTCTGAATCAGCACGTTATTTATTAATTCATCAGATTTATATTTTAATTTATATATCACCCTAGAGTGCACACCCTTCACTCCAGTCACAGCATCTGTAGGAAGTATTTAAAGGGTAGTAGTATGCAGCTTCTCAGGGCTGGCAAGAGCAAACAGTTTTTCAACTGTTTTACACCTTTCTCCATAAAACTGCAGTCTAGAACAATTAAGGGTGAGATCTAAATGGAAAATTGAACGTGCTTTATTTGTTGAATTAATCTTGTGAAGCACTCTGCAATAAACCACGCTGAGACGTCAAGCTGCGTCTGGAAGTGCGTTGTATCTCGATGCCGGCTGCGATAAAAGTTAAAAAAGAAAAAAAAACAACTAGGCGGTGCATTCTCGTCCAATTGAAGAGTCATGCAATCACGCACTCTGGACACCCCCCCCCCCCCCCCCCCCATTTTTTAGCGTTAAAGTCCACGTGGCGATTTCATAATATCAGTCCGCTCAGGACTCTGGATACATTCACTCGCACTCGACCGGGACATTTGAGGGTCACACCGACATTCCTCTCTGCCCGCGTTTGACACCTCTCAACGCTCAACGATGGCTGTCGTTCCTCGGCGAAAGGTTAGTCAAAAAAAGCCCGGTGTCCTGCGGTGGGCCATATTTTCATAACCCTGTCAAGTTTCATGGCGTCATAAATCTGTTTAAGGTCGAGCAAGTGCAATGCGGCCCAATGGAAACAGGACCAGGGGGTTAATTGAGAGACAGCCCACCTTGCGTTTGCTCATAGCTGATTGCGTATTGGAGCCCCGGTGCAAACGGCTGATGGGAAAGGTGTTAAAACCACCAGGGCGTTTAATGACATCCTTCTCGTGTAATGCGAAAAGCTTTTTTTTTTTTGTCGCTTTGCACCTCTTTAAAACAATCCGTATGGCGCTAGCGGATCTTTTCTCTGAATGATCCTCTGTGCTTGAATCTAGCCTGCATTAGCGGTCCTATAGCCAAACGCTACAAAAAGCCAGCCGGCCCAGATGCCCGGAGGCCCGGGCCAGAGCGGAGAGGACATTAATATAGAAATGTATAAAAACAGCCGGTTTACATGACCGAGTACCGTTGTATGAAATGACTTTAACTTGACATTGTTTGAGCGATACTGTTTGCAGCCGCAATGCCTCATAAAACAGAATAAAAAGAAGAAAAAAAAGGGCAAAAACAACGAATAAACCCCTGATGGAATACAGGGTAGTGGCGGCCAAGTGGAAATTTCCAGTCTGATCCATGGCCTCTATTATAGCCAGTGTTTAGTGACACTTACACCCCCCTTCCCCCCCCGTCTGGCTCTCCTCTCACCCCTGAAGACCTCTGGTCCCTGTGCGCAGTCCCGTAGCGTATCTGTCAACTGCCAGCTAGACAGACAGCAAACTTCCCTCCTTCTCTCTCCTCTCTCTCCTCCCCCCTCTCCCTCTCCCTCGGACGCTGGGTGAAATCTGCCTGTCCGACCGTATAGAGAAGCGTCCTTTAAAAAGGAGAGAGATTTTTACTGTAGCACTTTGCAAGGGCCCTTAAGCAAACCCCCGAGATTAACGCAGACGCTGCAAAAAATAGAAAAAAAAAAAGAGAGAAAAAAAAAACATAATTTGAGTTCATTGGGACATTTGACTTTGCCGCTGTCCATGGTTTATAATTAGCTTGACTAAAATTCATTACTGATGAGACTTCAGATTGTGTCATCAACTAAAGCCTGTGACACTCCATAATCAATCAGATGATAGACTCTGCTAATTCCCTTTTTGCACCCCCCCACCCCACCCCCCATCCCTTAAGACAGATTATTATAATAATGAATATAAAAAGCTCAAATACCAAAAAGAAGCACAATCCTTGTGTAATGTACAATTTGACTTTTCCACTTAGCCGGTGGTCTCTGGACATTCAAATGAGCTCTGCAAAGAACATGAAAACCAGTTGTGTTATAGTTAGTCCAGTCATGCGCAGTGAGAAACTTGATAGCTTTAATATGCTAGAAGAATTTCAGGGTGACACTTTGCTATGAATCTATGCTCTGATTATATATATATATATATATATATATATATATATATATATATATATATATATATCATAATGTATTAATGTTGTTCCAATATGATTCACAATATAGCGTTGGTAAAACTCAGCTACAACAGTCTAAAAATATTGTTTTTGGTAATTGAGTCATTCACTACCTGGTCAGTGTTTTTGTTGTTGTTGTTGTTGTTGTTTTGCTAACTGACAAACATAGACCTACATAGAGTAAATGGTCTGTGTTAAATATATTCCGGTTGGCAGAGAAACACTTACTCATATTCACTCAACCTGAGCCTTAAAGCTACACAACACATAACTCTTGCAGGTCTGTGTTAAAAGAGTTCGAGTTTTAATGGTTGTTTACAGGTTGCCGTCAGTACAAAAGCAGGTAACATAGCTGTTAGCCTCGTGTGGCGAAACACTGAATTATCGCGTTATTGAATTTGCTTTTGAGTCAATGACACACTTTCACATTCTCAAAGGTATCGATTGGCTGATTTCATTGAAAGTTGTGAAGCCGAAGTGTTATTTCAGTCACCCGGATCTCATTCAGAAATACTTTATGGGAACTGTTTGTCTCTTCTTCAGAAATATGTCACATTGAATGAGTAACCAGCACACAGGCCCCACCGCTCAGAGAGCTGTAAGCAGATATGGGTTTTGGACTCTTGGTTACAGACATGTGATGTTGAGATCCAATCCAGCTATGAATCTGCCATATTCAATGCATGTTTTCATGAGTGGGATTCATGCAATTACCAGTATGTGTCTCTGCCTGTAGAGTATGTGAAGGGAGGACATCCTGGAGAAAAGATGTTTTTTTTTTTCTAAAGTCTTTAGCTTTTTACTCTTTCCTCAGGCAGACTGGATTTGATGAATGAGTGTCTTCTTTTAAGGGGCCACATACCAGCCCGCTAACGACAATCGATTCGGGTCAAGTCACTAGCTGCCAGAGCTCTCTTGCCCCTGCTCTGTGTACGTGTCCGCGTGCCAAAAGCTACTGCTTGGTTCCCTCTGAGTTCTGAAGGAGACTTTTGTGTGTGTGTGTGTGTGTGTGGGAGGGGGGTCTGGGTGTGAGTGGATGTGAGTTTGCAAGCGTATCCGTGCATGGGTTTATGCTTGTGGCTTTGTGTAACTGTATGTATGGGCACGGGCGTTTGCGTGTATTTGTGCATTTCTATTCGTGTACATCAGTGGTTGTATTTTGTGTGCATTTGTGTGTGTGAGTGTGTGTGTGTGTCTTTTGAAAGAAAAGAGAGAGTAAGTGAACAAAACTGCAGGAATGGAGAGGGAGGGAGGAGAGAAGCAGAGAGAGAGTGATACAGAGAAGATGAAAGAGAGCAAGCAAGAGAGGGAGAGAGAGAGAGAGAGAGAGAGAGTGGAGCAAAGAGAGCAAGCAAGAGAGAGTGAAGGGAGAGAAAGAGGAAGATAGAGGGGGGGGGGAGAGAGAACCGGAAAGATAAATAGAGAGAGAAAGGGGGAGAAGAGGAAAGAGAGAGAGAAAGAGAGAGAAGAGGAGAGAGGGAGCAAGAGAGAGAGAGAGAGAGAGAGAGAGGGAGGGAGGGAGAGAGGGAGGTAGTGCAGCCTTTCTCCATCTCGTGCCGGGACTCTTTTCCACACGAGAGTGGCTCATCAGCAGAGCCATGGGTGACCAGCGCCTACAGATTACAGCCTTTCTAAACTCCTGCTCAAAACCGCGGCCAGAATTAGTCATGCATCGCCACGGTCCCACTTCAAGAGCAACAACAGCGCCGGAGAACGTTCTCTCGCCGGCTCCTGTTTTTTTTAAGAACCGAGCCTGACATTAAAAAACGTTTAATATTGCGTCCGAGTCTCCATTTTAATTAGACCCTCTCCCTTAGCCTGTCGCTCCCCTCGACTTCAAAGTTTGCTCGCCTCCGAGGTCTGTGATTACTTAAGGTTTGACATCTGTGGCAGGGAGGCTGATTAAGAAAAATTAGCTCCTTGGCAATGCCTGCTTGAGAAGCCAACATTGCGTCTGGACTTTGAATCTACGTTTGTGCCATTGAAATGTTTCATGCATACCTCAGCAGTCTGCTGAATGATAATAGGACATAATAATAATAATAATAATAATAATAACAATAAATCTCTGATAATAGAGGAACAGTAATTGCAGTGTATGGTTGTCAAAGGGATATGAACATGACAGCGATGATGTCAGTGGTTCCTTCATTGGGATAGCCGAAGCACTCTGGAATTTGAAATGTAGTTGTTTTTTTTTTTCCCCCCAGAAACTGTACATGCCAAAAATGTTGAGATACATTTATTTTGTTGAGGCAGACATTTTCTCAGGGGGGTTACAGTCTGAGTTTGAGTAAAAAAAACCCCACAAAGTTTTTACTTTAAAAATGCAGGGGAGGAGGAGGAGGAGAGGATAGGAAATATTCCAAATTCGTGCTATCAATAAAGTATCTTTGTGTTCTGCTGTGTCAGCTCGGCTCCATTCATTTTACTACTGAATCTCTCCTCAGCCTCGCTCTACAACAGCCTCTCTTTAATTCGTTTATAGTTTTTTTTTCATCCTTTCTAAGTTTTATTATACATTTCCTTTTCTTATATAACATAATGTTACTTTTTGTGCAAGATACATTATGGAAATGAACACAGATGAGGAGGGTTTTTTTTTTTTCCCTCTTGGAACAGGAACAAATCGTTGTTGCTAATGGAGACACCTGTGTGTTCTGATTGGGACCGGGAGACTTCTGCCCGTCTGGTCTCGGAGCTCTTTGAACTGAGGGATATCACGCTTTTTTCTTCTGCTGACTCATCTGGGTGATATACAAGAGTAGCAACTTTGATTTGAATCACACTCTTTCTAGGACATTTTCCTCCAAATTGAACTGGCATGACAACGACTTTCAAAGAGTCCTCGACGCGCCTTTCAGTGCTTGAGCCGGTTCTCGATAAGACCGCCCGCAAGGAGTCAGATCTCACAAAATGATCCGACTGTTATTTAAATGTACAAATTGGACCTGGATTGAATACGCATTTCAAATACACGAATGAGTAAGTCTATGTCCACACGACAACGGAGCCTTTTGAAAACGACATTTTTCCTTTGCGTTCTCAAAGTTTCGCATCCGTATGACGACGTTTTGAGAGCTCCTCCTCGTCCACACAGATTCGCTTAAATGAGTGAAAACGGTGTAGTATGTACGTCAGGGTAGAAGGTGGGGCTGTTAACTTTGCTACTCAAACACACAAACACCACAGAAGTGCGGGTTAAAAACGCAAATATGCATGCGCGAGGCGGGGCCGCGTCGTCATCGTTTTCAGTAGGTTCCGCATCGGCCTGTCTACATGGCAACGGAAGGGTTGCGTTTTCAAAAGACTCCACTCTGGAACCCGGTTTCAAAAGTTTGCGTTTTCGGGCCCCTGAAAACGCTGTCGTCGTGTGGACGAAAGGCCGAAATGCAACAAAACTTTGCCGTTTTTGCAAAAACTCCGTTGTGTGGGCGGGGCCTAAGCCCTTGCCCAGTAATCTTGAGAGCTTCCTTTTCATGTGTTTTTCAGGACATGTGGTCATTTTCATGCGGACTCTGATTGATTAATCATGTCATTTTTTCACGTTGGTTTCACTGTGACGTACTCAGACCTATTAGAAGTTTAGTAAATTTCATTTGAAAATGACACAGAGGGGAAAGGGGTTCATGGAAATGTACTGGGACTGACTCCAGCAGTTCAGCTATTTCGGAGACATTTCTTCGGTCTAGGTCTGGTATGAAACATTTTAACACCAAAATTGTCACATTTCAACATCACTCCTGCACACTACTTTATTTTCCTCTCCTTTTTCATCAGGTTACATCAGAAACAATACAAGTCTTTTTTTTTTTGGTCTAACGACAAAATTGATTAATTAATTAATGAATGAACTAACTAAGATGTTTACAAACATAGCGATTGAGGCGCCGAAAAAAGGGCGACCCGACGACGCTGCGACGCGTGGCCCGGAAATTTCTCTGGAGGCGCGCGTTCATTAGCGTTGCTGGAGGCTTCACTTAAATGATAACAAAGTCTTAATCACTCTGCAGGAAGAGCAACGCCCTGCCGAAACTTTGTGTCATCTTTAAACAAATGGCAGTGGTGTTGTATTACATTAATAAAAGCCCTTTTGTTGCTCCAGGTATTCATCTTTCTGACAGCCTCGTCCCAGCTGAGCACTTATCAAACTTTACCGTGTCGTTTGGTATGGGTTTATTTGGGCCTCATAGCAGGAGTTCACTTTCAGAGTCCGCAACCGCTTTTAATGGATGGACATCGGGTAATTGTGATGCCATAGCCCCAATGGGAGAATAAGTAAAAGTGATTTTGCTGCTCCACTTTGAAGCGAGGCCCTTATAACCTATAAGGCTGTGAGCTGTAGTCTTTCTTGTACAAAAAAAAAATGTTACATGGTTAAATTACATCACATTGTAACACTGGTGTTACAAGCTCACACCGGTAATGGCTATCTTAACTGATTAATAGAATTGATTAAGTCAGGGGGTGCCGTCCTGTTTTGTTTCTTGTGGCCATGTAAAACCCTTTGAGACTGTAAACAGTGATTTTGGGCTTTAAATAAATCAACTTGGACTTGGACTTAATATTTAACGTTGTATTGTAACAACACCCAACACATAGCTACATTACTGCATCCGTCCCTTTGTATTTGAGGTCAAGATCGTGTTGAGTTCTTGCTTATTTTCTATTGGTAGCACATCCTCCACTGTTTGCTATGCTATCTATACATTTCTCTGTGGCTGTTGTCTCAGATACTGTGGTGAGCAGCGAGGAAGTTTGTCATTTTGCAGCCTGTTGGATAAAAAAAAAAAATATTTGTGCGGTTGTTATTTATTTAACCTTAGCTCTGTTCACTAAATGAATAATTTGCAATGTTGTGGTCATGGGAGGTTCTTTGTCAACGCGTTGTAAGACTTTCTCAATTTCTCTTTGATACCTTACCAGTAGTAAACAACTTTCCTTGCATGGCTTTGTCATAGCATAATTTAAGAATGTTGTCTCAGTATGTGAATTTTACCTTGAACTGACTTGGAAATAAATTTTTGATAGTTTTGTTGTTTGAATTTGCCAAGGCTGTGAATCATATTGTGTAATATGTTTTGGTATCCTTTCTTCACCTTGTATGTTATAACAATAACAACTTTCCCTGACAGAGGAGGGCAGGAGAAATATTAGTCTTCTAATAAGGACAGATATGACTAATGAGGTATGTTAGCCTATGCAGGAAAAGATTCCACTTGGCAGTTTTTTTCCCCCTTAAACCTTTATTAGAATTAATTCTACTGAAATGAAAAGATAATGAATGAAAACAGCACTATTACATAACTGACTGGTATGTCAGTTCGATAATCATTTAGTTATGTAACATGTACAGTCTACAACGCACTGAAAGAAAATATTTCCAATAGATCACATATGTTGCAAAATATATCATAACCTTTGCTCGATCCATGAAAGTTAAGTGTTTCAAATGGAAAGCGATTTTCTTACTACACCGTAGTATTTAAATAAAACATCCCCCTACAGTCTAACAGTCTGTCTGTGATTTACAAATGAGTCTTAGAAAGTTGTTTATTTCAGTTCTTTGGCAATATTACACAACTAAACACAGTAAATAAACTCCTAAATCTTAGTGCATTATTCTATTAAGAACAATTCTGCCCTCAGATAGTATCTTTTAATATAATTAAGGTGGTGACATTTTAGACGGTTTCTGAGAATTTATATTTAATATTTGCACAACTCCGATTATTATTTAATTCCTGGGGTTATGACATCTCATTTTGGATCAACCTTGATGGCTTGAACTCTTTGTGCTTAAGCTAAAATCCGTCAGCGCAACACTAACACAGTGAATGTGAAAACTACCCATGCTGTCACCTATGCTGAAGATTACAAGTAGAGCGGTCTGATGACTCTAGTCACATGCCTCAGATCAATCCGTGTAGTTTTTGCTATGACGACATATCGACCAGTCAGCAAAAATATAGCAACGCTTTGCTAACCGATACAGAGATAAAAGGCCATACAAACAAGAGAAGACACATTGTCTTCAAAATGACGTTTCTGTCCCCCTAGGCATTGAAAAACAGTATTCTGAAGATCTCACTTCAGTCCGTGTGATCGACACTCCAACACAGTTAAAGTGTGCTCTCGCTAAGAGCCGGATTTAAGGGTTCAATCAGCGCTAAAAGTACTTTTGGACCCGTGTCTTTTAATGCCACTCCACTCTTTCCACTCTAATCCTTGACGATCACCTCCTTGTTCTTTTTAGATGGATTTCTATTGGGGATTCATGTGAATAACGATCAGAAAACATCAACTTTGTAGACCCTGTACGTCACAGACTCACAGACCAGCACTAGAAGTATAAGCTGCTAAATAAAAGATCTGAGAATCTAAATTACTTTGCCCCCCCCCAAAAAAGAAAGTGTCTAGATGTCTTGAGAGAGAAAAATCAATAAGAGAAACCAGTTAGAAGTAAGCAGCTGTTCCTAAATCTGCTCATCAGTCTTGGTTTATATAAAATTAATGAATCAAGCCTTACCTAGTCTCCCTTTTCCTGTTCTCCCCCCCTCCCCCCCACCCCCACTCCCACACCCCGTGCTTCCTTCAAAGTCTCAATTGAAATTCTAGTGGTGTTTGGCATGATACATCAGTTCGAGTGGGACTTTGAGATTCTCTGAGATTTCAACCGAACCTGAGTCTTCCATTCATTCTTGTCAAAGACTGTCTGTCTGGGAGGATGGCAGGACATCACTGAACCAAACACAAAATGACAACCTAATGGAATTCTTCCCCCCACCCCCCCTCTACCTGGCATGCTCATTTCTGGGCAGCGAGCATTACTTTGTAATTTATGATTTTCCAAATACGCTTTGATAGACAGCTATGATTTCAGAAAAAAAAAAAAAAAAATGTAGTTTCATGTTCAAAGCTCTTTGGATTTCTTCCCTTCTCATGCGCAAAACCGAGTTCCATGCAATTGAGGAGAAAATGACTTGATTATAGCGGTGCTTTTAATGAAAACATTTTAAGAAAACAAAGATATATATATATACACAGGCAAAAAAATAAAAATAAAAAAGCCAGAAAGATGTCTCTCTTGACTCTATAAGTAGTCGACTGCTTCACAGTAAGTGTCGTTGTGTAACCCTAATCCTTACCCTATTAATAAATTATATTTTGAAATAAACAATTGAATATGAAACGATTCAGTAAATGTATTCTAATAATAAGTGCAGAAAAAAGTTAAACGCGTGACTGTGTTGAATGCGTGGGTGTTAAATGGGTTACATTTCAATCAGAAATGCAGCACACACAAAAAGGTCTTCTGAACAGCAATTGGACACGTGACTCAAGAGATTAGTTTGATTCTCACCGTCTCTTTCTATAATGTTTTACTATACTACTTCCCCTCAGCGTTTCATTATTTATTGTTTACCAGTTCACTTTTAATTAATGAAGTTTGAAGTTTTCCTCACAACTTGGCTCTCTGTGTCCCCTTGGAAATTCCCAAATCAGAAAAGCATTTGACAACTGTGACTACAATAAAATATAGATTACTTTAGATTTTCTAAATCCATCTAGTGACTACAGGATTTTTTTTTTTTTTTTTTTTTGGTGGCATTTTACTCAGTGTATCTACTATGGCAGAGCCTGTACATAAGGAGTATTGACCTTCAAGATTAATCTTTGGGTACAGTGACAATGAAAAGGATTGAACCAAACCAAAATGGCAATTGCTTGACCACAGATTACGTGTGGTTGTAGATGAAATTGCTCTTTCAGTCTAGCTTGATAAATCAAATTTCACAAAGCAGGCATTTCCTCCTTAAAATATATTGCTACAGCATTGTTTTAAATGCTGAATCTCCTCAGGCCAGTTGAGCTACCTAAAATGAGGCCAGACTACCTCAGCTCTAAAACATTTTCAGTGTTTTAAGCATTTGAAGTATTAAGAAAAATATCTGTAAGTGATACTACTGTTTGAGTGTTGTAGTAGCTTTTGTTTGGAACGTCAGTTAATTAGACACATAGGCTTCTCGCTAAGAGTTATGCTTTTTTGTTTATTGGTTTGTTTGTTTGTTTGGGTTGCTTACGAACAACCGGTGCTTAACTTTTACTGCCAAGTATTACGAAACGTGAGTATGGGTTTGTTTTTGATATGCTCAGTTAAGCATCTATAACCAATGCTTTTCTGTTGGAAATGTGTCAATATTTGACATGCTTGCAATTCCACATTCCATCCACCGGAGGCTGCTATTTCTTGGTTCTCATTTTTCATTTTCAGCGTATCCTCTTGAATGTTATTTCGTTCAAAAATACAACATACAAGTGAAAATATACCTGAAGTATTTGGTTGCTTGGGCCTTGTCTCTAGCCTGTTTTACTTCCTGTCTTTTTCTAATAGAATTACTTCAGTTGTAAAGGACTGGGGCGATGCCAAATGGACATCATGCAAATACCTTATGGAGACTTCACCAGTTAAGCATCTATAACCAATGCATTTCTGTTGGAAATGTGTCAATATTTGACATGCTTGCAATTCCACATTCCATCCACTGGAGGCTGCTATTTCTCGGTTCTCATTTTTCATTTTCAGCGTATCCTCTTGAATGTTATTTCGTTCAAAAATACAACATATAAAGCCTTCTGAGTAGGATCTGCCATCTGTTCCTAGAGATTATGTTTATTCTCGGGATGCTACTTCTTTTTAACTGTGAATAGACAGAGTACACTGTACGCTAGAGCAATGAGACATGATTGGCTAGGTCTCATGACATTACGTCAAGCCAGTTGTTTGGGTGTGTCTTACTAATGTAGCTGTGCTTAAAATGACCGATTAGACTAAAGCACAAATGTAGATATCGTGCCAAGTTTAAAACATTTAAGAAGAGCTAATCAGCTGAAGCTAGAGTGGTACCTCAAGTAATAACAGTTTGATTAACTGCCTGGCATTGTCAGCAAAAACCATTGTTGTAATTTTCATTTAGGGAAAGGTTTGAGTACTCATGAATCAATATGTAATGTCCAGGAATGTAAAATAGATACTTTTTTTTTTCTTTTACATATAGAGTACATCAGCAGTCGTACTCTGCTGGTAATAGCATAATGCAGGGAGCAGCGATTAAAAAGAGATTTGCTATCGGAATTTAATCATGGAATAAAATTATTAATACATCTGCCTAATTACTTTTTCGAGGCTCAGTGAAACTGGGCAAAGTCCACATATCTATGTGTGGTAACGTTTAAAAACTCGGTGGTGCAGAGGAGGAATAAATTAACACAAAGCCCTAATTAATTTAAATTCTTTGGAGGGAAATGGATTAATTACTATAACATTCGTCATTTTGCACAAAACATTTATTCTACACAGGAAGCGGAACGTTGAAATAAATGAATCATCGGTCGGTTAAATTTCAGTGGCCACCGGGCTGATGGGATATTGGGAGGCTTATAATGCACCAATGACAAACTTCCCTCCGAGGTTTTGGAATGGCTGACTGGACATATGATAGCCTTGCTGTGTGGCAGTAGAGCCCGTGTGCTTTCTCTTATGACAAATGATGAACCACAGAGAGTGTACTCTCTCTCTCCTCCTATGGCAATAGCGTGTCTTTGGTCCCCCCCGCCCCCCTGCCTCGCCCCCCCGCCTCGCCGGTGGGTTTCTAATGAGTGTGCACTGCTGATCTGTGAAGGAAAAAGAAAATGAGCCATTTAGGGCCAGAAACAGCAAACCTGCTATTTCATGTCCATTGTCCTGGCTTTAATTGAGAAAATCAATTTGTCAAGACACTTTGCCAATAACGTAATTCCCCTTTTCTTCCTTGGTATCCTCATCTACCGTGTGGGCCAGGATTATCTGAGAAAGAGGTTTGAATGGTTGAGTGCTCTCTCTCTCTCTCTTTCCCCTAAAGAAATGCACATATAGCCATTCATCCAAGGAATGCACATCAACTCTCTCTCTCTCTCTCATACACACACAAACATACACACACACACACATATATTCTCAGGCATCTCCTGTTGTCGCATACCAAGGCTTGGTTCAATATTGCTCTCTCTCTCTCTCTCTCTCTCTCTCTCTCTCTCTTTCTCTCTCTGTCTGTCCATCTCACAGTCAGTCGCTGTCAGGGAGGAGACTCACAGAGAGGAAGGACATAGGGGAATTTGAAAAGCTCTTCATCTGGATATCGGTTGGAATCATGCTTCATGCTAATGCTCCGTCTGACAGGTGTCAGAAGGCTACAGGTGAATTTATCATAGCCACTTTCTCTTTAAACACATGAACCCGACAAAAATTCTCCCCTGAACCAATCACTCATATATGTCCTCCGTGAGAGGACATCGTGGTCACATACATAGACAGACCACATGCAGTTTTACTCATGGGAGGGAGAGAAAGGAAGAGAGAGAAAGAGAGAGAGAGAGAGAGAGAACCAAATATTTGATATTACCATTACCATCATATTGCTAAGGTGATAATAGTTTTTGTGTTCTCTGGGCACTGAATTACCACCATCCTCACTACGAATTGAAATTATTTGCATATATAAAAAGAACCAATCAAGGAACACATTATTGACATTACCCAGGCTACAATAATCTCCACACATTAACATTTCACCCCCCCCTCCCTCCCCCCGGGTCCTCCAAAGCCACACTGGACCAATCAGTTTCTACTCAAAGGCTTAATTTAATGGGTTCAAACAATGTAGCATATATCTCATATTTTTCCCAGGAGTCAGTCAGGGTCGTACTGATTAAAGCGTATGCGTTATTGTTTCTAATTGTAGGAGAAGGTACAAATGGTGAAGTCTCCATAAGGTATTTGCATGATGTCCATTTGGCATCGCCCCAGTCCTTTACAACTGAAGTAATTCTATTAGAAAAGGACAGGAAGTAAAATAGGCTAGAGACAAGGCCCAAGCAACCAAATACTTCAGGTATATTTTCACTCGGGTATGGTTAGTGGAGTCTGACATGTTTTCTTCTTATTATATATATATTTACATTGTCATGTAAAGCACATGAAACAATGTAAAGAGTCTACTCTTCTACTAGTCTACTCTACTCTTTAGGAATATTATTAGCATAACAAAGTACTGTGGAAAGTACTTTTAAATGTTGGTCCGTTTTGATGAAAAGCTGCTGTCATGTTTTTATCACTCCGATGATAGCGGTTCTATCTATTCATTACCAGAACCTTGAGGAAGAATGCTGACAGCCCCAAACAGCCTCGAGACCAGACGCAATGCCTCAGAGCCATCAATCTCTCTGCTGCCCACACACACAATTGTGCACGCACACACACACACACACACACACACACACACAATCGCTCACACACTCAGACACACACACACTGGCACTCGCACACTCACACGCATACACACACACACAGACACAAGCAAACACACAGACACAAACACTCACAATCAAGCACTTACACACATTCCTTTTCTGTGCAGCATTATGTTTGAACAAGTTGATACTTTTAGAATCTTTTTTTTTTTTTTTTTGCATTTTGATTATGTCCTCATTTAGATGGTGCTCTTTTAATCTCGACTTGTAACCTCCCAGACTGTTTTTCAGGATAAGTGGTCCATGTGTTAGCTCAGTTTTGTCACAGTCGAATTTCCTCTATTGAAAGTATCACCCCCTTCCTTCAATGAATGTCAGCTAAACCTCACAAATCACCCGGGCTTTATTTCAAAAAGCTTAGGCCACTTCATTTGGAAAGCGACCTTACTTTGTGCTTACAACACTGAAGTCTGCCAGGGGTGATCTGGCTGCCTTCCAGGCTGAACTTCTCTTTCCCTCACCCCTGGGCCTAAGTTAGCCACCGTAATAAACGCTGATACGACTATAAGCCCCCTATCACATCACAGGTGACATTGTAACGACATCCTTTGAGAGACCAAGGTGGAGGAATTAGGATTGCAACTGAGCTGGAGTTTTGCGCTGTGACTACGGTTGCTGGATGTACGGAAATCTATTACTTGTGCTCAAATTCTGCCGACATTGGAAAGCGCTTGAAATGTATGCTAGGTGGCGCTAAAGTAGCTTTCTCTCAGAGAGTTCTCCCTTAACTCTGTTTGCAGGGTAACCGCCTAACTCTGCTGCATTTATTCATTCTTTTATTCATTCATTCATACATTCGTACTTTCAAGCAGGCCACCTCCCATCTACATCTCACTGTCACCCAGTTCTATGCTCTGCCAACCTGTTTTTTCTTTCTTTTTTTCTTTTTTTTTAATTCCCAGTGTGGCTTTTTTCCACGGATTCTATGGATTCGTAGTCTCTGGACTCTTCCTTTATTCAGGGCAAGCTCAAAGCTTTTCTCTCCGGACGCAAAAAAAAAAAAAAAAATCACATTTCCTCTCTAGCATAGTTATCGCTACTCTTCGCCATTAGTGAAATTGATGATATCTGTAGTGTGCCTACTCAGCATTAGAAAAGCACTCACATCTTAACCTAAAGAACACCCCTTTCACTATATATATATATATATATATATATATATATATATATATATTAAAAGTTTAAATCATTGTTCTGTTAGGAGCTAGCAGCTAGCAAATTCTGAGTGATTAAACAACTTTTCAACCATACTAATGATTATGACAGAAGAAAAAAAAAAAGAAAGTAAAAGAAAAAGAAAACAATCACTGCTGGCTATCTGAACAATGAAAGGACAGAAGTACAGTATATCTAAAGTAGCCTTTCTAACTTTCGCATTTTCATAAAGCTGATGTTAGATTTGCACTTTTGCTGGCAGGAAGAACATTTTCCTCCAAATAACTGTCTCTCTTCCTTTTTTTTTTTTTTTTCTCACGTCCCTGGGGAAGTAGACAGCACACTGGGGAATTGGAATAATGGTTCTCCAGGGTCCTCTCTCACCCTCTCTGAGCAAGTGCCTGGAGACAGGTAGTGAAGAATGTCTCCGGGGACTGAGGATGAGATTGGAGGAAGGAGAGAAAAAAAAAAAAAAAAAGAAAGAAAAAAAAAAACCTGCCTCAGCTGTAAGGCATGATTCATTGTGAAGTGTTTTGATATCGTGTCTAGAAGAACGAATCTCAAATGAGGACACGAGTCCTATAAATATTGTCTCTGGATGTACCCACATCACAGCCTACACCCCCCCCCCCCCAAGCCACCACCACCACCTTCTCCCATTGTTGAACCAAGGTTTAGTTCAGGATTACTCTCTATTTCTCTCTCTCTCTCTCTCTCTCTCTCTGTCGGTCTGAAAAAGCCATGTTCATGTTAAGTTTTCAATTCAAACTGTTCTGTCCTGAAAGCAAGTTTGCATCTCATTAACACATGATGCATGAAGAATTTCGAATATCACCAAATGCTTGCAATTGGTTGAATTCCTGTGTCGGTACTCAGTGTTTATTGAGATTTATTGCAGTCGTGAAGGTGCCAGATTCCACAAGCTTGGCCAAACTTCCAAGGTTATTCTGTGAAAAAGTCATTTTAAATTCATTTGGGCTAATACCAACATTAAACAGTTTACTTTTCCTTTGATGATAATATTTCTGGCTGAAAAAAAAAAGAAACTAGACTTCTTATTTATAGACAGTCCACTGAAACTAAAAAAAAAAAGAAACCAAAACAAAAAAAGCAAAACAAAATGTAGACACGGTGACCTCGGTGAAGTTATATGGAGGCAGTGAGCATCTCACACATTGTCACAAAAGAAAATGTGTCTTGGAGAGGAGAAAAAGAAGTTTAGGAAGAAGGACCTTAAAAGCAGCACAGATGGGACTGGTTGGTGAAATGAGAGGGAGAGAGAGAGAGAGAGAGAGAGAGAGAGAGAGAGAATGTTTTCTCTAATTGGTTCTGAACCTGAAGTTGAGGGTATCTCAGGATATGGACAGAGGCCAAACACCAGAATTGTCTTTTAACCGTTATAATTTTAAGATGCTAGGTGCTTTGTTTTATTGCTTATGACCAGAATGACAACACTTGGTGAGTAGCTATATGTTCCGTTGAGGGAGAAAAAACAGTTATTTGGTGGTCGAATTATATCAGCTAAAGCTAATATCTCATCATCTCTGCAACAGCTCATAGCGGTTCACCATTGTAGTTCTTCTCATTTTTATGACCTTATTTGTTTTACTATGTATGAAAGAGTCAGTCCACCTGCCCAGACATGGCCTGGTAAAAAAAGACCTTGAACCACATAAAACCTGATGAAACATGGGCTCAGATGCCTAGAGTCAGAGCTATGTAAATGCAAATAGGATCATAAAATGGCTGTCAGTGATGGTTCTTGGAGTTTAGGGAAGAGTGTCCTTTTCTTCATTTTCTTTCTTTTTTCTTTTTCTATCTCTTTCTTTCTTTCTTTCTCTCTTAAAGAAAAGAGAGTGCATACCTCTTGATGAACGAAGATAAAAAAGAATTCTCATATTAGGATTTGCATAAATTGCCAATAGAACCAAATTAAAATTAATGTATGATAAAATGTCATTACTAATTTAAACCTTTCAAATGGCGTCCCGATAAGCAGGGATGCAGTCATTTGTGTAGAACACCCCCCCCCCCCACACACACATCCCCATCATCACCGCCTCCGCCACCCCCCCCCCCCCCTTCCCCCCCCCCCCATCGTTACGGGGTTCTAATGAAAAATGGATGAGCTTGACCTATTTAAGGCTTGCCAAGAGAAGGTTAAAACAAATAAAGAGCATTTTCGTGTTTATTTGGCTTCCTGGCTGCGTTGTGTGCTTCATGTCATCCCAAACTTTTTGAAAGTTCAAGATTGCATAGCGAAGGGATATCTTTTTTTTTTATCCACTAAATAACCGATTCTCTTCAAGCATACAACATATGTAGCATTCTTTTTTTCTTTTTTTTTTATTATGATTATTATTTTCTGAATTTTTACGACAAATGAGAATGAGAATATCATTTTTTTATGCTACTGAGATGCCATTTAGGGTCTGCTGCCAGGTGGAAAGTGTTACTCCAAAAAAAGAAAAAAAAGCTCAATTTTGCTTGTTGAAACTATTGTCCAGCTTTCCTTTTCTCAAAATCAGAATACACAATCTGTTCTCCATTTATAGTCTACTTCATACTCTACTCATTCTTTAGCATGTATTCTAATCGTACTCTACCACATACTCTACTTATTCTTTAGTATGTACTCTAATCATATTCTACTACATACTCTACTTATTCTTTAGTATGTACTCTAATCATACTCTACTACATACTCCCCTCATTCTTTAGCATGTATTCTAATCATACTCTACTACATACTTTACTCATTCTTTAGCATGTGCTCTACTAATACTCTACTACATACTCTACTTATTCTTTAGTGTGTTCTCTACTCATACTCTACTACATACGCTACTTATTCTTTAGTATGTACTCTAATCATACTCTACTACATACTCTACTCATTCTTTAGCATGTGCTCTACTAATACTCTACTACATACTCTACTTATTCTTTAGCGTGTTCTCTACTAATACTCCACTACATACTCCACTTATTTTTTAGTATTTACTCGGATCATACTCTACTACATACTCTACTTATTCTTTACTATGTATTCTAATCATACTCTGCTACATACTCTGCTTATATTCTGTGTATACTTTACTATATTCTATTTATTCTCCACAATGTACTCTATGTGTACTATACCACATATTCTGCTTATAAGCTACTATATGCTCAACTCATTCTTTACCATGTACTCATACTATCCTATATATTGTACTATAAACTCTGCTTATACTTGACTCCTTGATGCTTTACTATATACTCTCCTGTACACTGCGCTGTATACAGTACTGTATAATCTAATCATTCAGTACATTTTTTACTTGTTGTGCATGTAAGTTTTCATTATTATTGTATGGCCTGCGCGGTCACGTGGCCAGTGTTTTTTTACAGACGTGTGACTTTGAGGCAAAAAGGGGCCGGATGATAGATGGGGATTCTGTTTTGTGCCTGTGTCTACATTGTGATATAGAAGAGATTTTTTTATGAATATCGAATATTTTGAAAGAGCCTTGAATATACAGTTGAGATTAATCTCATTTTCTGCTGTCTCTAGAGAATACTTCATTAACGTAACACAGCAACAAAGTATCTTCTTTTTCTTTTTTTCTTTTTTTTTCCCTTTGGTTTTCTTCAAACTGTTCAAGAGAAGACTGTAAACATCCTTTACAATAATAGTATGGTCTCCAGCATCTTTCATCTTTTTTTTTTTTTTGTTTTGTTAAATCAGTAATGAAGCATGTGCAGAATGAAGAAAAGTGGATTTTATATCGTAAAACATCAATATGTGGAAGTAGAAGCGCATACATTTTTATATGCACTGATGCAAATGGTATGATCTTTTTATGAAGTTGTATTGGAGCTATGAAATACATGCTTTTCATTTCTCCTGCGCTAACACAGAAGGCTGTGAAAATTACTCATTGTTATTTTTAGGATGCAGACGTTTAATAGCAGTGAGCGTTTGTTTTTGGACAGCGAGGCGAACGAATCTTCGGTCGGATTTCTCATATGGGACGTGAGGATTGTCGTCCAGTGGTTGATCAGAAAACGAAGCAATTCTGCTAATGTGACTGAAAAAGTTTCTATTTTTTTTGTGGTGTTTGTTTTGTTTTGTTTTGTGTTTTGCTTTGTTTGAAGCTGTTCAATCCGATTCAGGGATGTGTAAAAGATCAGCTCAGCTGTAACAGATAGTTTATTCCAAGGCACAGGCAAATAATAACGGTCTGGATGTGTTGGCTTATCTCATGGTTATTCAGCTTTTCAAGGTTATTTCTCATAAAGAGCAGTGCTAAGAACAAGACAATTTCTTCACCATAAATCTAATGACTCACTCCAGCATAACTCATAATTCTACTGATTCATCGGGTCAAACTATCCGAATCTCTTGTGAGAAAATATATATATACCATTTTCTCTTTCAATCTCTCTAGGTTTTTCAGGTATCTGAACTATAATGACTGATGATTACATGTGTATGCACTTGAGTTTTATAATCCGTTTAAAGAGGCATCAGCGTGGTCGCCACATGACTCACTCTTTTAGAAAAAGATTACATGCATGAAAAATGTTGCTATGTTGTCTGTGGCTGGGGAGCGTGCGTGCGTGTGTGTGTGTGTGTGTGTGTGTGTGGGGACGGAGGGGGGGGGGGGGGGGGGTATGAGGTGGTATGATTAAGCATGGAGCATACTTTTCCAGCATAATCCCCAGCATAACAGCATTCTTGGTGCGTGAGACATATTTTGTGATTCAGCCTAACTCCTGTTATCTGCTGGAGTTCACACACAATAACAATCTCTTAATCTGCCCAGGTTATTTTAGGTAAATTCACTCAGCCAGCTCTCTCTCTCTCTCTCTCTCTCTTT
The DNA here is from genome assembly GCF_902362185.1 of Chanos chanos. Taxonomy (NCBI): domain Eukaryota; kingdom Metazoa; phylum Chordata; class Actinopteri; order Gonorynchiformes; family Chanidae; genus Chanos; species Chanos chanos. Next base: position 11,675,537 of record NC_044505.1, read on the forward strand.
CTGTTTGTGTGTGTATGTGTGTGTGTGTGTGTGTGTGTGCGTGCATGCATGCGTGTGTGTGTGTGTGTGTGTGTGTGTGTCTTTGTGAGTATTCGTAAACTGTTAAATGCATAACTCTTGATGCGTGCTTGTACGATGATTGGAGTGGTTTTGGTCGATGCCGTGCATGGATTAGCAGAAGCAGCGTGCCGCTGTTAGCCAATAGAAACGCAGAGCAGAGATTTGCTCTGTCGGCATTGCTGAGTTCCAGAACCCTTCACCTGTTAAAGTGTAATTATTTTATACTATGTCTCTGGAGAGCTCCAGAAGGACACGGCTCGCCTCTGCTCGTTTTAATGATGTTAAAAGATACCATGCAGATTTCCACACCAGTGCTACTCCTCCATAAAGGGACAATCTCCTCCATTTTTTTTTCTCCTCCTCCTCTCTCCTCCTGTTTTGAATACTAATAACTGTATTAATTTTAAGCAGGGCTGTTTCAAAATGTCATTAACCCTCCAGAAATGACACTGGCCCACTGTGTTGGTCAGAAATTCATTAAAAAAAAAAAAAAAAAAAAAAAATATATATATATATATATATATATATATATATATATATATATATATATGTGTGTAGTTTTCATCAAAAGGCTACAGAAGGAATCATTGTTCACCAAAAAGACTAGATCTTTTCTCATGTTTCTTTGGAGTATTATGAGATTGGGAAGCAAAGACCCATGGGAAATTGGACCATCAGCCACCTCCAGCACTGGGAGAATACGCTATTGTTTCATCATGGGAAAAGAGAGACATTTTATTGCTTGCTACACATCAAACACACCACAGTACCCAAACTTCCCAGAATCAAACAGTTTGTGATCAATGTACAGATATATAAGTAAATAGAATAAAATAAGTACAGACTGTTCAGAGGAATGAGCAAGAGGTATGGACTAATAAACGGCTGTAAAGATATATAAACAAATAGAATGAACCAATGAGTAACTCTGCAGATATATCAACAAATAGAATGAACCAATGGGTAACTCTGCAGATATATCAACAAATAGAATAAACCAATGAGTAACTGTGCAGATATATCAACAAATAGAATGAACCAATGGGTAACTCTGCAGATATATCAACAAATAGAATAAACCAATGAGTAACTGTGCAGATATATCAACAAATAGAATGAACCAATGGGTAACTCTGCAGATATATCAACAAATAGAATGAACCAATGAGTAACTGTGCAGATATATCAACAAATAGAATGAACCAATGATTAACTGTACAGATATATAAACGATAGAATGAACCAAAGAGGGACTGTGCAGACGTAAAGAAACAGGGGTAAATTGTTAGTGAATTTTCACATGAGCTGCTACATGCCATTAAGGGCATTTGGATAATGCAGCGAGATGGCAGTGTTGTGCGTCTTCTCCTTTTAATGAAGTTGCTTTTGAAACATCTGGGCTCATCACCATATGCGTCACCATCTGCCCATTGTGATAACACTGTCACAATAATAATTCATTCAGGTAGCTCTCCAAGAACATGGCTAAAGAAGCACTTGTTCTTAGTCTGGTGTTACAGAAGCATTCATTTTGCATATGTTGTTTGTGCACTGGTTTCTTTCTTCATTTCCTCTCCAGTGGAGAAGATTCAAAATTCACAGTTTACCAACTTCCTTTGAACAATTCACAACCTTAGCACGTTACTCCCATGATCTCCTTTCAATCGTTTCCGTTTAATACGGGTTGTACACCTGTAAAGGAAAAGAGGAATCTATCGATAATTTCTCTCTTACTTAAAGTTGAGTATGGAAATGGCAGAAAACACATTCTGCGTGTGAAAGCATTGAAATGGCTTACTTAGACATTGCCGACGCTAATGTTTGTGATGTGTTGCCTATGAGGTAAGGTTCGATATCTGATGGCAGCAGAGGGTCACAGACGGGATTATACTTCTATGAAACCGTCAGGTGCAGGAAAATCTCTGAAATATGTGAATTCATGAAAAGGAGCACAGTGCACTGACCTTCTTTACTTAGACACACTTGTTTAGCCAAGTTAATTAGCCTTGACCCTTGGGCTTTTGTACTTATGACCCCTGGCTTTGAAACAGGTGACCTAGGATTGATTTCTGCTTTAGTAACGAGGTTTTATCGCACTGTATTATCACACTGTGGCATCTGAAAGGACTACCCAAGGCCAGCTCTAGAGGGTCAAAGTTGCATAGGTTTTCATAGCTAATAAAAACTGTGATACTTCATTGACTCGGGAATGTATCTACCTGTTCCCCAGCTAAAAAGCTGCCTTTGATTGAGATGTGACAGTAAAGAAGCTACACAGGATGAAAGTGGACACTATAAGAGTGAAAAATGTTCTGTAATCTGATTCACACCATGTATTAAAACCATTACTTATGAGATACCCCCAGGATACTGTATATGTATTTCATGTAGGCTATTCGATGACTACGGTAGAATTGCCTCTGCTGTTGAAGACACAACCAGCAACAGTGCAGCTTACAAGTCAGGGTCAGGATACTGGTCTATAGCTAGTCATTAGACTTTTATGAAAGAGTTTTTGAACTATGATAGCTAGTTTGGAATGATGAAAGATTATCTCTAGTACAACAGTCTGTGAAAGAAAATGACATGCTGGCGGCACAACTGTCGATCATCAACTGATGATCAACAACTTGAGAACTTGAATTTGAAGATACGGAAGAGCAAAAATATGAGGATGGTGAGAAAACAAATTAAACAAATGAAAGAAAATCAATTGGTTTTTTTTTTTTTTTTTCCTCCTTAATTCTTAAAATCCTTTTAGCTCTCCAGAGCATTTATGAATCTTTTACTGTTTTAAGTAGTTTGTACAGTACATTCCGTTCCTGGGAAACACCTTCTAGAACTTGAATTTGAAGATACGGAAGAGCAAAAATATGAGGATGGTGAGAAAACAAATTAAACAAATGAAAGAAAATCAAGGAAATGTTGAGGTTGGAAGAGTTCATTTCTCGCCCATGTTTTCCCAGTGTCTACGCTTAAGATAATTATCATACTGAGTAACTCAAAAGAAGAAAAGAAAGAGCCTATCCACTGAAATAAATAACATGTACATTATATAAGGGACTAAAACATCTTCTGGCATCTTTAACCAGACCAAAAGAATCCGGAGGATCCGACATTTCTTACACACTGCTGGTGAGACCATTCTGAATTACAGAAATATCCATACGTGCTACATAACAATCCCATTAAACATCCTTTGGTGCTTTGTGGTTTGGAACATATCCATTTTGAAAATACCCATTTTAAAACACAAACACTATCTTCTCCTGGAGGAATGACCTGGCCTCTCTCTGATTTTCTTCATCCAGGGACATGGCTCACACATGGACGTTTTTGTTTTGTTTTTTTTTTCCTCCTTAATTCTTAAAATCCTTTTAGCTCTCTAGAGCATTTATGAATCTTTTACTATTTTAAGTAGTTTGTACAGTACATTCCGTCCCTGGGAAACGCCTTCTAGAACTTTCTCCCTCCTTCCCATTTACTTATCGTTTTTACTCATAAAATCACGACTCGTTCTCATTCCTTGAACACGAGAGGCAACGAATGTCAAATGTTTACATTCTCGCTCTCCCTAGAGGTTTCGAGTCAGCAGGAGTATTTTTTTGTTTGTTTGTTTTCTCTTTTGTCTTTCCATCACTTTAAATTTTAGTCTTTCCGTAACTTCAGGTTTTAAATAAAGTTTTGTTCCCCAGCCATCTTAAGTATCTACCCACATAAGAAGTCAATGGGCTACTGAGTTGCCTGTGTAACGTTAGATGCTGAGAACCTTGGTGGTCTGGAAACAAATGAAAAATACTCCTCCGTGCTTTCCTATCCCTCATTAACCTCATGTTCTGCCAGTGGTCCATCTACCTAGGTGGTCTAACACGTATTTAACCTCCCTCTTCCTCATTATCTGGGCTGGAGCACGGAATGTTGCGGAAATGTCATGGGACTGCCATCGCATCCGCACTCTCTTCAATCACCCTGGTCTTTTTTTTTTTTTTGCTCCCTCCCCCCCCACAACACACTTCACGCTCCTGTTACAACACACAACACACGTATTGCATAATGTTTCACGGTGTTGAGCGCCAGCGTTGCAAACCATGCATAACATCAGGCTTTTTTTTTTTCTCTCATATGTTCTAGCGCATCAGTTATACACGTAACAGTTGTCTGTACTCCTAATTAGTCTGGGGAATGCCCATTGCACATTGAGACAGTAGAGTGGCATGAAGGTGATGTAAAATGCATGGCGTATGGGAGAGCCATGCAGTTTTCATGGCTAAATGATGCATTCTACTTATGGTGTCTTACGACTACAGTGAAGGCAGCACATGCTTCCTCTCCAGTCTCTCTCAGACAAAGAGCTAGGTTCACAGAGACAGGGAGAGAGAGAGAGAGAAAGAGAATCAAAAGAAAGTAGAACAAACTGAAATGTCACTGTACTATTTTTTTTTTTTTTGCACTGTAGTCTTCTTTTTTTCTATTTCTTTTTTTTTTTTTTACTTAACACATTAAAGGAGTCTGTTTGTGTGTGTGTGTGTGTGTGAGAGAGAGAGAGAGAGAGAGCGAGAGCATAGATGTGTGTGAGTGTGAGAGAGAGAGATAAAGGTGGGGGGGGGCACGTCAATGTGTCTGTGTGTGTGTGTGTGTGTGTGTGTGTGTGCGCATTTAAGAGAGTGTAGTCATGGCATTGGTAAGGAAGCCACTTGGGGAGTTAATGGAGCAGATCAGGCAGAGCAAGAAACCCTAGAGGAACTAAACGAAGAAGAAGAGGTCCAAGCCTCAGGCTAGACTGAATCACAGATTCTTTCTGTCCTGCCCTGTTCTCTTTCTCTCTCTCTCTCTCTTTCTCTCTCTCTCTCTCTCTCTCGTTCTCTTCTAGCCACTTGAGGATGAGCTGACATAACATTACCTCTTGCCTTCTGTATGTGACGGCTGAATATCCAGCTATTCCTTCCTGCCCTAAACAACACACATATAACACACATTTACCATGATGGCTGCGGGCTGAAAGTTGGAAGCTCTGGCTTCTGCCTAACCCTGGAACTCTTCAGAGATTCCCTAGCCCCTAGCCCCTCACACAACATACATGTATAGGGACATGAGTTGCATAAGTTAATGTACGGATTCTCTTAGAAGAAAGAGTTTGTTTTTTTTTTTCTAGAACACTCTGTACCTTTTAACAGGCAAAACACGTGAATTACATGATTACGTGTGAATGCTTTTGACTGAAGCAGATTGCACAACAGTTGATATGCAATTTTCTGATGCAAAAAGCTCTTGTGTTGTTTTATTTTTTTTTTTTTTCTCGCAAACACTTTCGTAATGTGCTTTTTTATTTTCATTGCTAACTGTCTTTACTCATTAACATAAGAGAGATACCTGACCTTTCTCAAAGTGAGATTTTTGGAATCGCAGAAAATCTATGTTTTTAAAATTGAAACAGCTTCTCGGACCGACCTCTTAGGAACAATTAACTGTATGACTTTATTTTCTCCAAAAGACACAAAAAAATGTCTATTCAGAGAGATTTCATAAGATACGGCGGTATTTTCAAAATACGTTTAGTTCGAATGAAAAACCATCCTCAAGGTTTTCGGGATTTGAGATTTTTTTTCCACCGTGTATTACTGACGCATCGTTTACAAGATAAATTGAATAACTAACGTTTTTTTTTCCACCACCCTGAACATTGAAATAGCTTTTATGATTTGTCACTATGACTAAGCTTTGGAAAAAAAAAAAAAAGATTTTGCATACTCTTTCTAGCTGTCAGGTCCTCTAAAAAATAATGATCTCCATTATCGTGAATCATATTTTGTTGACTTTGACATAAGGTAAAATGTTCAAACTAGAGCAAATGCAAACTACAGTGTTTTTTTTTTTTTTTTTTAGTTTGTTTTCTTTCTTCTTTTTTTTTTCCCTGGCAAAATATGACTCTCAGTTTTATTTAAAATGAGTTGCATGTAGGAGGTTAATGAACTTCTTTTTCACTTTCCCAGGCAGGGAAATGACTTTATAATTGAGAGAGCAGCAGCCTGTGCGTTCTATTAATGGCACAAAATGATTTAATCTGGCAGAGTCCTGTTATTAATCGGTACAATTCTTGACACTTCTGTTGTGGCCGTGCTGCTCTAATCTGTCACAAAGTACCTTAAGTGGTTTCTCTGTGTTTTTAAGACGGAGAGAGAATTCAGTTTCTGTTGAAAGGGTTTTCCATCAGCCCAACACAAATTCTTCTTTTTGCAGATTTTCATTGGGTCAGAATTCCATCGTTGAAGTTCAATGACGGATTTGACAAAATATCTCGTGCTTGCTCATCTTTCAGGTTTGGCTATTGCGGAATATTAACAAATTTGTAATAAAATGAGTGTTTTGATTATTTGCTTTCTGTTTTTCTAGGCGTTTGTTTGTTTGTTTATTTGTTTTTTTAGATTGTCAACAATTACGCTTTTAAAATTTAATGTAGGCATGGTGAAATGGCCTTGCGTAGCATTGTGGAGAAGAATAGTGCAAAAGAAAAACGGCACACACACACACACACACCAAAAAAAGACACTGAAGATGCTGTAATACAAAGTCCAGGCCTCAGGGAATTCTTCTCTGCTTCTCATCAGGGTTCATTTTAGATCAAGTTAAAAAAAAAATAAAAATCGTCCAAATGTCCATTTTAACACCATATATGTCCATATCCTGATGTTCCACAGGAACGCGCTAAGTTATGCTAGATGGAGAATGGGACACTTATAAGAAATTACTGGCGGAGGAGAAACTGTTTTGTAGGCCAATATCAGTCGGATGCCTCGTGGCTTTAAAGAGAACCGCTCTTCTATGCAAATGGTTTTCATTTCCTCTTTCTGCATTTGCCTATGGAGTGCATCGGGTTCAAGAGGCACGCGCTTTCCCGCCTATCGCATGTTTCCTTTCAGAACTATACATTTTAATGCAGCGCCGTGAGGTATATTAGCAATTATGCAAATACATATGAATATCCGATTTGTGGATTCTAAGTGTTTAATATGAAGAGGATATGCGATGGGGGCTGGTGGGGCAGGGGACGCAGTAAGCAAACTAAGACATCAGTGCTCGAAATATCCAGTTTACAGCTGTAGACGCACAGACGACGCCGGATAGAATTTGTCCACCAGAGTGACATATACACATGTGTATATCTATGTATATATATGTGTGTGTGTGTGTGTGTGTGTGTGTGTTTACATAATCAAATGTGCACATGAGTAAAAGGCAAGGAATTCTAGCACTGCTAGTGATAATGGTTGCGCAGCTGTAAAGCCATTGCAAAGTTCTGGGCAACAAGAAAGATTTCATGATGGAAACTGTGTAATTATGTTCACAAGCGAATTGAGGGGAAACTGTAGCTATTAAAAGCAGTAGGGTAGTTTCAAATCAGTGTCAAGTGTTTTAATGCATAGTTTCATTTGTTGCAAACAATTACACCTCATTAACAATGCATTTATTCTCTTCTAAGGTGATGCAAAGTGAATATTCAACAGCAGCGTCAAACTGATGAACTGAGAATAACATTTACATTTGTATTTGGTCATTTGGCTGGCGCTGTTGTCCAAAGTGACTTACAAAAGAGCATCAACATATCACAGAATGCAAAACTAGTCTCAAGAACCACTCCACAGACAGTTTTACTGGTTTATTTAGTCTTTCGTCTCCTTGCATCTCAAAATACAGACAAGTAAAAGTAGTGGTTAAGATGTCAGATAGATTTGAAAGATGTGAGTTTTGAGGTATTTTTTTGAATATGTTCAGCGTGTCTGAGCATCTGATGGAGAAGGGTATCTTGTTCTACCATTTTGGAGCTAATTGTGGAAATATTTGTGTTGGAGCCCTTAATCCTTGCCTGGTCGGTTCCACTTGATGTTTGGCTGAAGGGCATATGGTGCACCCTGAGGCATTTGTTTTGATCACAGATTGGATATAAAACAGTACGGTTCCATTGGCCGTTCTGAAGGTCAAGGTCTGAAACCTGATGCAGACAGCGATAGGCAGCCAGTAGAGGGAGCCAAAGAGAGGAGTGTCATGAATGTTTCAGTAGGTGAAAAACTAAGCAAATCACTTCATTTTGAATCCTCTGGAGTGGAGGGATTGGACATGCAGCCGGAAGACCAGCCAAGAGAGCATTGCAGTAGTCCAAGCGAGAAATGACCAGCACCTGGGCTAGAAGCTGAGCAGTATGCTCCCACAAAACTGGCATTTTGTGGATGGCATATCTGTACATTTGTATGACCAACACAATGTCAGCGAATGCCAGATTGTCATCAACCATCACTCCAAGATTTCTTATCCTGTTGGAAGGTCTTAGCAGTTTATGAACCTGGCTTGATAGAGCTGTCTTGCAGGGATGGACAAGTTTGCAAGAATGAACAGGAGATCTGTTTTGGAGAGGTTAAGCTGTAGCTGATGGTTCACTGTCCTTCTGGAAAGGGTAGGCTGTGATTCTTGCTGAAATGCTAAAATCTGTGGAAGCAAAGGATAGATAGAGATGAGTATCATCAGTGTAGCAATAACCGTGCAACTTGATTATTCGGCCAAGAGAGGCAGTGAAAGGTACAAAGAGGAACGAACCGAGCACTGAACCTTGCAGCACACCTTTTGAAAATTGTCACGGTTCAGATACTTGAC
>NC_044505.1:11689239-11706739 GCF_902362185.1 Chanos chanos
ACAGTGTGCAAAGGCAAGGGGTGAATCGATATCTGCGACATATGCACCGATATTACCGTTACAGTCAGAAAAAAACTAAATACTGACAGTGCTTACTAATCAGTTACTCTTAATTATGCGACAACTGGATGGATAGGATGGTTGGACGGATGAATGGATGGATGGATGGATGGATGGATGACCCATCCTCTGTCAATCTGGCTACATCTACCTGCCTTCCAATTTGTGAATGACACTTGTCATTTCCCAAGATGTCATGACAGATAGATAGATAGATCGGTAGATAGATAGATAGATGTACAGATAGATTAGTTAGATAGACAGACAGACAGACAGACAGGCAGGCAGACAGACAGATAGACAGTGTAGTGGACTCCATGGACATAACTCACCATAATCGGTGGTTTGGTGTATGTTCTACACACGCGGTTATATTGAGTGTCTTTCTGTGTTGGGTAGGCATGGTCCCTTTAAGAAAGAGTGCTTTTGGGTTATATTGAGTGTCTTTCTGTGTTGGGTAGGCATGGTCCCTTTAAGAAAGAGTGCTTTCTGGGTTATATTGAGTTCTGTGTTGGGTAGACATGGTCCCTTTAAGAAAGAGTGCTTTTGGGTTATATTGAGTTCTGTGTTGGGCAAACATGGTCCCTTTAAGAAAGGGTGCTTTTGGGTTATATTGAGTTCTGTGTTGGGTAGACATGGTCCCTTTAAGAAAGAGTGCTTTTGGGTTATATTGAGTTCTGTGTTGGGTAGACATGGTCCCTTTAAGAAAGAGTGCTTTTGGGTTATATTGAGTTCTGTGTAGGGTAGACATGGTCCCTTAAAGAAAGAGTGCTTTTAGGTTATATTGAGTTCTGTGTTGGGTAAACATGGTCCCTTTAAGAAAGAGTGCTTTTGGGTTATATTGAGTTCTGTGTTGGGTAGACATGGTCCCTTTAAGAAAGAGTGCTTTTGGGTTATATTGAGTTCTGTGTTGGGTAGGCATGGTCCCTTTAAGAAAGAGTGCTTTCTGGGTTATATTGAGTGTCTTTCTGTGTTGGGTAGGCACGGTCCCTTTAAGAAAGAGTGCTTTCTGGGTTATATTGAGTTCTGTGTTGGGTAGACATGGTCCCTTAAAGAAAGAGTGCTTTCTGGGTTATATTGAGTTCTGTGTTGGGTAGGCATGGTCCCTTTAAGAAAGAGTGCTTTCTGGGTTATATTGAGTGTCTTTCTGTGTTGGGTAGGCATGGTACCTTAAAGAAAGAGTGCTTTTGGGTTATATTGAGTTCTGTGTTGGGTAGGCATGGTACCTTAAAGAAAGAGTGCTTTTGGGTTATATTGAGTTCTGTGTTGGGTAAACATGGTCCCTTTAAGAAAGAGTGCTTTTGGGTTATATTGAGTTCTGTGTTGGGTAGACATGGTCCCTTTAAGAAAGAGTGCTTTCTGGGTTATATTGAGTTCTGTGTTGGGTAGACATGGTCCCTTTAAGAAAGAGTGCTTTTGGGTTATATTGAGTTCTGTGTTGGGTAGGCATGGTCCCTTTAAGAAAGAGTGCTTTTGGGTTATATTGAGTTCTGTGTTGGGTAGACATGGTCCCTTTAAGAAAGAGTGCTTTTGGGTTATATTGAGTTCTGTGTTGGGTAAACATGGTCCCTTTAAGAAAGGGTGCTTTTGGGTTATATTGAGTTCTGTGTTGGGTAGACATGGTCCCTTTAAGAAAGAGTGCTTTTGGGTTATATTGAGTTCTGTGTTGGGTAGACATGGTCCCTTTAAGAAAGAGTGCTTTCTGGGTTATATTGAGTTCTGTGTAGGGTAGGCATGGTCCCTTAAAGAAAGAGTGCTTTTGGGTTATATTGAGTTCTGTGTTGGGTAAACATGGTCCCTTTAAGAAAGAGTGCTTTTGGGTTATATTGAGTTCTGTGTTGGGTAGACATTGTCCCTTAAAGAAAGAGTGCTTTCTGGGTTATATTGAGTTCTGTGTTGGGTAGGCATGGTACCTTAAAGAAAGAGTGCTTTTGGGTTATATTGAGTTCTGTGTTGGGTAGGCATGGTACCTTAAAGAAAGAGTGCTTTTGGGTTATATTGAGTTCTGTGTTGGGTAGACATGGTCCCTTAAAGAAAGAGTGCTTTCTGGGTTATATTGAGTTCTGTGTTGGGTAGGCATGGTCCCTTTAAGAAAGAGTGCTTTCTGGGTTACTTGAGCTCTTTGTTTGTTATTGTTTTGGGCAGCGCCATTTTTGATCTCTCTCACTGTGTGTGCGAAAATAAATGACACACACATTCATGTAGTCAAAGACAGAAATTGTCTGTCTGTACTTTCCTACAATTTCTACAATAGATAGATAGATAGATAGACAGATAGACAGACAGACAGACAGACAGACAGACAGATAGATAGATATATAGATTGATAGGTGTGTGATAGGTCCTGTTATTTGCATATAGCCAGCTTTAGTGGCAAATCATTTGCGTAGTATTGATGTGTTAAATGTGGTATCACACAGATTTGTCCTGCATGCTGTGTGTTTGGCCTCTCTGTCCTATCCGGAAAATTCCATTTACCATAGGGGTTATTGAATAAGGCTGTTTTCCCCATACTGAAGAAAATTCATATTTGTATGAAAATTGCATTTTTCTTTTGTCCATGAATGAGTTATCATCCGTGAGAGAATGCCCAGTTTTAAGAGAAAGAAAATATATTTGTTTCCTGAAAAACAAAGCACTGTTTTCCTATTTTGGATTTTATTGGATGTAGCTCTATGCATTCATGGATTAACGTACAGCAGCAGAGACCCTGTAGACACATACGATTGATATAACATATGACATATGACAATATTGTGATGTGGAAGTAGATTGCATTTGATTTGATTGTTCACACATCGGCTGTTTGATACACTGCACTGACTCTAAAGGAGACTTTGGTCTCAGGTTAGTGAGAGTTACACACCAGATTTTTTCCTCAGCCAAGTTCATGACAAATCAATACTTCCTTTTGTTTTTAAAAATCAGGAGCACGTTTGACTAAAACAAGTCATTTGTAAGATCTATAATGTTAGCTGTTCATTTAGATACTGAAGGTTTTGTTCAATCAAAGTGTGATTCTAGTTTATTGTTCTGATATACTCATTTTTTTGTTGTTGTTGTTGTTTTTTTCCTTACAGCAATATCAAAGTATTTTGTCTCCTATCATCCTATCATTGTGAACATACCAATACTTTCAGCAATTATAGTGTTTACCTGTATTTTCCCCAAGAACAGCTGGACATGTATGTATCTCTTCTCTAATCTCATTTAATTACTCTTCATAGACTACATTCCACATTCAAGGTAACGTTTTTTTGGAAATTGTATTCTTTTGCTTATCATTTATTTTCTGACTTAAGTCTGGCAATATCTTTCATGAAAAGGAATAAAACATTCACAGAAGAGTATTTATGATGGCCTGCCACTCATAAGGCTGTTAACCATATTAAAGTTATGTCAGAGTTGTAGTTCTTTGAATGCTTAGAGAGTATAGGAGTCTAGGAAGGTTCTCTCTCTCTCTCTCTCTCTCTCTCTCTCTGCTCTGCTCTTTTGTGACACATGTCTTCCCATCACGCTGGCTTTGATGCACTGGCAGGAGTTTGTAGGCCAAAGCCAGATCAAAGCAGAAACAGAATAATCTATCATCCAAAGCTAGGCTATTGCCAGGATCTAAGGCATTCCGGCTCCTAACAAAATAACAAGGCTAGACTTACACTGTATCTCTCGTTTAACGGGGCCTTTCAACGTGTTTACGTCTTCAAACTGTAGAGACAATCCCTGGAGTTTTTAAAAAGAGGAAATGCTAGTGTAACTTTTTTTTTTTGGACATTCCGTTCGCAAAAATTAGCGCTCGAACATCTGTTCGCGCTCACACTACTTGGACTGTAAAAATGTTGCAGCTGTGTTGTCGGGCTTGCACGTCGATTTTTTTTTTCAGAGCGTCATATGTTTAAAACTGATTATATCACCAAACCCCATTTTTCAGACTATGTGATACTTGTGCTTCGCTAACACTGTTTTAATGAATTTGTCATTTTATGCAGCTGTTTGTTTTTTTTTGTGTGTGTGTGTGTGTGTGCCTCAAGCCATGCTATTAAATCACGTAATACTCGTCTCGTTCGATGGCAACGCGATGATATTATTATATTGTCTCCATTACAAATTGGCAGTTGTCAAAACAGAGCGCATAAATGTGAAAACAAGCTTCTTTTTTTTTTTTCCTCTCTTTTTTTTTCTTTTTTCCTAAGCCTTCTAATTGTATCCTGTCAATTACGATTCAAAAGGCTCGTGTCATCTGCTCTCGCTTTCGTGTGAACAGCTCGGCCGATATCAGATTTACGCTACAGTCCACAGTCCCTGCCTCGTTTTTTTGTTGTTGTTTTTTTCTTCTTCCTCTTCTTCTTCTTCTTCTTTTGTCTTTTCCGTGTGCCCGTGCAGTGGCTCATTCTGCGTCCGATAAAAGATCCAGTAACTGGGACAAAAAAGTTCAGATTTAGTAGCTTTCAGGGTCGACTCGGTGGTCTTGGCGTCGTCAAGGTGAAAGTGAGTACTGAAAGTGAACCTCCCCAAATCCAGAACTAATTCGGTTTACTCATCAGCGTCTCTCCTGTTTTATTCAACCTGCTTTTGTCATTTAATGTGAGGAATCTGGCCTGGCTTGAACTCTCTCCAGTCTTGTTTTGGGTTTTTCGGAGACGTGTGTAAGTTCACATTTGTATGGCGGAGTAGTTTTCTGTTTTTAAATCGAGTGAATCAAATACATGTCGTATCTCTAAATGAATAATCTGATAGAAAGATCAATCTGCTCCTTTATTAATAAAACTACAGGGCCTCATGATTGATCTGTTTTTTGGGGTTTTTTTGTTTTGTTTTTTTTAGTTTTTTTTAAAGCTTGGCTAAGGAATTTGGGTTTGCATGAGGTCTACTTATGGGAAGTAGAAAGAAATCACTTCACAGATTTGAGCTATCAAGTGTCAAGAAGTGTAAAGGACATCTGAATGTAGACTTTGCTCTCCCTTTTTCAACACATACACACAATATCTCTTTTATGTGTGTGCGTGTGTGTGTGTGTGTCTGTCTGTCTGGTGAAAGAGAAGGAGTCAAGGTAAGAGGATTTCAGAATAGTTTTAAGAGAAATATAAAGTGTGCACACGTCTCTCTCTCTCTCTCTCTCTCTCTCTCTCTACGTGGGGAGTGGGTTTGTCGACTCCCTGTTGGTACATGGGCAAAAGGGCTTATATTGCGTAGATCAAAGGCCCAGCAGGGCTACCTCTGATTCCTCTGGTCCCCTTCTCCGACTCTTCCATTCTCAATCCGTCCAGATCCTTATGAAATCAAACACAGACCTGTGATCCCCGCCTGTTCACACTGGCTTTGATTTACCAAGAACTGACTGCTATTTTTATAAACACACACACACACACACACACGACAAAATGACTTTGAACCCCAGCGTTATGGATGGAAACCAATTCAACAGTTCTGAGAAGTCTAAACGCATTAAGACGTTTCTCTTCTTTTTCAAAAAGATTGTTGGCAAATGATGGATGAAATCAGATGAAATCTTTGTCACTGAATGAAGAGCTTCATGTTGACCTATTCATTTTCAACAAATCTACATAAGACAAGTGAGGTCAAAAATACACGCACGCACACACACACACACACACAAAAATACATTTTTACCTTTATCTTAGTGATTTTGCAAACTATTTTTGTTGAATTCACTCCATGTCTAGCCAGGCAATGAAGTTATTGCTTTTCTGGTGAGACTTCATTTTGTGATTAACGAAACAACAACAACAACAAAGCTGATAATGACTGTTTTTTTTTTTTTTGATCTGCAGATTGTAGACTGTTGTTATCCAGAGGGCATATTCAAATTCCCTTTTCATCCAAGAAACTAAAAAGAAAAACAAAAAAAAAGGTTTAGAACTGGTCCCCATAACAACAATAACAACAACAACAACATCAACAACTACAACAATGCTGTTAACATTTTGCTATGTCGCTTCACAGATGCAAACATTTACATGGCGACTTTGGGCGTTAGCTTTGCTCTGGGTGTCCAGCCGACTGTGGGCGCCATGAATCTGAGTAACGGAGACAACGTGTGCCCATGCTTTTCCATTCCTGGGTGTGATTAACTGAAGCAGATTTGATTCTGAGGGAGTTAATGCATAATTTACCCAGCCATCTGCAGGTGAAGCTAAGCTGGCTCATAGTGTTTGGGATCTGACAGCCATCCTGTTTGCTGATTGGTCCATCCCTCTTCACATGGACTGATATTGAAGCTATGACTGTTTACCAAACTCACCCTTCGTTCCATCACTCAGTGTACTCTGTTCTCCGGGTCTGCTTTTTAGATTTACTGCCAGACCTGTGCCGTAGCTCTCCCTCAGCGCGGGCCTCTGTCAGATAGCCGCTGACACTTGAAGACATACGTTTTCAAACTTCATATGCACATGAATACACACACACACACACACCACACACTCACTCACTAACTCTCTCTCACACACACACGCACACACACACACACACACACACACACACACTCACTCTCTCTCTCACACACACACACACACACACTCACTCACTCACTCACTCACTCTCTCTCACACACTCACTCACTCACTCACTCACTCTCTTTCTCTCACACACACACACACACACACACACACAGTCTCCTACTTGTGGACATGCTGTGTAACTCTCTCTCTCTCTTTCTCTCAGACACACACACACACACACACACACACACACACACACACTCTAGGATGTGTTCATTGCCCAGTTTGACAGCTGGGCCCTGTGATGCAGAAAGCGATGAGCCTATCTCAGAGGTATTGCTCTGCTCCACAGCTGAAAACACACATACACACACACACACACACACATACAAATTTGGACATCCAAACGTAATAATTTTTCACACCAACTGGAGGACAAAGTCGAGGACAGAGATGTCAAGCATTAGAATTACAAAACACACATTTCTGAAATGCTAGCTGTGTTCAGCAAACCATACATATGGCCTTTTGAATGCAGAAGGTGAAAACACAGACACACACACAAACACACAGACACACACCACACACCCACACACACACACACACGCACGCGCAGGCATGGACGCGCACACACACATCGCATTGCTTTGCAAATAATGACTAACCTTTAGCTCTTGAAGGGCTGTGGACGGGATATATGTACAGCCATAAATAATCTTCATCTAATGCCACACCAAACAGTCTCTCTCTCCCAGCACCTCTAACTCAGCCGACCAATTTCCCTCCCCATCGATCTGCTCTCTGTTCCAGGCCCGGAGAGAAGCAACTCCTATTCCCCATGGATTTTCATGTCACCCCATGACTGACTGCAAATAGTCAGTCGCCAATCACACCCCACTTTTCAGTTTACCTTTCCTCCCCCCACACACACACCCCCCCACACACACACACCCTCCCCCCCAATCCTGCGGTGACTGCCTCGGGCCGGGAATGTATTGCTTAGATGAAGACGGCTGTCGTCTGCGTTGACCTTCGCTCTCAGCTCCGAGTTTTTTCTATCATTTGTAAGTTTCCCCGTTGATTGACAGCGTCCCGTTCTATACTTTTTATTTATTCTGTCAATGAGGCCTCAAAAAGACTGACATTTATGCTACATGCGAAATCCGAGCACTTAAAATAGCTCTCAGGTCGATAATAATAAAGTTAGGAATGTGTGTAGAGGCTGGGGGCAAAAAAAAAAAAAAAAATTTTGATTGACTTGAGTCTTGCCCTTCGTCTACAAAGGCCTGGGACGGAGGGATTGATCATGCCGAGAAGACGTCTCATGTAGAAGGGGGCGTGGGCGCGCGCGTGCGCGGCTGCCTCCGTTGTTATCCATTGTGTTTGTCCGCACGCGGGGCTAGCCATTAGCGGGGAAGATGCTAGGTGACCTGTGGCGGAATTAGCTGGGCTTTGGAATCTGACAGCTGCCAAAACCCGACAGGCCTTTCTCCGGCTGTCACGGCAACGCCGGAGTCATTCTCAATCCGCCGAAACCTCTCATCTCTCTTTCTCCGCCGCTCCTACGTACGCCTCTCGCAGACAGCTGTCGTAAAGGAGCACCCCCCCCCCCCCCACATCTCCCTCCCTCCTACCCAGTCCAGTCTCCATGAGCAACACAATAGACAGTACATGTGAATATATATATGTGTGTGTGTGTGTGTGTGTCTGTGTGTGTGTGTGCGTGTGGGTTTGTGTATACGCATACAAACACACACACTTACGTATATATAATATATATTTATATGCTCTGTTTCTTCTGCTTGTGTTCACTTTATATCTTTACCACAGCATTCTTGCCATCTCAATAATATTTCATGACTAAGCATATTATTTTCCGCCAGATTAATATTTTAGCTCACGTCGTCTTCACAAATGCAATTCTGCAGTTTTTTTTTTCCCCCCCTGGTTCTCTCCACTTAGCTCAAGTTGTGAATGAACTCTTCCCCTGTCTCCATGTCTCAACACACTTTGTAGAGGTCCCCCCTCCCCCACCCCCCCCCCAACAAAAAAAGGAAAAAGAAATTTTTTTTTCTCTCTATTTGTTTCTCTCATGATTCTTTCAAATTCTCCGACTTTCAATTTCGGCCTGTGAAACGGGGCTGACACGACTGTCATACAAATGAAATTTCAACTTTTGACAAAGAGGGGAGGCAGGTTGTGATATATTAGACTGGATGGTTTGATTGAATGAATACGCAGGGCATTGTTTGGGGGCTCACAGGATATTGGATTATGGACTTATTGAGCTGTAGCTGTATTGTTAATGGAGACAGGTTTGTGTGAGACGGTTTGACTATAGCGTGGCGTGCCAAAAATGACTCTGAAGTTCTCCTTTAGAGTTTCATTAATGGAAATGGAGCTGAATGAAAGAGGTCTAGACCGTGTGTGTGTGTGTGTGTGTGTGTGTGTGTGCGTGAGAGAGAGAGTGTATACATGTGTGTGTACACACTTATTTGTGCACATTTTTGTATTTATATGCATGTGTGTGTGTGTGTGTGTCCGTCTCTGCCAGTATATATGCAAGCACATTTGTGCACCCCCATGTCTTTGTATGTTAGTATTCTTATACAAATAATAGTATGTGTGTGTGCATGTGTGTGCGTGTGTATGCATGTGTGTGCGTGTGTGTGCGTGCGTGCGTGCGTGCGTGCGTGTGTGTGTGTGTGTGTGTGTGTGCGTGCGTGCGTGCGTGTGATACAAACACAGCTGTTGCATTCTGGACTTACTTGGGCGAGTGCAGAACAGCCCAGTCTCCACCCATGGACCCAAACAGCTGTTTACTGTGACAACAAATCATTACCAAATGAAGCCCTTGAAGTGAAGACATCTCATTTCCACTGGAGTCGTGTCATCAATTTGTCCTAACTCATGCACCACAATATGTACACTCAGATGTTCCTTATTACGCCCAGCCGAGACAACGTGACAGTCTGCATACATCAGATTCATAAAAGTAACCGAAGTCATTTTGTGGAAATTCTTTTACCCATCTCTCTGAAGTTAATAAGCCTTATGGCCCTTGACCAATTTTACCAGAAGACATTCTAATCCTGTTATGGCATTTTTAAATGATTAGTTCAGGCTTTGGAATATGTTCTTTAGTGACATGTATGAAAGCCTGCTACAGTTAGTGTTCCAATGGTATTAATATGATCATGCAAATTCTATATTGCAATAACATGTTTATTACATAGAGAAAGTCCTCCTTGTTATGCCCATAAGGAGAAAAGGTTTATATTTGAATTATTTTAACTGTTTTTTTTTGCTTTTGTTTGTTTGTTTGTTTGTTTTTGTGTTTTTGCCAAGATTGTTAAGTTTCCTTGTCAGTCTCATAACGATTTCTCATCCAAAACAATAAAAAAGTATCATTAACATTTGTAATTCTATATTCCAATAGCACCAAACCACATCACAAACTCAACCAATGCTGTCCTTCTCTAATTTTGCTTCATCAGCTATGAGCTTATGAATGTCTTTTTAAAGCATTATTATTGTTATTACTACTTCAAGGATACGTCGCTATGGAAATGACGCTCCATTCAAACAGCCACGGTACAAATGAAAGACGGCGAGCGTGAGTTTCAACACGTGCGTTTTGTGAAGAAATAGTGCATTCTATGTGACAGCATATCTCGTATTGTACACGGGGCCGTGGTGACAGAAACAGCCCTTTAACCAGCATTTCCCTTCAAATCACCTGATTTGCTCTTGGTCGTGATACTTCACCGAAAGACTTCACTGAAAATAGCTGTAAATTGTTCATCAGAATAGCAATGTGAGCTACATGTCAATGTAACGTTTTTTTTTTGTGTACATAATGGTACTTTTGGGTCCATAAATGGGAGCTGATGAACATTTTGAGAAACAGAGGTTGGAAATGGAAAGGAGAATGGAAATGCATTGGGGTTTTTTTTTTTTTTGTTTTTTTTTTTTGTTGTTTTTTAAGCATTTGGAATATGTTTACTGCAGAAATCTTCTAGACTGTGTGAATGATAACTCATTTTTGGCCCTGTGTACTAGAACTAATATATTGCACAATTGGGAAAACAGTTTGGTACTGCCAGAACACAATATCTCAAATTTTATTACAGCAAGTGAACTTAATCTTGTTTCCAGTTATATGAACTCATATGAGTCGGTACAGAGCAGTTAATTAATGGGCGGATTCATAACCATCCTATGAATTTATATTAACTCAGTTTAATTCAATTCAATTCAGTTCAGTTCAGTTCAGTTCACATCAATTCCGTTCCGTTCAGTTCCATTCCGTTCAATTCAGTTCAGTTCAGTTCAAACTGGAAGGTCTGCATCAACTGAACTGTGAGGTTCCTTTCCTGTCATGATGAAATTTTAATGATGTAATGGTGGGGAAAGTGAGACACTGTAGTCTTTCAAAGTAACTGAATTATGCCACTTTTGATTGCTGAAAAATGACGCTAGCTGAGTTTCAATTTCATTTCAATTCACCCTTCTGCTGACAGTAATTCATATCTTTTTCAATATCAGTCTTTCTCTGGTTGTAACCCTCTCTCTCTCTCTCTCTCTCTCTCTCTCTCTCTCTCATATTTAGAGACACAGATTGAAGTAGGAGAGAAATGAAATCCCCATTAATAATTTCTGTAATACATGATAAACATGGTGAATACTGACTGACTTTCCTTCTCTTAATATGTTATATAATTGTCCCAAGAAACTGAAAACCTCCCCATCACATTATGTAATGCTTAGTGAAGCAGACACTCTTTGATAGTCACCAGAAATACACACATTTTCCTCTGACCATGAGAAAAAAAAAATGTACCCAATGTTTTACTGTCTGCTGAGATAATAGATGCATTAATGACAGAAGAATGACTCATTTCTCTCCAACCATGTACTGTGCTGGCCTGAAGTGTGAGGAACAAAAGCAATGTAAAAATCCAATAATTATGTTTATTTCAAACTGAGTTTAGCAAAATAGCTAAGAGAAAAGGAGAACAGAATTGAACCAATGAGATGGGTTCACACTCCCGGGTTCAAAGTTTAGCATTTGAATAAAAGCCAGTGAGAGCTAACCTTCCGTCAATAGTTTCAGCACAATGATTTGGATTTGGATACTTAATCTGATATCTCTCCCCGGATCTCGTTATGTGTGTCAAACATCACTTTGTCCGTGTATCCATGCCTTTACATTTAAACCATTCCCATATCCATACAAAGAATCAACAAAAAAAGACGCTAGTCCGGTTACAGCAATTCGTTGAAAGATACGTCGATTACTAAGGACTTGTCTGTTTTCCTCATTCCAGGAGTTCACTTTCTATTCTGGACGGAGACGGAGAATATGTTTGAATAGGAATCAGAATCTTATATTCGTCTTGGTCACAGATCTATTAGATGTATAACATGGCAAGAATATAGAGGATTAGAACACTGAAGTCTGTCCATTTTTTTTTTTAAATCCTATTTGCTACTTTAATGAGCTGATAGCCATTAACTGACAGCTGAAGATTATTTTTGGGTCATTTTTGGCCAACGCATTGAAAACATGACGTGAGATAATTAGCCAAGATTCAGTCACTGTTTATCTGGCATCCACTGGGAAATGTGAAATTTGGTCGTGTTGGTTTTTTTTTTATGATTTTGGATGCTATCTCAGTGTTATTTCCTTCCATCTCTAATCTGACAATTAGAGAGCGGCCGATTGACATGTTAGATTTGGACGTCAAAAAGTACCAGAAACTTCTGTGAGTACAGCAGCGTGTGTTCACGTTAGCCAATCGCTAATTGGATTGGTGAATGCTGCTGGTGTATGGAACTGTTAGCCTGTCCAGGAAGAGCTCGGCTAGAACACACATTAAAATCTGCCAAAATGAAGCCCTGTATTTGGCATTTTTTAGCAGTCAGACTCAACTGACAAAAAAAAAAAAAAAAAAAAAGCTCTCGGCATAAAGTTTTCCAGTCTCTCGGCAGATAATGGGGTTCTGCAAAGCCCGTACTTTTGGCTGGAGATGGTCCTCAGGTATTTACACAAGCTCTAGTATTAGAAAAAAAAAAAAATAAGAACTGCCTTCAGTTGGAGAAGATGTTGGCCGGGGAACGAGAAAGCAGCTGAAAGCCTTCATCTACCTGGCAGAAAAAAGCTTTTTACTCAGTCCCAACTCACCTACGCTGAGCCTAAAAGCCATATGCTTTTTCGCAGGGACTTTTTGAGAAGAGAAAACTACTTCAAGGGAGCCATTTACCCTTTTTGACATTAGAACATCCATTATAACACTGAACGCGATGATGTTCTTTTTGGCAGTTTGGCAATGCAACACCTACCGTGATTTCATTCATTTATTTTTTGTTTTGGTTTGGTTTGGTTTTCATTTACAATGAAAGATTCGCTCACAACTCTGCTTAAATGTAAAATGTATTGTACTCTTAATGGTAGCAGAGCTTTTGACGTTAATACCCTGAAATAAACAATTTTCATAATGTTACAATAAAAAAAAAAAATGCTGGAAGCACGTGAAAGAGCAGGTTTTATTTCGATCAGAACATTATCCAAGTCACAAGACAGGCCAGGTATGGCACACATTAAACGAGAGAAAGGCTGAGACTTAAACAGTAAATGAGTTATGGTCGGAACACAGGAACAAGGATGCTAGTAGGATCAGGGGTACTACACTGAAAAAAAAAAAATGAGCTTGTTCTGCTTCAAAAAATTTAGGCAATGTTTTGCATCAGCTTGTTAAGTATTCCTAACAAAAATGTTTCTGTTTGTGATATACTCAATTTTTTCAGTTCAACATTTAACCAAATCAGTAGAGCCAACTTGAAACTATCACAAGAATTAACACAAACACAAAAACTACATGTTGAGCAATACACATACACTTTTCCGCGACACAACGGAAAAACACAAGCTGAACAGTAAAGAACTGGGGCTAAACAACAGTCCATCGCCCCAAGGCACGCTGGGAAGATTTTTTTAAATCATGTAAGATAAACAAATGAAATTAGCCCTTGGTAATACAGTAATAATGTACAGTATGAAATATAGGGTTTTTTTGTTGGGTTTTTTTTTTCAAATCGTGTTTTTTTTTTGTTGTTGAATTTACTAATCTCCTGCATCATTTTTATCAGTGTATCAGGGAGGCTAATGGAAATAAGAAGGCCAGGGATGCTAAAAGGGAGACTAACAGGAACCAGGGAGGCAAACTAGGAACCAGGGAGGCAAACGAGACAGCTAATACACAGGCTAAACACAGCTCGGTACATTCGGTGAAATGAGAGACTTTACAAAGAATCACAGCCAAACACAAGGGGAAGGAACCTGAAGCCCGGTCCAAACCGTAATTACGTCACGAGGCGATCGGACAATCAGGCAAACCGGGCTCTGTCTGTCCAGATGAAAGGGGGGGGGGGTTGAATCAGAGGCATGACACCTTGTACTGAGAATGCCTCAAGTCAAAACATTAAGACAAAAAGAAAGAAAGAAAGAAAGAAAGAAAGAAAGAAAGAAAGAAGAAAGAAATTTAACAACCAGTCTCTGCTTCTCTGACATACACCGCGTGGAATATAATGAATAGCCAATCCGCGCAACCGATAACACGCCGCACTACGGTGCAAGCTGTGAAAACAATCACCGTGTCGAAAAAAGAAACAATGCACCACAGATAAATAACTAAGCTACATGTCTGGGACAATCATTACGAATACAGTAATAATAATCAAATACAAGTCATCCAACATCGGTAAGACTGTTAAATATCCACCGTTCTCCTTAAGCACGCGAACTGTCATGAGATTAAGAGAGTTTAAGAGTAGCTTTGGAAAACATACGTTTAATACGTTATAAGAGAAGAGGCTCTGCTATGTGCTACTCTGTTTTTTTGGTTTGTTTTTTTTTTTTTTCCAAGAGCTGAGACTTTGTGTGCCAGTGCTGTTCTGGTGCTGTTTTGTTATCTCTCCCACTAGGTCTTGGTTGCGCAATCACACAGCATTTTGGCTTGGCTGTACAGCAAAGAGAAGCAAAAGAAAGAAAGGAAAAAAAAAAAGGAGAAAGAGAAAGAAAAAGAATGATAATCATCAAGTAGACTTGTCTACAAGTGTGAAAACAGGCCTTGATGCAGATGAGACATCAAACATATTTTTGGTGTTGTTCACACTGCGTGAAATGCACTTTTTCACCGAACCCTCACAAGGAATGACATATGCTATTCTCGACGAGAGACCAATTATCACAGTTCATGCTTTCATCTTCAACATATGAGAAGGCAACCTTCTGTCTTCATGCTTAACGTATGTGTCTGTTATATAAATACGTAATAGCATTAAAACACAAAACAAGTCAAACCACATTGGCGTGTGTATTTCTCAGTTTCTTGCACTGAAACAGCTCTTTTGAGAGTCAAGTGAAGGCTTTTTTTTTTTCTTTTTTTTTTTTTTGGAGAATTCAAAGAATTTGATTGTCTGCAATGTCAGAGCACTATGGAGAATTTTGTAATATGCGTCAAACACGCTTTTATGACCTTTGTCGAGCCTTTACGTGTGAGTGAGTGCGTGCGTGCGCGCGTGCGTGCGCGCGTGTGGTCTCAGTCACCCAGCCCCTTTTCAATCTCTCTGCTAAAGCTGCTGTTTGCGGTGACCTCGGAGCTCTCCCGTTGCATTGTTGCGGTATCACTGTCCAATTACGCTGTTCTTCTCTGGTCTGCCTCAGAGCATATCATCAGCAACCATGGCTGATCTCTGCCAAGATCAAAGCAGACAGCAACTTTTCAAAAGCCCCATCAACTCTTTTTTTTTTTTTCCTCTTCTCACTTTTTCTTTCGACGTGCTTTTGTTTTGTTTGATGTCCTCTTCGCAGGTATTGCGTAGGTCAGAGAGAATGATAAAATGACAAAATTTGGGAGTAAGAATACTGACCTCAGTGGAGTCTCCCCCTCATGTAGTTTGGTTTTGGATCAAAGCTCTAGTCTCCCCCCCCCCCCCCCTTTTTTTCCCTCTGTCCTATTCTGTTTGTCTTTCATTCTTTTATTTTGTTAATGCTGCAATATCATTATTCACTTGCACAGTCTGAGTTGTCCGAAAGAAAATACGCTTTAATCCCGTGCAACAACTTTATAAATCAAATTTCAACAAAACTTTTCAGAAAGAAAAAGTTACGGAGCACAGATGGTTTTTGCCACGCCCACGGAACGGACCCGGCGCAGAGTAAAAAGATTAATCACCGACGCTACTGGCTTTCATTTAAAACTGTACAATACATTCTGTGTAATACTTGACCACAGAATACTCAGTGTTATTTGTGGTTGGGTGAGTCCCATCTCCTGTCCTTACCATACCCATGTATTCGTGTTATTTTAGAGTGGGGTATGTATCCGTAACCGGCTCACAGATGGGGCTAAACCTCTCTGTGTCTGACCCTTCACTGAGGTGACTGGTTGGCCATCTTGCCAGCGGTCTGACTCACTCTCTTTAGCAATACGGATCCAGTCAACCATTAAGTAACTGTGTGGGGATTCTACTGGGTGCAGGAGTCTTTCAGGGGACAGAGTGCAGCCGGGTTGACCTGAGGAAGTCAAGAAAAGTTCAACTGTTTTTTCATATTTATATATATTTTTTTAACGGTTATGAATTCGCATTTAAAAGTATAGCATATTGTGGAAGAATCTGGTTTAGGGTCGTAGAGGACAGTGCGGCGTAGTAATTAAATAGTAATTACATTGTAGTAGAGATGACATAACAGTAACAGTAGTGTTTATAAAGTATCATTGGGCAGTGGAACGAGTCTATTAATGTAACGTCTGTAATAACGTCTGTTATTTTGGTAAGCTAGTGCTAATGTAATTCAAATGAGCTTTGGAAGATTTTCTTTCGCCTCACATGAAAGAGCTCGTCTTCGGCGCGACTGTTGATGAGCGTTGCTGTAGCGTTATTGTGCCCGTTTAATTCGCGTCTCGAAAAATATCTCTCTATGTATTTCACCTCTCAGCTTACATTCATCTTCACTGGCAGTGATAAAAAAAAAAAATACTCAGAAGCCTTTTTTTTTTTTTTTTTTTGGTGCATGAGGAGAAAAGTTCTGTCAGCGTTCGAGCAGGAAGGGGGCCGGGTTCCTCCGGCACCTTTGATCTAATAATCCCCTCCCTTTGCTTTTCGCAAAAAGGGATATTTGCGGTTCCCGGTGTCCTATGAATAACTCTTTGACTTCTTAAATAGTGGCAGTGTTAACCTCTTTGTCCTTGCCAGACTTTGTCTTTCCCTACAAGTTGCCAAGGACTCGGCGCTCATGTCTTATTTAAGACGTGCGGTCGGCGTTCCCTAGTCCTAGTGTATTCTTAGATTCCAGGTTCCCGTCTGTATTTTTCATACTACCTGAAAGAGCTTCTTTGAACTTTTGATCCGTCAAAGTGCGGGCGCCGCGTGTCGAACCCGTGATAGAAGAACGAGAGTGGTACTTTCTCTCTCTCTCTCTCTCTCTCTCTGGGTTTTTTTTTTTCTCTCAGTTTTAATATACTGTCATTTTATGGTAATAATGTGAAGGCTACTGCTGTCTTTTTTTTTTCTTTTTTTTTTTTTTTCACTGCTCTTTCCCGGCAGCTGCGTTTGTTGCCGTGGTTATAAAGTGTAATCATGTATTACATATGCGCTGTTAAAATTTCACAATGGTTGATATAAACACATTTCAGCTAGGGTCAAGGCATTCACAAGATGTCACATTTGCATGAAAGGGAAAGAAAAAATGCTTTTTTTCCCTTCTCTCTCTCTCTCTCTCTCTCTCTTTTTCTTTTCTTTCTTTCTTTTTTTTTTTTTTTGTTGCATTGTGAGGCAGCGTGCTATGTTTAGCATGTTTTTCCTCCTCAGACCGGGGAGCGTGTGGCTTGGCTCCCTAATAGGCTTTTCTGTCTACCCCCCCGCGGTTTCAGCCGGTGAGCAGGCATTGAGAATAGTAACCCGAATCCTTAGAGATGGTG
>NC_044505.1:11711739-11734239 GCF_902362185.1 Chanos chanos
ACCTAACTGACTTACGGACTATCATGTTCAGCGGTGTCCGATGCATTAGAACCATTGTTATCTTTGGGTCTTGGTTTCGTTCAGGTCATTTGGGTCATTGGTTTCATTTTCCTTTGCAAAGTTTCAGAAAGTATTTCAGAAAGTGGGTTTTGCCGTAAACCTCCTAACAGAAGAGCCCTATGGCTTTGTTTTGCTAGGAGAATGAAGCCATGGGGCTCTTCTATTAGGAGGTTTACTACTTACTCTGAGTTAACTAACTCTGAGATTTCACTAAATCTGAATACCCCCCTGAACTTCTGTGCTGTGTTTAGCCTTTGTATTGTTTGTGATTTCTACTTTGTTTCAACCTTGCTTCTGTATATTGTTTCTGAGTCTGTCTGCAATTCATAGCCCGGTTAGTCATGTACCTAACTCTGGACTGGGTAAGGTTCTTGACAACTGGGTTGTTAATTCTACTCTTTCTGTTCTATTCTCTGATACATACATTCAGCTCTGCACATGCGATCAGTCTCGTGCCGTTTTCGTGACAACCGCTAAACGGACCTCCCACGCAAACGGACAACTTTTCCCACTAAAAAGACGCAAATTCAAATTCGTTCAGTCTAAACTGTGATGCTGCCGTTTTCTGCTTAAACCCCTCAAGATGTAACTGGTTCTAAGTAAAGAGTAAATGGTTCTGGGGGTACTGTGAGAAACAGATATATAGGTAACTTAAGAGTCAAGAGTCCAAATCGTCCAATAGGAACGCTCCTTAGCTATTCCAAAGCTCTTCATTTGAACAAAGTTTCAAATTAAACCAACCAACCAAAACATCTTACCGCACCTCACCGGTCCAGTGTTGTGGAATGTACTCTTGTACTCTCTCTTTTTTTTTTTTCCATCCTACTTTCATAAACTCCTTCTATTAAATTGTGTGGGAGAGCAAGCAGCTGTCTTTCTGGACAACCCTCTCCAACCTTAACAGTTGCTATTAATAATTGAATTGCTCAATCATTGGAGGTCATTTCATCAGGTTGTATTTGGCCATGATGATGTGGGAGTCACTTTCTCTTGCCCTGTGTCTGTGTGCTGTGCTCCAATCATTAAATAATCTCCAAACAACCACTTCATCTGAATTACTTTGCACAGCAGCTTTCAGTCTGGGAGAACCTTCTAGAAACTAGGCCTGTGTTAATAATTGTTCTTGTTCTTGTTCTTTCTTTCTTTCTTTCTTTCTTTCTTTATTGAGGCAGTAACATTGTTCTCTTGTAAAATGTGTATGACATGTATAGGTCACTGAGGATTTGGCTTTGGGGGAGAATCTAGGAGGAGTTTGTTACAGATTTCCCATGTTTGTCATCTGGTCGTGTATTTCTGACAGAACACGACTGTGTTGTCTCCAAGGCAGTCAGAGAGAGGCCCTTATTATTTCCTGTGTAAACAGTTTGAAGACACAATCTGTAATATTTAAAGTGGCACGTCACCTCCAGGGCTCCAGCGTCTGAATAAAAGATGACGTATTGTTGATGTATGTATGAATTTGGCCTCTTTGCGTTCACTTACATAAGGATAGAAAACAGCATGCAAATAATTTCAAATTATATCTGTTTTATATTCAGCTCAGTGCAGACAGTGAATGTGGCATGTTACTTAATGGGATGCCACAATAAAGCGTTTGTCAACTATCTGTAGTTGTTTGTGGTAGTTTTCTAAATCAGCCAAGTTTAAAGGAGGAATTGACACAACAGCTTTGTTTATGTGATAGTTATCTCCTTGGCAGTTGGGGAGTCCATTAGAAGGTGGAATAGAGAGAGAGAGAGAAAAAAAAAAAGAGAGAGTCTTGTGGAAGCGGAGGTCAGAGGTTTCTTGACTGACTGGCCTGTGTCTCTCAGTTGTCCTCAGTTCAATCAATAAAAGTCTATTTACCTGCAGGAGTCCCACAGAGGCTCAGCCCACAGCGTACCTGTTTAAATACTCTTCTGCTGTTACTGTCAAAGACCACACACACACACATGCACGCACACACACACACACACACGCGCGCGTGCGAATATGCACGCGCACACACACACACTGATACACACACATACACACACACACGCACACACACAGACTTTGTTAGTTAGTTAATCATAGTTACCAAGTGCAAGTCAATATCATGAGGCAACGTGAGGACACACTTAGAAATGCAGTGCATATGCTCCCAAAGACACACACACACACACACACACACACACACACACACACACGCACGCACACACACACTGTTAGTAGAAATCTGTATCAAACAGATGAGGAGAAATGTATTAAAATACTGACAGCGGCGCGTCCATGCTGTGTCATGTACAGAAAGCAACACACTTAATAAGAGAGAGAGACACAGAGAGAGAGAGAGAGACAGAAAAATGAGAGAGAGACAGAGGGAGGTACGAAACGAGGGGCAGAGAGAGAGAGAGAGAGAGAGAGAGAGAGAGACAGAAAAATGAGAGAGAGACAGAGGGAGGTACGAAACGAGGGGCAGAGAGAGAGAGAGAGAGAGAGAGAGAGACAGAATGCTTTCACTTCAGGAAATGTGGCATGTTGAGAAAACATTCTCAGAATAGATGTTCTTTAATTTCCTTCCCACCCCCCTCCAGCTCTCCCCCCTAAGCGCCCCCCCCCCACCCCCACCCCCACCCCCATCCCCCCACACACACCACACCACACAGGCTGATCAAACCAAGCAGATAGCGGGGAAATTTGATCAGCTCGTCTCCACGCTACCTTATCTGCTCTGCTTTCATATGATAGCGGGTTTTGAACATAAGAGGTCTAAGTGATGTGCGTTCCCACTCTTCAGCTCTGAAGCGTTCCCTAACCAACAGAAGCTACTGACAAGACCTAACTGTGTGTTCATCTCTTTGACATTTTTAATGTGCTTTTAATATTAATAAATCCATCGAACTGTCAACGTGCAACTCGTAGAGCTTGCGGGCGGAAACAAATCATCTCAGTATACGTCTCCAAAAGTAGTTCACCTCGCACGTAACCAGAACACATGCCATTCCTAGTGTGATTTTATAATTAGGACATACACAGCAATATATGCTGATTTACATACATACATATATACACACACACACACACACACACATATATATATATATATATATGTATATATGCTTTTGATGTCAGGTGAGTGTTGAAAACTGAATAAACTCAACTAAAAAGTTTAATTTGTGATTAGTGTGCAAACTGTAAATATCCAGTTATCAGATACACACACACAAACACACATAGTGTGGGTATATACATACACATAATCATCAAAGATTATTGGAAAATGTTAGAAAGGGGGAAAAAGAGCTAAAGGGAGTGTATTTAGTTTAAAAAGAAAACATTTCGATGATCCAGTGGTATGTTATTTTACAGAGAAAGAGCTATCAACGCTAATGCTAGGCATCCAGATCGATGCACCTTTGTTACAGTTTAGCTTGACTGTAGGTCTGGGCTTATTTTAATTCACTCATGTAAAAAGCTACAGAATGGTTAAACAGAGTCCTGGGGTGTTTTTTTTTATGATAAATTATTAATGTCAGAGGATAAATTATATGTTTTAGAAAAACCAATTAAGACTCATAAAAGGTGCAGTTATGTATTTTTTAGTACCACTCAGAGTGAAATGAGAGAGGGTGAAAGAAGGTCACCGACAGGTTTGTTTTCGACATCTTGGAATGACTTGGACACTGTGGTCCTGTGTGTGTGTGTGTGTGTCTTTCCTGGCCTATAGTCAGCCCTGGGCTTCATTCAGGAGACTTGACAAAATGGACGATCCTTATCTGCAATTACATAACCAATTAAAATAAGCAAACAAACAAACTTTTTAAAATTTATTTATTTATTTTGGCCACATTTACCGTAACGAAGTTCACAAACCGCCCTCTTTTTTCCCTCTACGGAGATCGGTCAACATCCATCGATGCTTTATTGACCCCCATAGAACGGTGATTATTTTTCCTCCAAACATTATGTTGCTGGCAATTAAAGTCCAGACTTCTGAAGTGTTTACTTTCATTTGCATGCAAATGAGTCTCATGTCTGAGTGAAAAAAAAAAAAAGAAAAGAAAAAGAAATTATTCCACCTCTTACGATCAAAGTGACCACTGATTATGCGACTATACAAGGCTGATACCTCATAAGTAAAAAAAAACAAAAACAAACAAAAAAAACAGTTTAGGTATTGCTCTATGATTGGAGCAGCACGGCTCTCTGAAAATCAACCAAAATAACCAAAAAAAACCCCCAACAGTCCAAAAACCAAAGTGCGCTGAGGTGCTGGGGGGAGTGTAATTACAGCCGGTTCCCTGTATTTAAGTTAAAAGAAAAAAAAACAACAAAAAAAAAATGGGGTGGCTGTGTTTTCTCCCCCTCCTGCTCACAGGAGAGGTTGAGAAAGAGCGCCATTTGGATTTTGGTGAAAGAACTGAATTGTAAAGAGGGAGAGAAATGTGAACGCAGCGATGCAGACCCAAGCTGGATTGAGCCTCTCAAAGAAGAAACCTGCCGGTGCTGCTACTGCTTTCAGCGGTCTTTGCAGAAAAAAAAACCCTTATAACTAAACGGCTCGGAATATTCCTACGGTCAAAGATAACGCGTCAGAGATGTTCATTGCGCAGTCCTGTTCAGCTTTACAACGCGTTTAATCAAGGCCTGTTTCTGTAAAAAAATCCTTACAGTTTTACAGGAGTTAGAAACTTAGTGACTGTGGGGGGTGGGGGATTCACTTCCGTTCTGCTCCTACTAAATCATTTTAATGTAAATGTTTGCAATTGTTTTTAGAGTACCTGATCATAGGGTAAAAAAAACAAACAAACAGACAGGCAAAAAATGATGTGAAATTCCTCTCCTTTTGTCAAACTTTTATTTCTTTACAGCAGCCTGGCATGACGTCTCAGTCTAATGTTAGTCATAAAATACATTTGAAACTTTGGGTAAAAATTTTTCTTCCTGTGGCTTAACATTTGCATGCAGTCTGTCAGTGCAGTTGCAAACTATTCCTTCATGTCTAATGGTAAGAAAACAGCCTGTTTTATAAGCTCTGAATGCTACAGTGCAGTACGATCCCTGAGTACGTTTTCAGTTGCTCTTGTTGTTGTTGATGTTGTTTGATGACACACGGGAGGCACATAATAAGCTAGCGTGACCTTTTTCCTTCAAAGGTTTCAGAAAACCTTAACATCCTCAAAGGTGGACCTCAAAGCTTTGGTTGAAACACCTCGAGGATCTCCATTAAGCAGAAAAGAAGTTCGTCGTTTATTCATCTGAGTGCGCTGCATGGTGCGACTATGACAAACTGATTCATTCTTCTCCACTGGAAACTCTTTGAATGGTAGGTTTCTGTGAAATACCGAGGGTCTATTGGATTTGGTTGTTTGCTTGGGTTTTAAATGATGTTCTATGGGGAAAAAAAAAAATCATCAGTATTGCTATTCATTTGACATTCACTATGTTTTTGCAAGAATTTACAGGGAATAACACACACACACGCTTCGGGCTTAAATCAGTTTATTTTACTAATTCAACACACAGAGCTCTTTCTACCAGGACTATCTCAGCCTGGATTTTTTTCTTTCTTTCTTTTTTTTCTGTCCCTTTTTTTTTTTTTTTTTTTTTTAGCTATGCTTTTCTATTAAAAGGGTTTTCTTGTATGTACATTGGTCCAATTTCACCGGTGCTTCAAAGTCTCACTTATAAGTTCCACTTTGGGTCGACAGAACAACAGGATAAAGTTGCATTACTATTTTATCAAAAATACTTCGCGTCTTTCATGCGGCAGAAAATGTCTGGAGAAACATCTGTGAAACAAGTTCTCCGTTAAATATGCATAAGTGTATTCAAAATTCCTTTTGCGCCTGATGCCAGAGCGTTGAAGAGAATTACGAGGGGCCCCGAGCTCATTCATGTCGTGCTATTTTGTCTCTCCGAATCAGTGTGAGATGGTCTACTTACTTACGCTTTTGTCCACTTCCAACTCTGGAGACACGTGCGTTTCTACACTGGCGTTTCTTTTCCCCTGTCTTTTTTTTTTTTTAATTGGTTTATTTTAGTTTGAAGGAGGTGAACCAGCATGCGGTCTTCGCCCAGTTGTGGGGTGCATATTTGTAAAATTTCTGGTTTAGGTTTCAAAGCAAAACAGTAATTCAAACTTTTTTTTTTTTTTAATTATAGCTAACAGGAGTTATTACCTAAGCAAGAAGAGTTTTGTTTATTTTTTTGTTTGTTTGTTGTCTCTGCACATTTATCCTAATGTAATGAGCTTCATTAGGCTTGTGTCACTGTGCCACAGTCTGGCATACAGGCACACTATCCGCGTCACCTCACACACTTATCTTTTTAGCTTTAATCCGTTAAATCTCTGGCTAAATTGGTGCGGTTTTCTTGTCACCGCGAGTCTCTCTCGTTGTCGCATACCGCTCCTCGTCCCGTTGGGCTCATTTTCCATCTTGGAAATGGATCTTCGTCAGATGGCTCGAGCTAAAACAAGTACCTCAGGATAAGACTGCTACCATGGCAACGTTTCACCTTGGCGACTCGGAGCAGACGCACTGAACCACTCACTCTGCTGCTAATACCAAAACATTTATTAATGAAGGCGCTCATTTCTGGTAATTATTTCGAGAACAAGATGCTGCAATATTCATGGGTGAAAAGTAACAGATATTCTATGATTCATATGGCTTTTGTAGACTGTAATCAGAGCTAGAATGAATATGCATTTACTATATCTGAATGACAGCCCACGTGTCAGTTCTCCTCAATGACCCTGTGCCTTATAATGTTGGGGTCTTGACCACTAAGCTTATGTCACTGTGTATGGAACACTGTGATGAACTGACAGTAACAACATTCATGTGATGTCGGTTTGATATTGCTTAAATATGTTCAGTCTTGTAATAGTTTCATTAATGCAGGAGAAAAGGAACCAAGATTAAAATAATAATAATAAAAAAAGAAGTCATATGAGAGTGTTGTTCATTCATTTATCATCAGTTCTGATTAAATTTTGATTAAGAGCCAAGACACTGCCAGGAGAGAATATGATCTGTTTATGAATGATGATATGGATCATAACGAGAACATCCAATAAGCAAATCAATGCCCGGGTGAATACACGAGGTTGAGGGAATACAGTTATACTAAATACCATAAGGGGCGCTGATACGCCGCTACTTCAGATGTCGCGAGCGAAACGAAACAGGCAGACACAAACAGTTTCAGTTGCAGGGTTTATTAGAGAATTGTGAATATAAAGTTATGCAGGATTCTACTCTTGGAGCAAATCACACAACTAAATTCAAATCCTGGTCATGTCTAAATGTAGTAATACGCTTCAACACGATGACCAATCAGCTTGCAGTAGTTAGTGCTATAATTAAACAAATGTTTTTTTTTTGTTTTGTTTTGTTTTGTATTGTTTTTTTGGTTTTTGGTGGTTTTTCCTTTTTTTTTTTTTGTCTTTTTTTTCTTTTCTTTTTTTTTTTTTCAGTGGCAAAACATAAGAGTGCTTTGCATCGTCGTACAGTATCAGGAAGAACAAGGGGTAAATAAAATACTTTAACATAAATTATTTCTATCGCTACTAGTAATATTCAAACCAAAAAACATGTTAGGAAAAGGAACATTATCCATTCCTTCTAACTGTTGACTGATCCATCTCAATAGCTATGGCTGCATCATATATTATATTCTTTCATAAATCTGTGTAAATATGACCCACCATCAATAGCAACACTGGGTTATTATAAACATCACCAGCGTATTTAAGCCAAAAAAAACCAAAAACAAAATGGAAACACCACTCTCTTTTTTTTGTTTGTTTGTTTTTACGCTTTTCTCATTGATAAGTGATAATCTGTTTGTCCCTGTTGGACAATATACAGGCTAGGCAGCCAATCCTCCAATCCGCAGTCATTAATCTGACGCGAACGTACCTCACCGTCCAACTCAGTACTGCTCGGTGTTTTAAAACAGCCGTAAGAAGGAGGAAAAAAAAAAAGAAAACGTTTGTAAAAGAAAAAAAAAAAGGCTATGTCCTCTTGTTTCTGCCGGTTTTTTCTTCTTCCTCTTCTTCTTCTTCTTGGGGTTTTTTTTTTTCTTTTTGTCTTGTTTCTCTCTTCCTTCCTTTGCCTCAGCCGCGTCTGTTAAAAAGAGTCCATGGCCTTGAACTCGCTGAGCGCTTGGACTGGAGAGATGTGTTTTTTCTGTGAACCCCTTCTAACGCGCGTCTGACATTCCTCTGGTTTCTCTCTCTTCACCAGGGGCTTCTTCTCAGGGGCCTTCATGCGCCAGGACACCACGGGGGAGTTGACCGCGGCCGTACCGTAGACTTTCTGGTATTTGGTGGAGGCCACGTATGAAGCCTTCACCGTCAGGACCACTGCGTTCATCAGGTTCTTGGCGGCCTGGATGAGGGACGTGGCGCTGTCCAGCTGGAACAGGGATACAGCAAAGGTCAGGGGTCTTGTTAGAGAGTTTGGGAATGCTGAGAGTAAACAAGGGGCATTCATTAACCCTAAGGTGAAGAGCTAGAGCAAAAAAACAAACAAACAAACAAACAAACAAACAAACAACCACCCAGTTTGGCAGGTCTCTTACAGATGCGGATGTAACAGTTACCTTGGAGAACGTTTCAAATGAAAAATCATAAAACTGGGCGGAAATTTGAATTTTTTACATTTTGCATTCAAGTACATAGTGCCATTAAGTGAACCAACCCCCCCCCCCCCCCCCCCCCAATCAAATCGATACCACACATGAAACACTGTGCAAAACTGCTGTGTCATCAATGGCCCCTGACTACAGGGGAAGTGAAATTGAAGGGGGGGGATAATGAATCAAATTTGTAATGTATGGTTTGAATACATTTTCAACTTTTTTTTCATTTGAATCCCTCACGAAAGACCTACCCCGGAAACGATGAGCTCTCCTCCCAGATTCTGCACCTCTGCCTTCACCTTGCTGCAGATGTTGAGCTGGTGGCAATACAAGGCAATTCTCTGCAGGTAGGCCAGCAAATCTTGCTTACAGGCCGAGTCGGGACACTGCAACGGCACAGGAAAAAAACCCCACAGCTTAGTCAGCAGTTCAAAAAAAAAAACAAAACGATCCAATTTCTCCAACCACAGACTGAAAAAAAAATCAAAAAAACAAAAACACATTTAAACATGGCATCCAAAGATCACAGCTGGGTCTGTGACAGATGTACATCCTGCAAGTAAAAGTCTCAGCCAGTCATAATTTAGTCAACAGGTAAGTCACCCACTTCACGTTCTTCCCTGTATGAAAACTAACAGTCTTCTATTTTTTTTTACAGTACAGCGCTGCATCTTCTTCATAATAACTACATTAGATTTCTTCAATTATTATTACAGCCACGTTGCAATGTTTGAATACGTGATAAATCCTGAAGTGAGGAAAAAATGTTGGCATCGTAAGACATTTAAACGTTTTAAGTTTTGTAACACAATTCTACAAACGCAAGTACGCCAGCACCGTACGTGCGGCTCGATACATATTCATATCGCCGGCTAGCGATGTGTGACTTCTAAGAAACGGCTCTCGGTCCTCGGGTCGTCCTAGGATACGCTACGTCTCTCCTCCGCGCCCCAGAGCAACGTTCTGCGCAGATATCTTTTTCTTTCTTCTTTCCATTAATATTAAAAGATCCTAACTAGGACACAGAGAAGATTTTGCAGCCAGACTTCGCCGATATTACCGCTCAGACGGTGAACGCCGAGTCTGTATTTGACGTCTTTATGGGAGCCTCGGGGGGGGGGGGGGGTGTCTTGAAATAGTACATTTTTAGGAGGGTGAGTTTTTGCGCCCCCGGTATCTAACTGACTGCTACCGTAGGCTAACGCGGGACAAGTATAAAGCTAGATGTTCTGTGCAGGTATGGCTAAAAAACGCCATCGTCTCAGATAATGTTCCTGTACCGCGGTAACTCTCGACTGCTCGACGGGAAGCTCAGTTTAACAGCTATGAAACAAGCGAAGGAGAAGATGCTTCTCTCCACCCTAGGCTCTTGGGAAAGGAAAATAATAAAAAAAATAGATGTATACAGCAGTTCTGAGTCAGTCATGAGCAGCGAAAGAAGAATATGAAGAACAAAAGTTTATGAAGTTTAACATATCATTTTCTCTTTGGGTCACTCATTATCAACAAAGTCCTCTCGTAACACCGTCCCAAAAAGAGAG
Source organism: Chanos chanos (assembly GCF_902362185.1). Lineage (NCBI taxonomy): Eukaryota > Metazoa > Chordata > Actinopteri > Gonorynchiformes > Chanidae > Chanos > Chanos chanos. Next base: position 11,721,954 of record NC_044505.1, read on the forward strand.
AGACGCGAATGGAAGATAAATAAAGATACGTTGGTTGTTTCTTTAAGGTCTCTGTTAAATGCCTTATGCCAGAGATTAAAAGCAAAACAGAACAGAAATTGCGTTCTTTCCCCAGATGGTGAGGGGAAATTGAAACCTTCTGTTTGTGTGATTCATCTGACCCGATTCGATGATTTCAGATTCATTGGTTTCGTTCGGAGCAGCGTGTACCCTCCGCTTCGGTTCACACCTTGCGCGTCAGTCCGCGGACGCATGACTGGTGAAAGGTGCTGTTGGTGCATGACTCAACAACACAGCGGCCAAACGTTAAGGGCAGAGGGAATCTGTTTTTCCAGAGACGACTCTTTCTTATCTGTGCCAACATTCTCATTACTCTGCCATCAGCACAGTAATCAGGTTACCAAACTCATTTTCCCTTTATCTAAGGGATACAAAACCTGCTTCGCAAGGACAGCGAAAAAAAAAAAGAAAAGAAAAAACAGCTACAGCCCAAATTTGCTCAGAGTATGGATACGCAGAGAACCTCTTTGAAATGCACGGCAATGTCTATGAGACGCGTCAAAATAGAGGTGGGGGGGGTGGCAGAGTTAAGAATCCAGAGAGACTTAAAAACATACACAGAATGACAGGAGAGTATATGAGTATTCCGCGTTGACGACTGATTAGTTCTGAAAAATTGTCTGTCAGCACGTTTTGAAAAAAGCTACTCGTAAGATAATGAGTGTTACACCTCAGCTGTGCTAATTATATTAAAGACAGTCTCGCTTTGATCTTCGGCCTCCCCCCTGCAGCCCATCTGGTAACGGGAGCTGGGTTCGCCTTGTTCTGTCAGTGTTTTCTTTATTTCTTTTCTTTTTTTTTTTTTTCTTTCCTTCTCCAGAAACCTCTGACTGCACTCTAATCACAACCACGGGGAGAGAGAGTGGGGACGCCGACCTGGTCTGCCACGGCACGGGCCAGTTTATCCATTCGGGAACCGGCCTCTGCAATCTTCTTAGCAGCGTTGATCACGTCGGAGGAATTCTTCAGTGGGCCTTTGCCTCTGCAATACCACAGAGAGAGAGAGAGATAGAGAGAGAGAGAGAGAGACAGTGCTGTGTTACTTGTTGATTTATGGCAATAGACTCTTAATGGTGGACATTAGCTGCCTGGGTGTAAAGTACAATAAAAAGAGTGAAGCATTTGGACTGAAGAGAACAGATGGGGACTCTGAGAGGGAAATGTTATGGAGACGTGTCCTTAAACACGATAAGTAAAAAACCAAACAACTCTGGATTCAAGTGCATTTTGTTTCCCCTCTAAGGAATCACGGCATACGTAAATGGTCACATTTAAACGGTTACTAAACATTCGTTCCAGACAATCACCCATTCTAGTGAAAATATCCTCAACACGGCATATTAAGAGGGATGATGCAAAACCGAAATAATTTAGACTGTGCAATATGTAGACATAACTCCCTTAGAACCGTCTGATGTTTTTTTTTTTTTGAATGACTTGCCGATGATTTGAACATATTGCATTGCTGATTTGGCAAAAAAAAAATTGGCCGTATTGTGATAGAAAACGAATCTTGCAAAGCCCTGATAATCTTTTCTGTGCTTACTGGTTCCCAACATAAAATGGTACCAGAGACATTTTCAGTGCAGAAATGCAAGGAACAGAAATGATCATCAAAGGGCAACAGTGGGCGTTGGTTATATATTCCAGGATTATGATGGTTTCACATTAATTTGAAGTGCCAGCAAAAAGAGGACTGATAATTGCAGGAGCCCACAGCAAATATCAGTAAAAAAAATTATGGAGCCAAGTTCCTCTCACCACAGTAAAATATCTGTAATAAGTACCATTGGCTAGTGGTTTTTTTTTTCCCTCTCACACCGACTAGACTTGACATTTCAGCAAAGTTTACCAAGAGATGCTAGCATTAGCATACCTAGAAAATGGTGGCCAAAATGATTTGAGTAGCATGAGTGCAATGACTGACTTTATTATGCTGTCTGATTTACTCTGCCATTATTTTATGATTGGTGATTTTGTTTTATAATTATGATCGGTGATTATTTTATGAGTGACATTTACAAGCAATGAACTGTTGTGTTGCAAAGATTACATTTATTAGAATTATGAAATCAGGAAATAAGTGACTGACAGATGTTGCATGAAAAGATATATTTCGATTCAGCAAAATCTGCCAAGCGTTGAATTATATGAGCCAGCGTGGAACAATATAAATACTTTCAAAGACAATTTGACACTGGACCAGTGTTGAACAATATAAAAACTCTTACAGTTGATTTAACAGTGAGAGAGTCTGGAACAGTATAAACTCTCTGAGAGTTCAGTTAACATTGGACCACTGCGGGTCAGTACAAACACTCTGAGACTGAATCTAGCACTGATGAGCACTGCACAAAAAAAAAAAAAAAAAAAAAAAAAAAAACACACTCTCACAGAGTTAAATTAAATTAACACTGGGTGAGTGTTGGGAAATGAATATACTCTCAGAGTTAGTTTATCGCTGGTGAATCACGATGGGTTCTCCTCCTACTCGTTGCAGTGGCAAATGAGGTAAATGCTATTGTAATTAGTTACGGTAAAGAAAGAAAGTTGGGGTACCTGGTGAAGTCAGTCATTTCCATCATGATCATACACATCTGCTTGGCCAGCACGATAATGTCATTCCCATTGTCGTCCCACTTGGCCACCTCGGCATCCAGCTTACATTTCTCCTGTCTGAAACTCTCCACCTGCTCTGCAATCTTTGCTTTCTCCTCCTGGGGCAACTGAGCCATGATAGCCTACGAAAAGAGACGGAGGACAAAAAAAAAAAAAAAAGGTTTTATCATTATTTTATAAAACGACCCAAACGCCCTGGCTAAAATTCTTCCCTCTGTCTCAGCGTCGGCACACCACATTCAATCCATCCGCTAATTATCAGGGCCTCAGACTTGGTTGATTTAGGATGTGCCTTAGGGAAGGACGGGGAGTAAAATATGTATAGTCGGAGGGCCTTTGAGGAGCAAATTAAGAACCACCGTGTCAGGTGACAAAGGAGAAATCTATCAAGGTAGTTTCTTAACCGATATTGACCGCGCGGTCTCAGATGGATTCCTATTTGATTTAAAGTGACCTTTTGTAGCCTAAGCCAGCCCAAGCCTTTTGGGACCCCCCCCCCCCCCCTCCTCACCGCCCCCCTCCCCCACCTCCAAAAAAAAGGGCAAAAAAAAAAAAAAAGGAAAGAAAGAACAAACTTAATGTAGTGGTAGATTAAAGTCTGACATTACTCAGAGGCATTTCCAAAAGGCTGGAACAAAGTTTTAAACTCTGTACTTAATCATAAAAACCTCTTGGTACCCTCAGACATCCAGTACTCATAAAGAAAAAAATCCATTTTCGTCCGCCCCCCCCCCCCTTCTTTTTTTCCACAGGAATAAATTCTCGCTCCGTAGCGATTCAGGGCTAGTCAGAAATGGCATTAATCTTTTTTTGCAAGGTCATAGACACAGTTGGGGCTCAATATTATTTGTGAGATAAATGTATAATTACCACACTTCATTCACTAGTCAATGAATTATGCATTTGTTATACATAGTGTCAAAAAGGCCAGGGAAAGAGGGAGAAACTCAAAGTAATCTTGAATGCTGTCGGGTAAAAAGAGCGAGCGATCCTGTCAAAAACGTCTATATTAACAGCCAAAGCTTCAACCCCCAAAAAAAAGGCGTCTCAACAAATACTTCGTTTCCAATAACGGGAGAAGCTACGAGATAATCTGTGTGTAATCGTGACCTCTCATGTCTAGTACAGTTAGTTATGTGGGCTGGGGGGGGGATTAAGAGACCACATACAGTTTTTTTTTTTGTTTTTTTTTCTTTTAGAGAGAGAAAACTTACAGCCCTGGACAGAACATAGAGTGGATTTTTTTTTTTTTTGTGACGAAATACTTAAGGCCAAGTCAAGCTGAACGAAACAGGGCGGGGGGAGTGGGGGGTGGGGGGGCCTGCAGGGTGAGGTTCACTGACAAATCTAATGTCAATGAATGAGTAATTACAGTGGAGCAGGATCACCTGTAGACTTTATCTCTTTCCTGTGCTGATACCCCAAGCCTAGCAAGCACTCTCAGCTCTGTTTGCTCGCTGAACCCGTTCTGTATCAATTATTCAGCTTGTGATTACACCGCCGGACCTGGGTTATGAGCACACGGCCAAGTGGGGCAAGTACCACGTTGGCGATCCGTGCGCCGTTACTAAGAAGCCGGACAGAGGTGGAAACATCCGGCAGGTCCAAAAAGTAAGCGCGGTGGTTTAAGCGGACGGGGGGGGGGGGGGGGGGGGGGGGATGGTTTGGACGAGGGGAAAACAGATCCAGAGGATTGATTGGGATGTCAGGGGGACGTGGGTACCACGTAAGGCCTTTTTTTTCCCCCCCTCTTTCTCCTCCTCCTCCTCCTCCTCCTCCTCTTCTTCTAGTTCTTCTTCTTTCCAGAATTCACTTATCCCAAATCCTCCTCCCTGCTTACTGATAACAAGAGGAGGCCTCAGGAGCTTAACACAGCGGCAAATCCGGCCCGTACAGAGCATGCCAATACACTCAGCCGCATCTGCTGGGATTAGAGCAAGGAGCTGGGTTCCCTCACAGAGCCGGCATCTTCAAATGGCTTTAATTTGTTTCATTTGAAATAAACTGTCCAGACACTCAGAGTTCAATTTTATGGCTGACCTACCGACAACGGCATCCAATCACGCTACTAACAGAGGGGCTTTGTTGTCTGTGTGTGTGTGTGTGTACACATGTGTGCCTGTGTGTGTGTGTGTGTATAAGAGAGAGAGAGAGAAAGAGAAAGAGAGAGAATGAGTATACTCCAACTAGAGAATGCCTACAAGTAGCTTTGTGAATTGTTCTTCCCTGCACTGTATAACGTAAATAATTTAGTTCTAATGCACTGATAAAACTGCTTTTTTTTTCCTACTGTGTTCCCGATCTCAATCTTAATGACACAGACCGATACAGATCCATTTAAAGCCACTTTAATTCAGCTTTACTTACAGACTGATACAAAAAGAGATAGCTATAGCGGCCCAGTACAGTCTGCTACAGCACTACAGCACCGCGCGCAGCGCAGAAATGGCTATGAATCGACCCCGAGTCTCTCTTATCAATTAAAAGCTTCAGTCACCACCGTGCCGAGTTTCGCCTGGCCCAGTTTAGAACTGAATGTTTGGGTTTCAGGAGATATATTACGCGGCGGGTTAGACTGGGCGTTCGCTGCCATCCCCGATCCCTTTTCGGCATGCCAACGGCGGTCTCCGGCTAGGGGTGCAGCGCGCTGATATCCTCCTAATGTCTCTTAAGCAGCCTGGTTTGTTCCATTCACATGGCCCTAATGTGACTAGACCCCCCCCCCCCTCCCCCAACTCCCCCCCGCCCCCCCCGACCAAACACCCCGGCGATCTCCATCGTGCTCTGGCACTTTTCCTCGCCGCACTCCTACTCCTATCTGTACCTCGCAACGCCTGTCAGAAACCTCATTTGCCTTCGAGGTTTTACACCTACTGTTTCTGCATGACGCGATTACGGGGCCCCCCTGCTCCAATCAGTCATGTATTTATGTGTTAAATATGACACACGGCTTGGAGAATGGCTTACGCTGGAGACCGCGCCGTCTTTTGTAACGAGGTCTCGGCTCTCTGGAATATCTCCGTTACTCCATATTAACCGCGCGGTATTGTTAAAGCTAAGCTGTGTGTGTGTGTGTGTGTGTGTGTGTGTGTGTCCTGAGGCTTGTAAATTGTAAAAGGGACATGTTTGCGACTCTAAAGGGAGAACACACACACACACACACACACGTTTGTGACATGATAACTGAAGCTGGTTTCTCTGTGCTGGAAGGTTGATAATACTCACTCTGGCGCTCTGACCGGCGATCAGCTGATCGTCTTCGGTTTGGACGCTGGTGCGACTGCGGGCGTCATAGTCCTCCTGCTCGAAATCGGAGTCGTCCTCCAGCTCCTCCGGGGTCTACACGCACACACAGAAAGAGAGAGAGAGAGAACAAATCAGTGACTTCCAACTATATAGATACAATGCAAATGATCACATGACTTTGCCATATAAATGAATACAGAATGCATGATTTATTGATTCTCCACATTCAACACTATAGTGGCTCTCAAAACTGAATTTGTGGCCCATGTACTGGCTAGAATTGCTTTACACTGTATTTATATATATACACACACACACACACACACACACACACATATATATATATATATATATATATATATATATATATATATATATACATATATATATATATATATACATATATACATATATATATATAAACCTATTTATGACATGCAGATTGTTTTATCATTTCTACTTCTACTTCTTCATTTCTCGCCGAGACAGCGCTTGGGGGAAGTTTTGAGGAGAGGAGCTTAAGTAATATCCTCAAAATTTGAGTTTAAAATCTATCAATAATTCTTGAATCTTATCATTAATTTAGTTCTCAGTAATGTGCTGGAGGGCAGAGTCAGATAGCATTTGACTATTACTGTCCTTATATATACCCAAAATGGTTTTATGCATTTACGCTACAGCCATAAGGACATTGGCCTTAAAACAAACCAAAAACGTTGGGATATTAAAACAGTCTGGTCCTGATTAATAATTCACCCAGTCTGAGCTGAGTTTCATGTGACTTGCATCATTGCAATTTTTTTTTTTCTGTGGGGTGTGTATATGTGTGTGTGGAAGAGGGGGGGGGGGGGTCTTTAGTTTACATGTGTGCTGAAAAAAAAAAGAAAAGACAAGACAAACTACTTTCAGTCTTTAAGAGGGATCAAACAGTGCCATTAATAGTCCTTTGGGCCATTTTTCTTCTTCACACACATAAAAGCTTATTATTACTGCCACCACATCCTCTCTCTCTCTTCTCTCTCTCTCTCTCTCTCTGTTTCACACATTCTCATCCAACCACTTTTCCAGTGGAAGGATGGAGGGAGTGATAAAGGACAAAGGGGACGGTAAGTGCTGTCTGACACCTTGGTTGTCGGACAGACACACACTCACACACAGACGCGCACACACACACACACACACACACACACACGCACACACATTCACGCTCTTGCTCACCAAAGACACAGGAGACATCTCTCCACCCCATTTATGGAATATCAAGACGTCTCCATGAATTTTCATCTCAGTCAGTCACAGCCAACATTCTAACACAAGAGAGACAACATGTAGGCCCAGGAAGACGGCTCCACTGTCCCTCCTTTCTTTACGTAAAAGTTTTAGTCATTCACTCGTTTCATTCAAGCAGGATTGGCATATCCTTGCACCTGTCCCCATGTTGTGTGGGACTGAATGACAGAAAGACAGAGAGAGAGAGAGAGGGAGAGAGAGAGAGAATATATAGGAAACGGTTCCACGGTGATGGGGGTACTTTGTGTTGAGCTGTGAGGCTGTAACAGGAGCACCGGCAGACAGAACGGAGAGAAGAAAAAGAAAGAAAGAGCGAAAGAAAGAAAGTAAATAAAGAAATAAATAAAATAGCTGGATTAGATTTCGCTGGGCAAAACAGTGTCTTGTTCACAGTCTAGCTATTCATGTTCAAAGAACAGAGTCTGACAGGACAAAAGAGCGGAGAGCATCTGGTCTCTCTCTCTCTCTTTCCGTCTCCCAGAAAAGGAGGGATCATCTCATCCCTTTTCTGCTCCCTGTCACTTCAAAGCCCTGCTTTACCTCATCTACCCGCACCATGGCATCGCTATTATTACGTCATTTCGCCATGGTCAGCTGGAAAAAAATAAAAATAAAAAAATAAGTAAATAAATAAACACCTCGCTGAGGAGAATACTCTGGTCCTCACATTCTGGTTTTGACACCAGAATGTGAAGAACTGGTTTGGTCAAGGGGTAAAGACCAAAATACACTTACATTCTTTCTGTAAAATGTGTGTGTATGTAAAATAGAAATGTATTTATATAATACCATTTTTGATTAGAATTAGGCCTGTATTATATTCCTCGTTCAGATGAGAATTAGCACCGCCGTAGCCGGTGCTCTGATACGTCATTCTGTTTTACTAAGCATAAGTCAGGTCTTATATAATACAAATATGGGGAATTAACGTAAGATTTTAATGTCATATGACAGATGCCTTGGGGTGATACTGATGACTGAAACTGGGCAAAGCTTAATGCCGGAACTCATAAAAAACCGAAACAAATATACGCACCCTGATCATAAGTACGGCTTTTCTGATGTCACGTACGCCATCGTAGACCAGGCGGGACGCGTCGATGAACTCGTTCTCCTCGAAAGGTTGCGGCGGGTTGGTGCTTAAAGCTTCGATGGCGACCTCCACCTGTTCCGCGAACCGAGGCATTACTGAGAGAAAGGGGAAGAGAAAAGAGAAAGGAAAGAAAAAAAGAAAGAGAAGAGAGAAAGGGAGGGGGGGGATTACATACATTCTTTTAAAAGTTTGGTTCTTCCTTCCCCTCGGGGTATAAACACAAATGAAAAAGCAGCGGAAGGGGAGGAAACGGGTTTGAGCAGAAGGGTGTTAGACGTTACAGGCGTATTCATTCGTCTAAGAGAGTTACAGCTCGTCGCTGCCTCGGCAAGAGAGGGAAAAAAAAAAAAGTCACCTGCAATATCGGTATTATCGGAGAAGGAGTGCCCTCCGTCCACCAATTAACCACTTCACCCTGTCAGAGACGGAGGCGGAGCCCGTCTGTCTCACATCAGAGAGGATGCTTCAGCCCACATGACTCCGCCGCGACAGGACTAACTCGCTAGTGTCCTCTCATTCAGCTCTCTCTCCTTCACTGTTTTTTTTTTTTTCTGTTTTTCGCCTTTCAGCTGGTATGAGGACAAACAACCCTCTTTTATTTCCCCTCCTCATGTCCCGTTTGCTTTCAAAGAATATTGTTGTCGGTATTCTTTACCTAGACATTAGTCTTTGTTTAAACGGACGTCTTCGCGCAAACATATCATTTTCCTGTTTCGCGGAAGTGTTATTTCACACGACGCGCTAGCATCTTGTTTTTCTCCTTTTCTTTTCTTTTGGACGGCCTCTCTCAGCGTTTCCTTGGTCACAAATGTGCAGAACGACCCTCCATAGGAACTCCAGGTGCACATTTATGTAATCGCTGTTGGAAGGAGGACTTGCAGCTTGGCGGATAATTCCATACGCTTTTTTTTTCCCCCCAAGCCGAAACGACAGATCTTAAACCCGTTGCTTTATTTGCCATCATTCGTTACTCGCATTTATAAAGCTCTTTAAAATGCTTTTAGGAAACTGTAAAGCAGATTTGTCTTGTGCTAATGCTCAAAAATTTATCACTGAGAGTAGATTAATTTGTTTAGTGCTCTATACCAGTGCATCTCTGGCAGAGATGGTTTTCAGAACCATATTTCAAGGAAAAAAAAAAAAAAAAGATATCACATCGCCACATGTAGTAAATAAAGGCATTAAGTCAACACAGGCTAAACTTCCTTAAGACCATAGCTTCTCTCATGGACCCATACCAAATGCAGAATTGTCTGTCAACGTGGAGCTGTGTACAAATCCATTTCTGATCCTCGCTTTACGGTAAAGCTTTATGGACCCCAATTTTAAACACAATTTTCTCAGTACAAAGACATATCTGTTGACACAGTTTTAATGACGAATACCAAGACCAATTGCCCTGTGGCGTGACAGGGTGATATAAGGGCCTTGACAACATGGCAAGCACACCTTGTCCTTCAGTTTGGCCAAATATCTAACCAATGTCGAAGGAGAGAAATAGTGCCATTATGCTTGCAATTAAAAAGCAATGAGTAAAACCATGAGCATGTTCACACACACACACACACACACACACACACACACACACACACACACACTTACTTTCAGAGTTCAAACATTCAGATGAGTCCCATTGAAAAGCCCTTTTGCTCATTAGTTATCAAAAATTACTGAGATTCCACGCACAGTTTTAAACCTTTTTTTTTTTTTTTTGATTTATGAAATCTTTTTAAATAAAATAGTCCTACACTCTGACAGAAGCTCACCAACTTAGCTCTTTAAATATCCAATATAAAAAAAAGATGAAGTATGAGTGAGTGAGTGTGTGAGAGAGAGAGAGAGAGAGAGAGAGAGAGAGAGAGAGACATGGGATATAGCCATTTCTAAAGCAAAAAATATGACTGATCTATCCGAAATTTGACTGGAGCAGATGGGGTAAGCTACGGTTCTAATGAGGCCAGATTCGGAAAAGGGTTTAATGATACCCCACTGGTTAGGACATGTTCCTGTTCTGGCCTCCATTTTTTTTTTTTTTGCCATCCCCAATTTCATCGAGGAGTCAAATCGGATCAGGTAGACAGTCACTTCTCACCAACCTGTAAATGTTCATTCATCTCGTATTATACCAGTCATAAACGGTGCAGAAGTCTTTTATCGTTTCTTACTCTCTCTCTCTCTCTCTCGTTCTCTCTCTCTTTGACACACATTTAAGTCAGTTTAATCCACTTACGATGGAGGCGTAAAATGGGCTTTAGGGAATTTGGTAGAGCTTTTTAAACTAGAAATATTTAAATGTTCTCCAATGCTGTTAATGAGGAAAGTTGCTGACAGAGTGGCCCAATTGCCTTCATACCCATCAGAGCAGGATGATAAAGAGAATTAAATGTGACCACTTTAGAATGGATTACGTTTTGGGGTTTTTTTTTCTCTCTCTCTTTCCTCGTCTTCCGTATCAAGCGAGAAGTCACGCAGCAACGCGGCTATTTATATATAGACGTTGTCTGGGGAAAAGAGAAAAAAAAAAAAAAAAGCAAACACTACCTTTAAAAAAAAAACAACAACAACAACAACAAAAAAACAAAACCAAAATGGAATTATACTCCGTTCACGCAGAAAAAGCTTTCGCCAAAAACCGGTCGTGCTTAATAGGCTTAAAATGAAAAACTCAAGAAACAAATGACATGTACCTAATACCAATTGGGTCTTTGGAAACAAGCTGAACAAAGGAAAATTGGGATTCAAAACCAGTTGCCCGAGCAAGCGTTGATGCCCGTGTTTGTTGTCCTCTTTTCTTTCGAACCGAGGAACAAAACTCAGTCTTTCCCTTTTTTTTTCCCTGGTTCGTTTCATTGACCACAGCTAAGCAAACTCTCTACCTACGTCATTATGTCAAGGCAACCCACTGAAACCAACTGTATTTACATCTTTGTTTTTTTTTTTTGTTTTGTTTCGTTTAGTTTGTTTTGTGCTATCTTGAGTTTTCTTATATTCCTAAGCGCTTTGCTGTCAAGGTTAGGCCTGTTTCTACCACAAGCTGTCTCGCGCCATTTGTCTCTGAGAATAAACGCAGAGGATAAGCACTCGTCTCTGCTTGCACTTTGGCATCTTCCACTCCAGAGAAGCCATCTTCTCTGTTACCTCTTTTTCTTTTTTTTTTTCCTCCCCACATTTGCTTAACTTCGCGCCAAATTCGATCAAACTGCGTACAAAACGCTGTTGTGACAAAGAAATGTCTGGCGTTCTGCCCCCGCACGAAAAACCAGTTGGTGCCAACATCTTTCTTTCTTTCCTTTTTTTTTTTTTTTTTTTTTTTTTTTCGTTTTCATCATCTGCCATAATCTGACTGAAGAAGTAAAGCAATGTTGACTTCTCCCTTTTTAACACTGGTCATTTGTTTGCGTTCTTGAGGTTCGGCCAAGAGTTTTTGATTGAATTGGAAGCGCTGTTGCGTAGTGTTTGAATCTGGGCCTCGCCTCTTGATTTGTGACCTACAGGGGAAATTGCTTACGTGGATAAATATAGACGAGTTAAATGTCTTCTGGGGGTCATTCGGTTGAGCACGGATGGAAAATGGACGTCGTATGTTCTGCACTTGATAACACGGTTTTTAACCTGGCAGCCAAGCATTGAATTAGTCATACCATCTCACGCGTGTCGCCGTGTTTATGTAGAAGGAGATGATTACACGGTCATATTTCCTCCGTGCACCAATGAAGTCTGGCAGAACTCCATTTGCGGACGGCCACGCGCTCCCCGGCAGGTGTGACGTCGCTTCGACTCTCTCCGTGACAATACAGCGTCGCTCGTAAATCACGTTTCTCTCTTCTTTTTTTTTTTTCTTTTTTCATTTAGCCTTTTCTCAAAGCGTAATCTTAACGGCAAAGTTAGAACAGAGAGTGAGAGAAAGAAGAAGACAAATTTTTAAGGGGAGATGAGTTGTAATACACAAAAGTGAGTGGTGAGTGAAAAGGAGGGTCG
>NC_044505.1:11736739-11759239 GCF_902362185.1 Chanos chanos
CCTGAAAAAAAGAGCTGAAATACCCAATTAAACAATTTGTCTTCTTGACTTGACATAAGAATTTATATCGTAATAGGACGTGTTCCATCCTTTTTCCCACTCATTATTTGAAACGTCAGCATTATGGTAACGACAATAGGTATGCCCGTTTAGAATACGGAAGGCCCACAGCTTACCGTTAAAAAGAAGCCGCGCACAAACAACTTGATAATGAAACGGCAAAAACTGAAACGAGGCCACTGTTGAGCGTCGCCATATCAGACATCAGACAAAGTGGCATATAAAAAATGACCATATCAAACTGTAGGATTAAATAACAAACGGGCTAACACTTGCTTTGAATTTGTATTTTTTAAGTTAAATTGAAGCCCTACAAGCTATAAGTGACAGGAAATATGGAATAAACATCACGCGTCAAACGATTCCGTTAACATAAAACGAGCATTTTAATGCCACGAAGGGCAGAACAACGTCACCGCCAAGTAGAATAAAATGTACAGCAACATTTTGGACTAAACAGAATGGGAGAAACCCAATAACTAACAAATAAGTAACTGCAGATAGCCGAATACGCGAGCTTTCCGCCATGTCCAGGAATTGGCTACACACCTGTCCTTCCTCGCCCTGGCTCACGCTTGTTAACGTTCCTGAGGTATTTTAATAAGTTATCAGGAGCGCGTGTTCGGGTCATTACTGTCCATTTCTCTTTATTTATTTATTTTGAACGAAATCGAAGTAGATTTCTTAGGCGTATAGTTGAACTACGCGCTGTTCCGAGCCTGTATCTGGCTTCCGATTTTATGTTCAAATAGCTCTTTTATGTTCGAATGTCCCCTGCTCCCTCGCAAGTCAGAAGAAAAAGAAACGTGAGAAAGAGAGGGAGCCAGAGACGACAAAATCGGTGTTTCGTCCCGGAGCACGTCGCAGTCCCGAGTCACCTTTATATCCAGTGCCCCCATACAGCCGGAATGGAACGATCCTTGTTTCATAACCACATTTTGCGACGATTCGACTATGAGATTTGCAGTCGAATAGGGCTCCTTAGATCGAATCGTCGAATTCAGGGTCACCCCTAGTTCGCATGTATGTGTACCTTTAGGTGTGTGTGCATGTGTGTGTGTGTGTATGTGGGCTGAAAAATATGAAATACTATATCAGTTGTGTGGAAAGACACACACACACACACACACACACGTGTGTATGCGTGTGTGTGTGCGCGTTTGTGTGTGTTAGAGTACGGGTGATTGCGTGTACTTAAAGACAATCAAACACCCACAGCTGTGTCAAATGACATGCGTGAATTCTAAAGACGCTGTTTGTTATGGGTCGTGGGAAGAGAGATAATTGTTACTCTTAATTATCTCACTGGACAGGAGAGATTAGAGAATGGACTCGCTGGCATGTTAAACCTGTCCTAATGGCACTTAAAGTGGCACCTGGCATGGTCACCCTCACAGAGATGAGCACACTAAAGTATGAGGTTAATATTCATCCCCCCCCACCCCCCCCCCCCCCCCCCCACGCATACACTCAATGAATCAACACTTCTCCCTCTCTAACACCATCTATACGTTTGTTTGGTTCGTGTTTTTTCAATCTATTCTTGCTGACTCCAAGTGTCGGGAGAGTCTTTAAGCATTAAAAAGCACAAAACCCAACACAACAAAACAAAACAAGAAAACTTTTCAGATATGCATGATCTGCAGTGCAGCGTATAAAAACGGAATGAAAGTATGAAAAATTTTGAATCGGATGCACATGCATCTACGATTGAAATGTTCAAACTATTTGTAATTTTGAACACTCTCTCTTTCTCTCTCTCTCTCTCTCTCTCTCTCTCTCTCTCAAAAACATGATATGCAGGACCGAAAGCCTGCCTGTTGAACCTTTCGGGCCGAACAAAAGAAACTGCTGCTGTACGATGCGATAATGCACGCGCTCGTTTCAAAGTCAACATCAGTGTGTTGATTTCAAACTAAATCATAGGTGCATTTAAGAAGGAAGAATAATGACATCAAAAATGTCAAGCAGATACAGCGCAAACCCCCCCCCCCCCCCCCCCCCCGCCGCCCCCGTCACCCGAGATAAAAGACTGTTTTTCCTCATCTTTGTGCTCTAACGGAGAAATGTGACTTGAAAGCAGAGGATATACAGAGTATAAACCCCCACACATAATTCACGCTGGTGCTACGTTTTAGCCCACAGTCTTGTCTGTCAAACCCTAAATTGCTACCCGTCGTTGCAGAGTGTGTGTGTGTGTGTGTGTGTGTGTGTATGTGGGATGCCAGAGTGGTGGAGAACCAGATGAAAAATGAATGAGAGAGAGAATGAGCAGCAGAGGATGGAACAGGTGGCATCTCAGGACACTCACTCTCTCTTTCTTTTTTTCTCTCTCCCTCTTTCATTCCTCCAGGTGAAACTGGGATGTTCTTCTCTCTCTCTCTCTCTTCCTTCCCCTCTTTCCTCCTCCTCTTCCTCTTCTCTCTCTCTCTGTATTCCTCCAGATGAACAGGTTAAACTCTCAAGATGTGCTCTCCCTCATTCTCCTACTCTATCCCTCCAGGTGGAACGGGGATGTTCTCTCTCTCTCTCTCTCTCTCTCTCTCTCTCTCTAGCTTTTCCTTCTCTCCTCCTCTTCTCTCTCTCTCTATTCCTCCAGATGAGTGGGTTAAGCCTATCTCAGGATTCTCTCTCTCTCTCTCTCTCTCTTTCTCTCTTGCTCTGTTGGCCTGGACTGAACTATCCTAGTTCCCTTGATGGTATCCTTAACCTGATCTCAAGCAGAGATGGAGGACTGGGTTTAAGTGGAACCGCGTGTGCACCCACAGATCTCATCTGAGGAGACTCAGCTGCTGGAGTGTTGAAGAGGCTGCCTTGAATTTAGAGGCTGCAGTAACACTTGGAGTGTGTATATGATTGCCTGTGTGTGTGCGTGTGTGCGCGCGTGTGTTTATCAAACTCACCGGTTTCAGAGAGAAGCTTAATAGACTCCAGCACTCGTTCGGTGTACACACCAGGCTCATAGTTCTCCATCTCGGCGTTGATGATGTGAACCACGCGGGCGGCCCGACCCCGGATGGCCCCGGCCGTCCTGTCCAGGGTGTCGACGTCTCCCTCCTGCAGCGCTATCACGCACTTATTCACGTCCTCCAGAATATGGTTCTCTGGAGAGAGAAAGAGACAGAGAACGTCGAGTCGAAAGAGAGTTATGCGAGTGATAGACGCAGAATGAGACAGCGACGGGGCGCCTAGAGAAAAGTTAAAAACTCCAAGAATAACCGTTCTCTGCGCTGTTACCCAATAAAAAAATTGCTTTCTTCATTATGTTGTTACTGTCTCTCCACGAGTTGAAGAAATACTTAAAAATTGCTTTTTTTTTTTTTTGCATTTCAAATAGATCTCCTATCATATTGAAGAATACTCAGTATTTGAAACTGGCTGTTTTGTTTGCACACACACACACACACACACACACATATACATATACACAACAGCAAACATCAAAATTGAATAAGAATCTAAACTTAGTGATGAGAGAGAGACCCTAACAGAGTGAGCAGTTTTAAAACGGTATTTACCAAAAGTCGAGCCGAAGGCCTTAATGACATGGAGAATTTATAAAGGAGGGAACGGCTGTTATATTCGATTTACGTCTGATGGGCTCAAAAACGATACACTTTTCTTTGAAATCTGCTGTTAACTGGTCCCACTGTTGCGTTTGGAGAAAATCAATACATTGCAGAGCTAGAAATTGTCATCTTAACAAATATTTTTGTCCCCCCCCCTTGAACTTAAATCTACTTGAATAGAAAGAGAACAAAGCAGAGGTTTAGGTTGGACAATCTGAGGTTAAATAGGGATTTGTAGTTTTGCCAAAACAACTCATAAAATCAACAACAACAACAACAACAAGAAAATCCGCGAAACACACACACTCACACACACACACACACACACACACACACACATATATGCAAAGCATATTTTATGAAGCTATAACGATCCGACATTGAGTCATCAAGAAAGCCTTGTTCCACATCCGATAATGCACTTTTATAGCTCTTAATTAGAATGCTTTTTATTAAACAAGATGCTTTTAAAATTGTTCCTTGTAGTGTGGAGTTTTCAATACGCCCTCAAAGCCTGGTTTCCCAGAATGCTTTCTCGGGAGGGGCTGTAAGTACGTGTAAGATACGAGAGCACAATTGCTGGATGTATCTGTTTATTTTTAAACATCTGCAAAGCAACTGCGTTAGCAAAGGGGTTACAAAAAACGGTTTGTTTATTAATGAAGGAATATTTTGCCCTAGATGGAAAAGAGAAGATTCACGCCGGCTTACCTGAGACGGACAGGAAGTCGTCGACGGAGGTGATGTCATCCACGGCCTCTGTGAGGATACGCACCTGTTTCTCCCACTGGTCCTTAAACACATCCATGTTGTCCTGGGCTACCTTACTCTGAGGTCTGGCAGCCAAGGTCAGGGCTGCATTGATCACCTGCAAGAAAATCCAGAGTGAGTGTTAGAGAGTGTGTGCACGCGCGCGCGTGTGTGTGTGTGTGTGTGTGTGTGAGTGCTATGCATGGACACAACAAAGTCCAGACCAGGATCTGCAACAACAACAGACCAGGACCTGTTCTGAAAACTGATATCCGAGAAATGTGTGGTGGATTATGCTAAGCAATTTTATGAAAGAAAGAACGAAAGAAAGAAGCAAAGAAAGAAGGCGAGGAAGAAAGAAGGAAAGAAAGATAGAAAGGAAATTAAAAAAAAAAAAGTTCGTTTTCATTTCCATTTGAAAAAGTGCAGAATATATCAACGGGTATTCAGGTCAGCCATATTTCAAAATAAACTAAAATAAAATTGTTGTGCTGTTGAGATGAACATTGCAACAGAAAACCCTCCTGTTTCAATCCAAAACCATGAGCTCTGTGAATTTCATGAATCTGCAATTCTACTGGTGCTTTTGTCTGGGGAACGCTCCGCCAGACTGGCAGTAATTCATTTGACTGACACGTTTTTTTTTTGTTTGTTTTTTAATTTATTTTATGAATAGTCCAGCAGGTTTGATCACCCCTGTCCGTAATGTAACACATCAGGCAAATTGATTACGTAACGACCCGATTTTTATTTATTTATGCGTGTATGTATGTATGTATTTATTTATTTTTTTATTACACTCAATCCTGTTATCCTTTTTTTTTTCTGTTCTCTCTGTCTCTTAAGAGGTGTCAAAATTATTACTTTTTTTTTCTCTTCCTTTCTCCCCCTCTCCTGCTGTCTGATTTTTATTTTTTATTTTTTTTTCTCTCCCAGCTATCGCCAAGAGGCAGCTGAAACAATCCCTCGCAAACTTCTCTAGCGCTGGCCTTGGATTGCCGAGGGTCAGTTTATTAGAAGCCAATCGAGGTGGGTGTCCTGTGGACGACTGGGCGAGGGCGAGGGTGAGGGTGGGGGTGTGTGTGTGTGTGGGGTTTGCAACGTGAATCTTAAATCCCCCCCCCCCCTCCCCGTCCCTTGACTCACTCCTGCATTCCATTAGCCGTGGCTGGGTCTCCAGTGGAAACCCTTCAAACCCCTTCACCTTGGAAACAAGCCATCGATTACAACCTCCTCTGCCGACTTACGGAGGAACAGGTCGTGGTGCTTCTCTCCCTCTCTCTCTCTCTCTCTCTCTCTCTCGCTTTCCGTTCCTTCGCTCCTTCATTCACTCTCTCTCTCATAGCTACTCTCTGGGATTTCTGTGCCACTCTCAGGCCTTCGATAAAGTCTTTTTTTTTTCTTTCCTCTCTCTCTTGCACGTACCATAACGATCCCCGGGGGAAAACAGAGTATTGAGTCATAGTTAAGAATACAACGCCGAACCCCCCCAGAGAATGGAACATCAATGTTACATGTCTGCACACACATAAACACACAGAGCCACAGACATGAAAATGATGACGAAAACCTCACGAAATGTTAGAGAGAGAGAGAGAGAGAGAAATATGTACGCACACACACACACACGTATATACATATATATGCGCATCTCGCACACACACACACACACACACACACACACACACACACACAGATATCTCTCTCTCTCTCTCATGTGCATTCATGTGTGAGTATATATGCATCTGTGTGTATGCGTGCATGTACTTCTCTCTGTGAGCACAGTGACGGGGAGCAGCGATGAGCATCAATCTCACCCCGATTACAGGGAGGGAAGTTGCTGATGCTTTGCCGAGCACCACCTGTCGAGTGGGCACGGGGAACAAACCCTTACCTGTGGGCACAGACTGTCGATCTGGGTGGCAGCCATCCGAACTAGCTTCACACCCTCCTCGTTGTTGGAGATGGAGCAGGCCAAGTTTGCCACCTGGAAAAGAAAAGAAAAAAAACAGAGAGAGAGAGAGAGAGAGAGATTTTAGAGGGTGTTTGGGGGGGGGGAGGGGGAGGAAAAAATCCGACTCGTTAACCTCGTCCCCACAGATGCTGCCAGAGCTTTGACCTTACTTACACATTCGCCCGTGTCTCACTGCCACGTGTCTCTCTCTCTCTCTCTCTCTTTGAAACCTGGCACTTGTACATGAACAAATAAAGCCCCCCTCTCCCATTCATGTGTATCCTCTATCGGTCGTGCCAGAAACGTAATGCTTGGCTTCAGAAGCCAATGTCAGGGTAAAATACATACAGAGAGGGGAGACTCGCTCAACTGTTCGATGCCTATTTGTTATTTCCCAGCGTAAAGAACATGGTGCGGACCCTTAAACTGCCCCCCCCCGCCCTCCCCACACACACACCCCTTTCCTCTTCCAACCTTTCATTCATGTTCCAAAACCCACCCACCTGCCCACCCACTGTGTTCCAGTCCCCGCGCTCGGCTCTTAAAAATAGCTGATATTTGAATAATTCACATCACACAGACTATAATTTAAATTTCCACCGGGCAATCTCAAGGACGTCTTCGAAAAAAAAAGAGGACCCGAGCTATTCTCTCTCCCTACCTCTCTCTTTCTTTCTTTCTTTCTTTCTTTCTTTCTTTTCTGTCTTTCTCTCCATTCACTCCGCGGAGTCAGAGCGTACGCCCTGCTTTGTTCAGGTGTGAAGTAAAGGTACAAAAAGTACTGAATTATTCAAATGGCTGGTTTTGCAAAAAACACAATTACCCCGAAATGTCACAGGGTGCCATTGCAAGGGTCCTAATTGGACGGAGCCCGTGTATCGGTTTGTTTGTCTCGTCTGCCGCGTTTTTTCCTCCCATCTTCCATCAGGGGTTGGCTAACCGTTACTGGCTGGTTTGAGAAGTCATTCTCATTAGTTTTAAATATCCAGAGTGCTAGGGGTTCATTATGAAACTGCCTGAGTATGCCTAAATCATTAGCCCGAGTTTATTGATGCAAAAACCACCTCATTGTATAATTAAACCAGCAGATGGCCTCCTAAACAAAAAACGCCTCCTTGGTTAATTTATGTCAGTTTAAATCCACAGTTGCCTCTAGCCCTGTTTTTCCTCCACCACTGGAAGAGTCTGACAGGGCAAAACTGAGCTGCTTTTAAGGTCTCTCTCTCTCTCTCTCTCTCTCTCACACACACACACACACTCATTTACAGAAAACGTGTATGAGCATGTGCAATTACGTAGGACACTCTGCCAAAGGGGACCCTGGCTCTTTCTTCTTTTTCTGTTTTAAGCAATTCATTACAAGAATGGATTACATTACATTACCAGTCATGGACTCTTTTTTTTTTACGTCAGAGAGACAACGCGAATGCTGCTCTTTTCTTCTCAAAAAAAAAAAAAAAGAAAAAAAAAATATGTCAATGCAGGGAAGGGCCCGTAGCATTATTTGATTAGCGTGCCAGGTAACCCAGAATATATCAAACAGGTTTGATAGCGGTGTGATGCGTTAAACGGGGGTTACACGGTTGCCATGAGTGAGGAGGGAGACGCAGCTAAACTGACAGATGCCTGTTGGCAGAGAATGTGTGGCAAGACACATCAGCGTGGCTTCTCAAATGCACACATGTCACTTTTTTTTTTTTTTTTTTTTGAGGTAAATTGAGGTAAATCAAATCTGTTCTAGAAGATTCTTGCTTACGGGCCATTCTCCCTTTACTCCTGACAGCTTTGAATGCCTTGATGGATTGTTCTTCTTTGAGAAAGACAGAGAGAGAGAGAGCGAGGGAGAAGGTGAAACAGAAAGAGAGAGAGAGAGAGAGAGAGAGAGAGAGAGAGATGTAATGTGTATGTGGGAAAGCTGGAAGCTAGGAGTGCCCGGTCCGTGTGGATAGGTAAGGAAGGTCTTTTGTAAAACAGTCAGACAGAGTAGATTTGCACAGGGCTGCAGGTAAATGAAATCCATTGAAGCAAAAGAGGGGAAGGAGAGAGAGAGAGAGAGAGAGAGAGAGAGAGAGAGAGGGATGTGTCCTAATATCGAATTCAGCCCAGATTCCTGTGCGCTCCATGGCCCAAAACATCACAACCTTACTGGTCTCCAAGCAACAGACCATCCCTCCTCAGTTCTGCTCGATACTCAGAACTGCTGGGTATCGGCCGAGATTCCACATCAGGCCGAAAAATGACTAATTACAATTATCTAAAGGTCTGCTCCCTCTATGTGGATATTTCTCAAAGAGAACTGGAGTCGTGCAGCGTTAGTTGTGAGAATAATATTCATAAGTTTCACAGTTTGGCCTGAAGATAGGAGAAAGAGTGTGTAAGAGGACAGAGAGGGAGTGAGAGAGAGAGAGAGAGAGAGAGAGAGAGAGAGAGGGAGGGAGTGAGAGAGAGAGAGAGAGAGAGAGAGAGAGAGGGGGAGAGAGACGGAGAGAAAGAGGGAAAGGCAGTTTTTGTGTGTGCTGCATGTTTGTGTTGGTGCCTGTGTATGCATGTGCGTGTGTGTGTGTGTTTGTACGTGTGTGTGTGTGCGTGTGCGTGAGACCTTTTACAAAAGGACTATTGATTTTTGAGCACTCATCTGGAGTCTGATACCCACTTCACATCTAACATAAAGGGCACATAAGAGTGGTTTCAACTCAGTAATTGGGAGTTTTTCCCATTGAAAATAATAAAAAAAAAAAGTGCGCTTAGCAATGTAGCTAAATAAATAAATAAATAAATAAATAAATAAATAAATAGATAGATAGATAGAAATAAAAACAACAACAACAAAAAAACCCTTTCAAATATTATTACAACAACACCACAATGTTACATTCATCTTTTTATGTTGATTACTTCGTGGTTACATCTGCCAGATTTTGTGCAGTAAAAGAGTTGTTGGCAGATAATCAAATTCAGCAATAAGGTTTTGATTATCAAACTTCTGCAGGAACATCTTTTGATTGCAGTAGTGCGTGTTTCCAGATGCTGTAGTCACACATGAACAACAGTATTTCACCAACACATGGCTGGTATATGAAAGTTTTTTTTTTCTTTCTTTTTTTAAAGTTATGAAAAGAGTAATTTTCAGTTATTTGTCAGACTAATGCAGGGTAAGAGGGAGGGCAGAGACAGAAAAAATGATGTTTGCAGAAGCAAAATGAACGTCCAATCTAGACCTAATGACATTCTATCCAGACCACACATCCATCTTCGAATGAATCTTTTTTTTTTTCCTCTCCATTTTTACCCTCCTTCTCTCTCTCCCTTCGACTGCATAAGTAAATTTCTGTATGATTAAAAATGTAGCTTGACCAATTTTAAAAACAGCATCTGAGCTCAGCCAAAGTGCAAAAGGAACTTACCCCCCCCCCCCCCCCCCCCCCCCCCCCCCCAAAAAAAAACCCTACACGACCTTCAGTTAAACCTGCTGCGTTCTGTTAAACCCCCAAAACAACAGATGACCTTTCGGATTGTGAACTCAGGTACAAAGCAGGTTTCTAGTGGTGAAAAGCATAAAAGGTGGTTTGTTGAAAATGCTAAACTCGCTTCAGGCCCTGACCCGTAACAGAGTCTGCCGTCACGTTCCAGGAAAGCCGAAGACACTCAACTCCTTAGGCGAGACGAGGGCTTCAAAATCCCTCGAGGTGAGAGCGATTTAAGACGTAAAGACAGTTTTCTCTAAAATGACTCCATATTCATATAAACACTCACAAAAAAAAACAAAACAAAACAAAAAAAAAGTGCAGTGTTTTTTTTTTTTCTTTTCTTTTCCGTAACATAAACTCCTGACATTTCGCTCGTTTAAATTCACAGAGAATCTCTTTTCCCACCCAGTCTGCGCGTCTACACACTGCAACAAAACGATTACAAAGGGAAAAGAAAAAAAAAATTGTCCTAAAAGATGAAATATCCTCAGTGAGTTCAAATAACATTCTAGCAGCTATATTGCTGAGATATACCAAATATTCGTTGTGACATATGGATATTTTTCACATGAAAAATGCTAGCAGGAAGAAAAAAAAAAAAAAAAAAAAAATCTCCCGTCTCCTTGGCAATGTCAGCTCTAAGCAGTGTGTATGTCAGTCATTTTTGTCACGCGTTACAAAGACATGCTATGAGAGGGTGGTACAAGTTCTGGGTTGTCTGAATTGATATCCTCCATTACAACGGTACTACCATAATTCAAGGGCATTTTAGACCGAAGAACAAAGAAAGTTATTCAACCTTTTCTGTTCGGGGTCCTTAACGGAGGGGAACCATCAATCACTAGTACCTTTTAAACTTCCCTCAGGAGTAACGTTCAATGAACGTCCTGTCTTAGGTGGTTAATATTGGCCAGACACTTGATAACAGCTGGATAAAACATTCTGGAATGTTCTCGGAAGCAGCCGGCATGCCGATAGGTAAGTAATGAGCTAATTCCAGTGGAAGAAAGATCTCATCTGCCCTGTGAAGTTCGAAATCCGCCTATGTGACATCTCTGTTCTCTCTCCCTCCCGTCTTTCTCTCTCTCTCAATTCAGTTTGGAACCATGCTCAAGGCCTGTTCTCTTTAGCAAATCATCGGAAAAGCAGAACAGCCCAGGAAAAAAAAAAAAAAAAGCAAATCTCACAAAATATGAATGCTTCCACCTGTTTCTTCCACAAAAACATGGATTTCTCTGAAAGGATAGAGTCTTTCCCCTAAGCTGAGTCTAGTCAAAGGACTTGGCTGGAACTCAACTAGCCTGTGTGTATTTGTGTGTATGGATAAATCAGCCAGCCATCATCTATATATATATATATGTATATATATATATATATATATATATATATATGTATATATATATATATATATGTATGTATGTATATATAAAGAAGGAGCTTTTCACACCCCGGGGGATAAAGATCCAAGTTGCTAAATTCATTCCAAGAAGCATCACACACCTTCAGCGCCTCAGTCACACCTCACAAGAGCTTCACAGCCTCCCTCTCGCAGTTCTAACGTAGCGTAGCATTTGAAAAAGAACTTTAAGGGAGCAAATCTTCCATCCAAACCGTCCACTATAACTAACAGATCATGAGGACAGACGTGCTGGGAGGAGGAACGATTCTAAAACTCAAAAAAGTCTAGAAAAAAAATAAATAAATAATGATAATCAATGGGGGTTCAAATAAATGGAGTTGGTTGAGGGGCGTGGAAGGCATTCGAACAAGCGTTTTTTTGCCTGTTCTTAAAACAGTGGGAATCCTCTGATGAAAATAATAACAGAAAACAAATAAACAAACAGTTGTCCACTGGATTTGAGTAAAGAGAGAATAGGGTGTTTCATTTTTGTCACACACAGTCAGATTTTTCATTACTGCTTGCTGCTGTCTACACACCTGGTTAAGTGTGTGTGTGTGTGTGTGTGTGTGTGTGTGCGCACGCGTAGGATGGACCGTCATGTCGGGTTACAAAAACATATGAAGGGAGAGGCCCCCTGTATAAATCACATGTCAAAGAGATTGACACTTCCTGTATTTCAGAATGAGAGAGGCATTCCTAATGCGCCGTAACTTGTTTTATATTCACAAAGGTTCCCTTTTTTGTTCGCAGCTCCACTATACATGACCCTGCCCACGTCTGTCCTTATCTCTCCGCTGGCCGAAGAAACGTCCTCTTTGCCCGCACCAGCCCACAGCTTAACGAAGGTCTGTTGGGTTTAGTTGTATTTATTCCTTTCTGTAATCTTATTCCGACATAAACACTTGTGTTCTTTCAGTTTTTTTGGGTGGCATTTGGTGGTTCGCATGTCTTCCCTCATATGGTGCTTTCTTTTTCTTTTTTTTTGTGTGGGTGATGGCTGAAAAGAGTCATTTGAGATTGTTCTCTCTCACCACCCCCCCCCCCCCCCCCCCCCCCCCCACTACCCACACTTTTCTCAAAAGATTTTTTTTCTCTGTTAACGTAGTCTAATTTGCTCTTCATTGGCCCTGACTGAACATTATTGATCCTTGACCATTCGCTACATCAGTTTCTTTCCTTATTCAGCATTTCCCATTTTCCTTTAGCTAACTATAGAACTGGCTTTGAAGAATGAAGCGAGAGGAGTTGTCATCAGGACAGATCTGAGGCACCTGAGGAGATCTACAGGAGCAGATCTTTCTTGAGGCACCTGAGGAGATCTACAGGAGCAGATCTTTCTTGAGGCACCTGAGGAGATCTACAGGAGCAGAACTTTCTTGAGGCACCTGAGGAGATCTACAGGAGCAGAACTTTCTTGAGGCACCTGAAGAGACCTATAGGCGCAGGGGGCTTTACATCCAGGTCAGGAGTAATGTTTCACCAGGACTGACTTGTGTAGACGCTGCAGAGTGTGGACTGAGACTTTTCTACGAGGCTAATAGCCAAAGCTAACAAAACTCAGGATGTACTTAGAACAACAACAACAACAAAAAAACCCAGACAAAAGAAAAAAAGAAAACCCTCTCCAAACACACAAGGTCAGACAGCTTCTCGAAATGAGTGCTTTTTATATGAGTTCAAGGAAAGGAGAAAAGAAAACAGAAGGGTTTAAGCACTCTAGATAACGAGTTTCATCACGAGGCTCAGGTGTGGGAGGTGACCTCATCACCCTGTATTCTATCTGGTATCTCAGGCATTAATCCTGCAGTGTGGTATAATTCTGACCTAGCTGTCTATGTGGCTATTACTCCTATCTATCTTCTCTCTTCCATAGTTATATCCTTTACATTTTTTTATTTTTTTTTAGTATTTTTAGTTTTGCACAGTCTGCATTGCTGCCAACCATCATTTCACTGTTACTGTACATTATGCCTTGGCGTGTCAGATAAAACTTGAAACTGAACTGCCCTTTGCTGCCCCCTGTGCCTGGGAGGCCTAATAACAATGATAGTTTGGTTGCATCCTGGTTATCTATAGTTACTAGACTGCATTTCAGCACCCATGGAAATTAATGTCGCTCTTAGACATCATCTGTTGATCGAGTACATGCCTCGAGTCCTGCTAATTCTAACAAATTACAATATTTTCTGCAGTTTGCGTGACAGTGGCAAATCTTATGATGTTCAAAGTCTCATTTCTAGACAACCTTGGTTTAGAGAGAACTACTAAACACTATATTTATGGACAGCCTATTAAGTTAATTGATGCTGCAAGCTGTGCCATAAAATGGAGTGAGATATGGTTGCACTTGACCCAAAAAGGTGTTAATCACTTTGATTCAGAATCAAGTGCTTGTGATACCTTCACACCCTCCTCCGCTTTGGCATTTTTGATAAGGGCGGGGCAATTAGAAGTCCGACAGTTCGATGGAAGTATGTGTTGGCGAGTCCTACGGCGTTTCTACGCGTGTGTATGTGTATACGTGTATGTGTGTAACTGAGCGTGCGTGAGCGGTTGCGAAACCATTTAAGGAGGGGGGAGGGTGGGGGTCCTCGATTGGCCCGATGTTATTTTTAGCACCTTCCCGTCCTCCACCTCTCCTTTAAACGATCACGCCGACACCTCCAGCTAGCACACTCGGCTGGGTCATGAACCTCCTGACCGTAAACTCCTCATTCACGTCCATGACATCAGCGCTCTCCATCTACCTGCAGTCAGACCACTTCTTCTTCCCTATGCATGTGCATTCACTCTCTCTCTCTCTTTCTCTCTCTCTCTCTCTCCCACACGCACACACACACACACACACATAAATACACTCACACACGTTTGCAATCACCTCCCCAGTCAGCGGCAGGCAGGCAGAGTAGGTGCTTAATGGAAAGTGTTTTGAGATGGTAGAAGAACTTGTTTAGGAGTCAGAACGCGTCTCGCTCTCTTTCACTAAGTAAGTCCCTCTGCCAAGAAGCTTAATGCTCGGGAAACCTGCAGTTTGGAGAGCGGCATAATTAAGTCCCCCACAATCATCCAATTGATAAACAAAGGGCCGAACCCAGGGCGAGTAAACAGGAGCAAAACAAATGAAAAGAGACATCCTGTCGAAAAGCATGTTAATCACAAAAGTGGGAAATACCAAGAGAAGCAGATCGACTTGTGCGCGTATGACAAATAGACTTGGGTCCAGGTTTGATGCGGAACCCTTCCAAGAACAATCTGGAACAGAATAAGCTCTGTGTCTGATGAAAGCACTAATCATCTTCTTGAAAGGTATGGTACCCGTCAAGAAGAAATACACCAAATAACTTGTTTGTAATTTAAGAGAGCTCTTCAATGGCCTTGCAGAGGGAGGGTGGGTGTGTGGAGGAGAGGGGGGGGTGTTAAAAGCAAATGAACATCTGTAGATTTAAAGAGTTCTTCAAAACTACATCACATTCTTTGTCTTTTGCAATAGGAGAGATTTAAGGGCAGATTAAATATTGATTTGTGCCTTTGTAATTTGAGAGGCTGTGCTAACCTGTTTCCAAACCTTCCACTTTAATTCCTCTCTTTCTGTTCTCAGCCAGAGAACCTTAACACCACATTCTTGTTGTTCCGTCCTCAATTATAATAAAGATTTAACAAAATCAAACATTACACGTATATATATATATATATAAAATTCTCTGACATCAGTCTTTTTAATCATATGACATGACCGTTAAGGCAACGAAAATGAACGAATTAATAAATAAATAGTTTAAGTTATAAAAAGTAAGATATAAAAAGTAGTTATAAGAATAAGCTAGAAAAATAAATAAAAGTATTAGTCATAAGAATAAGCTATGAAAGCAGCACTTTACTGAAACTGTTGCATTGTAAAGATTTTTTCCTCTCAAAAAGAGAAGAATGACTTACATTTAGAATTTAGCAAACCTCTGCATTTAACCCATCCTATACACACCAGTGGTGAGCACACACCCCCCCCCCCCCCAGGAGCAAGGGGCATCATGCCTGTGCCCAGGGGGGGCAGTTGGGGGTTAAGTGCCTTTCCCAAGAGCACTTCCGCCGTGGATTCTGTGGGAGGGGTACGCGCTGTTCACCCACTTCCCCCTTACCCACAGTTTTCCTGGGGATTGAACCGGTGATCCTTTGGTCGCAAGACCACGTCTCTAACCGCTAGGCCACGACCGCCCAGAGGGGCTGCTGTGAAGAATGAAGCATCAATCCCGCTGCTTCTCGCATGCTAAGCGAGCGCTCTACCATTTGAGCGAATTCCCCATTACGTGGTCAGGCACTCTGAGTTAATATTTTAGGGTAACCTTCTGGCCCATTAAAAACATAGTCCGCCCAATGGTACTCAAAAAGCGTGTTGCCCTTAAATTTTTCAAATGTAGTCTGTCTTTTTATTTTTATAGTTATTCTTATTTTTTCAACAGCATATGAGATTCAAGCCAAATTAAATTTAACAGATTAAAACAAAAAACCCAAACCAAAACAAAAAAAAACAAAAAAAAACAGCAGTCAACGGATTAAAAGGGACGCTTTCGAATCATTTAGTGTTTTCTTGTCGCGAGGTGATTTTTTTTTTTACGACGAGCAGACAACATTTAGGAAGCCCGTTTTTTTTTATTGGACGCGCGGTGAGTAATTTTCGACTGTATTAATTAGTTTAACGACAGACGGCAGCCGGGTCGGAACAGAAAGTCAAGGCCTGGTGCGCGGCTCAGACTGGCACATAAACCGCAATAAAGTAGGGGAATTATTTGATGAATTCTCCATATGATTTATTTGCAGAAATGAGGGAAGGTAATACCTGGAAGCAGGTCGTTAAGAATGAGATGGGCATCCAGAGAATCATCTCCAACGATGTAAAAGTTTACTGAGCCTGACCCGGGACATGGAAAGGTAATTGAAAACAATATAAACAATCTATAAAGCGGAGTGGATATGCTTGACTTTGAGAGAGTGTAGCTGGGAGGAGGAGGGGAGAGGAGGGGATTGGGCGGTCATCCAGGTCGTCAAGGCAACAGCCTAGAAGCGTCCAATTAGATAGGATTGGCCCGCGTTGTCTCTGGGGGCTCCGTGGAGCCCGTTCACGGCGGGGAGGAAGAAAACAGAAACGGGTTCAGCGATTTCTGCTCGGGGGGACACGCGGTCACATTAAGACTTTTCTTCTTTACCGTTCAAGTCCCGTCATCTCTCATCCTTCAAAACGAAAGGCTGGACGATTTGATTGACACCAGTACCACAGGGGTACACAAGCACCTTCAAAGAAGAGTATAAAGGAAGGATGATGATAACAGGTCTTCGGCGTCAAACAGGCACTCTTTCTCTCTCACTTAAAAAAAAAAAACCCAAAAACCTAAAAACAGAAAAAAAAAAAAAAATCTCAACTTCCTTTAGATTGCATGACTATCCTAAACTCCCCTCAGAGTCAAGAGAGACCAGTTGTGCTGAAGTATTGATTGTACACTGTGCCAAGGTGCAAGCCCAGCAGTTGTGTTTGGCAGTGAGGTATAATTATGTAAATGGAGCAAAAAGGTTGTTCTTTTTAATTTGTTTCTAGATTTAACAATACTCAACAGACATTATTCTAATACTGTTTACAGAGGTGTGTTGGATGTAGCAGAGCTTGGTTCAAAATGCATATATCAAAAAAAAAAAAAAAAAAAAAGCACTGTCTTTCAAAGCACATAGCTGACCTGATGACCTGTGCTATGTGCTTCCCGGCTGGTTGGGTAAATGATTGTGGGAGATTTGAGAAGTAAGTGTGCTGTGACAGAGAGAGAGAGAGAGAGAGAGAGAGAGAGAGAGAGGTCTTTTGTGTTGTGTTGCAGGGCATCTGTGGAAGTGCTTCCATCTTTGACTTGAGTGAGAAAAAAAAAAAAAGAAAGAAAACTTCAAGTGTGAGTGTCTGCCAGTCATTTGCTGGCCTTCTTTCTACTCCTGTGTCATGGTGGCATGTGTGTGTGTGTGTGTGTGTGTGTGTACTGGAGTAAAAGAACCTCAATAATCGATATGTGATACACAGAATGTTCCAGAATTTTCATCCAAACAGTCAACACTGACAAACTCCACTAACACCTGACAGCAAGGTGCCATCTTGCGTTCACACTCTCCGCTTAAAAAATAAATAAATAAATAATAACAAAAAAATAAACACACATCTCTCAGTAGATAGCATGTGCATGTTTTTTCATCACTTCACAGCATATGTGTGTGAAAGGTATCGCTAAGTCTGCTTTTTGATAGCGACATTTCTGTATCAAAATTCTTAAAGCTCCATATCCACACAAACTGCTTCCACAAGTAAAAGTATGTTGGTTTTTAAAGCTTACTGCAGGCTAATCAAAATGCAGGCTAATCTTCTCAATTAGCTTTAGTGTCTTCCTTTTCTCTTTAAGGGGCTACGCTAGCTGCTGTTGCTAACATTTATGTATTTGGAAGGCTTTTTTTCCCATTCATAAATATGTGTACATAAGGAAAAAGCTCTTTTCTCAATACATTCATGTCCTCCAAAATGTCACGGGGCATCACCTTTTAATGTCTTGACCTTTCCATGGAAGAGGAGAGAGGTTGAGAGTCCAGAGAATTCAGACGAGCTGCTAGCGGATTAAATTAGCACCTCACATGAACTGAACGATTGTTGCTATAAATAAGTTACGATGAGGTGAAGTATGTGTTATGTTATCATGTGTTATGTTATCATGTGTTATGTTACCACCCCCCCCCCTTTTTATGTCCAATACCATTAACCAGTCTATTGTGTGTAAATTATGGTAGATTTGCAGAGCGCACATTAATACCACAGATTTCTTTGATTTCACCATTCCTTCCCCTAATCTAATTTATTTGTTTAAATATATTAAAAAAAGAAAGAAAAAAAAAGAAAGAAAAAAAATCAAATAACTAAGAAAGGCAACAGCTAATTTGTTTCAATCACTCAGCTAATCTTATCAACATGAACATTGCCAATTAAGTTTCATTCTTTTTTGTATGGTTTAGACATTATATAAGGGATAATGTCTGCGAAGGGGTCCCAATATAAGGTAGAAATGGGGAAGGAGGAGTACTTGATGATTCAAAGCAGACGGCATTATTCCCACTCTCCATGCCTGCATTTGTTGTTGTTGTTGTTGTTGTTGTTGTTTTAAAAGAGGCTTTTATATATTTCCTTAGAACATACTAAAAACAGCAAACAAATGTTGCATTGTTACGGTAATTTTTTGTAGTCCCTGTCTTAAGCTCAAAGAGAATGTGGACATTTCCCAACCACAAATACTTCTCTCGAAAATGAGACTGATCATTTTGTGTTTTTACTTTTTTTTTTTTTTTCTTCTTCTTCTCTCTTGGTTCTCATTTTCTGTTAACTTTTTCTTCTATTAAATCCTTCTGCCTGCTGTTATATCGATGTTGCTTCTCTGTATTTTGTGTAAACTCTGCCACTTCCTCTTCCTCCTAACTGTGTTCCCCCGAGCAAATTAAAACTGATGTTAAAATGCATGTGAAGATCCACATTCGGTTTTTGTTCATTTTGTTCAGGCGACGTAGCGCGGCAACCTCTAGCAAACAGCTGTTAGCTTTATTTACTGTTGTTATGGTTACGTGTCTTTTTGTGTGTGAGGAGTGTGATTCAGAATGGTGATGAAACTTTTAACCAGATCAATGTTTGAGGTGTCCACGATAGACAACATTGATGAAAACTTGCCAGCCAATCAGAGACAAGTATTTTCCATGACCACGGTATAACCAAAGTGTGTAGGTGTTTACATTAGTTCAGTATTGGATGTATGAAAAGGTTAGTTTCTAATTTTGGACAAAAGAAAGAAATGAGAACAGACAGTGTCCTGTGTGATGTCATAACGCGTCGTGTGACATGGCAAAAAAAAGCAGTTTTGAAATAAACTCTGTCCAAATCACCCATTTTCTCTAATGATCATTTTTAAGAGGCTTACCTTCTGGCCTCAATCCTGTGATTAATCAAACGCTCATAAGGCTTATGTAAACAACCTCTTTTCAATCCTTTATGTTTATACTTCCTCCTGTTCCTTTCATCATCGTTAATTATGAATCATGAATATTATTTGTGGCCGCGCATACCGTCCACCTTAAACATTCGGTTGTTTTCCGGCACAAAATGTCCTAACAAAATGAAGTGTTAACGGATGGTAAACAGGAGGGGGGGGGGCATAAAAATGAATGTTTTTTTTCCTTAATCATGTGAAAGTATCTGAACCCAATCTGGACCGCTGTCATGTCACACGTCAGCCGTGCTGCGCTTTAAATTCACACATTTAGCCAAATTCACGCGTTAGAAGGTGTGAACTGTGGGACGGGTGCAAGGACGTCAAAGGTCCTGGAGTATATTTGGAAAAAAGACAGAGAGAGAGAGAGAGAGAGAGACAGAGACAGAGAGAGAGAGAAAGAGAGAGATAGAGAGACAGAGAGAGACAGAGAGAGAGAGAGAGAGAGAGATAGAGAAAGAGAGAGATAGAGAAAGAGAGAGATAGAGAGAGAGACAGACAGTGGTTCATTGGTAGCGTTGAATACACGATGCATAATATTTTATAAAAAAGCTTTGCAGGATGCCTAGCGCTGACAAAATGGATGTTACGCGGCAGCTGATTCTATAGCGTTTGACAAAGCAAACATATGATGCCGATCTTTACAACGGTCTGTCGTTCAGTGGTGATGTTCAACGCAGAGACATAAACAGGCGGCCACAGGACGAATCGCAAAGTCAAAACAGTCGTCCAATCAAACCTGCATTGTCATACAATCGTTTCAATCTAATTACCTCATTAAGTGGACAGATAAAGTATTTGTTTCGGGACTCTAATTAACTCCGCCCTCCCCGCCTTTTATGTCCATAAAATAACCCATAAATTGTGTGTCTAATAAATTTTGTGATGGGTTTAATTAAGGTCTTGGGTTTGCCTTTAGTAGAGATGTAATCCCTCCCACTTTCTGACTTCACAGAGATAGGGTTACATAGAGTCATGGAAACTGTTGCTATGGAGCCTTAGGGACCACAGCTAGACCATCATAAATAAATGCATTAACAAAAAAAAAAAAAGTCTCTCATCTCTGATTGGAAACAGGTGGTGTCCGTCATAAATTCTCTTTTAAGTGGGATAGATTCGACTTTCTTTGTTGTCGTTAGGGACTCATTTTCTGTTTGCTCTTTGACCTTATCTGCAATGTAACAAATGACCCAAAAGGATATATGTTAGATTTTTGCGCACGCACACACACGCACGCGCGCACACACACACACACACACACACACACACACACACACACATGCACACGCGCAATTACAGGTAACTGTGCTCTCCTCTCTGACAAAACAGTTTAAGAACCATAACAGCTGGATAACAACAAGGTCAGATTTTATCGTTTGGGGTGGAGCCATCTGAGAAAACGTCCTGACTAACTTGAAGCATCTTTTTTTAAAAAGTGTAAGTCTTCCTCTAACAGTTGCTGTGAATACGACTTATTGAAATGCATCGTTTGTTGTGTAGAGTAAGAGGAAATCTACAGCGCGTTTGCTTGACATTGCATTCGGCCTGGGAGAGAGAGAGTAAGAAAGAAAAAATCAAGCGTTAAGCTGAAAAAGACGAATAAATCCGACGCCGGCGCAGGAGCTCAGAAGGTTTCCCAAGCTCGCCGTACGCGCGCGGCGTTCGCTTAGGGACGTAGCTGATGATCAGGAAACCAGGATGTTGTCGGGCGTTTTTTTTTTTTTTCTAGAACCCCGCGGAACTCGATATGACAAGAGATTTTGAAAAAGTGAAAGTGATCTTTCTAATCATCAAACGGTTCTTGAGAAACTCCTCAGAGCAAACCGGTGAGCGTCTTTCATCTTTGTCCACGAAGGTGCAGGAGGAAAAGAGGAGAAAATCGGTACAGGAAAGAAAAACCATTAGAGTAATTAACATTTTCTCTCAGCATACTCAAGCACGCAAAACCTGACTCAAAAAATATTCCATGAAGTGAATTAACATTACAATTTACTCGGCGTGAGGTATGACTTAATAAATTTCCCTCCATAAATTGCATTTTCTGCTTATTCAAAAAAAAGTAGCCATAGTGCTTAAAAAGAAACTGAAATGAATGTTGTTTATGGTTTGTCTTATATATATATATATAAAGTTGTGTTATGCCTCTTGATTCATTAATGGTTCAATTTTGTTTTTCTTTCTTTCTTTTTTTCTCCTCCTTTTTGTTTCTCTTTATTGCTGTTGTTGTCGGGAGGGAACACGGTTATGCCATTAATGCTTGTGACTTTAACTAGAGCTTTTCTCAGCGGACCATGGTTCTCTGATCTCTATTAGGGTGTTATTATAACTGAACCTTTTTTTTTTTTCCCCTCTCCTCTTTAAACAGCTCTTTTTCCCTGTCCTTTCGCCGCCATTTATTCACGTGGGAATCTTTTCTTCGCCGTCAGTGGCCTTTCTCCGCCATTACGGATGAAATGTTTATAAACTTGCGTTATTTATTTATTTATTTATTCCTTGGTTCCCCTCAGGGTCCTGGTTTTCGGGCAAGTGCCGCAGAAACAGTGGGGCACAACTTGACATAAATAAATTTGCTTTCTCTCTCTAAAGGGCCGCGGATAAAAAAAAAGGAATTCGGAAAACAATGTTGGAGCCCGAATAAGCACAGTGATGACGATACCAGGAGTGCGGCCCACGCACAGAGAGGTTTCATTCTATGGCCAGATATTTCACACACACACACACACACACACACACACACACACACACACACACAGAGAGGTTTCATTCTATGGCCAAATATTTCACACACACACACACACACACACACACACACACACACACACACAGAGGTTTCATTCTATGGCCAAATATTTCACACACACACACACACACAGAGGTTTCATTCTATGGCCAAATATTTCACACACACACACACACACACACACACAGAAGTTTCATTCTATGGCCAAATATTTCACACACACACACACACAGAGGGCAAAAAGGAAGAGAGAAATACCATTTTCACCTACAATCACACCCGTACATAAACACTGACATACACACAAACACAGAGAGAGGGCAAAGAGGGTGAGAGACACATTTTCAACAACAAACTCACACACACACACACACACACAGGGCAAATAGGGAGACAGACACATTTTCGATTACAAACACACACACACACACACACCATTATTACAGCAGTGTTTCCTCTTTCAGACCTGTAGGGCAAGCACATGCCTACTATACAGAGAAGGTACAACTGATGAAC
>NC_044505.1:11761739-11796739 GCF_902362185.1 Chanos chanos
GTGTGTACGCGCATGTGTGTGTGTGTGTGTGTGTACGTGTGTCTGAAAGACTGAGATAGTGGCATCCTTGAGATCTGGCAGTCAAGGACAAAATCAAAACAAACACGGTAATTGATGTTTCTCTTTCTTTTCTTTTTTTTTCTTGTTGAGACAGGATATAATACGTGACGCTATCCGCGTTGCCAAAACAACGCATCTCGGCAGCGCTACTTAGCGACATCCGACAACAGCTGGATTATCATCTGACACAATGGAGCTTTCCAGAGAAAAAAAAAACCAAACTGACAAACAACCAAGAAAAAAAAGCCTGTATGAAAGCTATGGTTGAATAAGCCTTTTCCACATACGATGAAAATACACAATCAATGGTGTAAAAAATAAAAAACGCATCTTAAAGAAGAACTTAATGATCGTCCTCTTCTTCCTGAAAGAGTTTTTGGATGTATCGGCTAACCAGCCTTGATTTATCGGAAAACGTGGCTCCTGTCTGTCGTCGAGGGAAACATTAGCTAAGTTGACTTCTAGGAAAACGCTACCACATCAGCTGGCGAATCATCCGCTTGCAAAAATCCTTGCTCTCAGAGGAAACATCAGCACGTGGCAGCCTTGCGCTTACAAACGGTCGAACGTGCCGTCCGTTCGACGCGAGGCTCACGCTTAAGCGAGCGCTCCTGTCGCCCGGACAGCGGACCCGACTCCCCTGCGGCCGACGGGTCCCCTCACGCACGGGCTGAGGGCCTCGCGGCTCTTCCCCCGTTTCACGTGGAGAACCAGGACCCGGGCGTCGCTCTTCCGACGCGCTCGCGGCCCCGGGGACGCAGCGGCGGTCGGGCGTGCGCGTGCGCGTGTAGGCGAGAGCCAGAATCCAGGACGGCTCGTGCGGAAAGGCCGCAAATCTTCCACTGTGTGCTTTATGGATATGGTGAGCAATAAGGTGAGCAGACAGTACTTCAGGGGCCAGGGTAGGCTTTACAGTTCTGGGAAAGTGGAGATGAATAGTGAGAGATAGAAGGGGGAGAGATAGAAGACTTATATGTGGCTTTAAAGTCCTCTGTTGTATGTTCAGGGTTGTGCTGGAGGAGATGCCAACAGAAGGAGATAAAGCCCTTAACCTTCAGCCAGCCAGGCTCTGAGGAGCTTGTCTTATACTTGAGGAGTGATGTTATGTGTCTGTGTGTGTGTGTGTGTGTGTGTGTGCGCGTGCCAGTGTGTGTATGAGTGAGTCTGGGTTTGTTTTGTACTACGTGCTTCCATTACTGTTTGAGTGCAGAAACATCCTCAAAAGTGTCGGTTTATGTGTGTTTTTATGTATGAAATAGGTGTGTGTGTGTGTGTGTGTGTGAGAGAGAGAAAGAGAGAGAGAGAGAGGGAGAGAGCACCTTTTTTAGTCTATACATTTGTTTGTAAGTGTGATAAATCTTATTTACGTCATTTTTAAGATACCTCGGATCATGTGGGCGTGTGTGTGCGTGTGTGTGCGTGTGTGTGCACGTAGGTGTGTGTCTGTTTCACTCCATATATGTGAAGCTATATTTGTAAGTATGATATATGTGTTCATCTAATAGTGCATGCTAGTCTGAGTGTCTCAGTGTGTGTGTGTGTGTGTGCGCGTGTGTGTGTATGTGTGTGTGTGTGTGTGTGTGTGTGCAGGGATATATAGGCTACAAGACTGAGTGAGTGTTTATGTGTCTAGGTGCATGAAAGCAAATGTGTGTGTGTGTGTGTGTGTGTCTACGTGCGTATGTGTGTGTGCGTATGTGTGTGTGTGGAGGTTGAGAGCTCCAGGAATGAGGTGCTCCATCAGGCTCTGCGTGCTCCTCTGACAGTCTGCCCACATGGCAGCGAGAGGGCTGACATAGGCAGCTCTCTCCTTAACACAGTCAATATCTCCACAGTTAGCAAAATCCATCGCTACTCTACTCTACTCTACTCTACTCCAGCCCGCACTCTGTTCTCCAACTCCACTTCCCCACTCCAGTGACTTTTACTGCCATCTCTGCTCTCCTCAACCACAGACAGACAGAGAGAGAGAGAGAGAGAGAGAGAGAGAGAGAGAGAGAGAGGGAGAGAGAGAGTGACAATGTCACGATGTAAAGAACAGGGAGGAGCAAACGTAGAACTGCTAGACAGAGACAGAGACAGTGTTTTTTTTTTTCCTTTTTTCCCCCTTAAAACGTGGACGTACGGCGGAAATATAAATTTGCTTCTTCGTACAGCAAAATGAACAGCGTTACTCCGCTGTGACCGGGTTGAACTGACAGAAGTGAAAAAGTTGTGGAAAGGTCTAAGCAACAGGCAGCCACTGGAGTAATCAAACACACACACTCTCTGTCACACACGCACGCACACACACACACACACACACACACACACACACACACACACACACACACACACACACACAGAACAAACAAGAGATGAGTCTTTGTCACTGTGAAGTGTATTGTGAGTAACCATGTTTCCTTTTGAAGCCAATCTTACTTCCAGAGCAGACTTGTTTTAGACTAGCATGTATCAGAGATTAAACAAATCCACCATAAAGCGAGACATCTGCTGAAGCAAGGGGGGGGGGGGGGGGTGCTTGAGTGGTACCTTCTTCCTTGAAAAATGCATTTCAGAACTCAAGAGCAGACAGGAGAATTGAGGGAAATTAAATAAGACGTTACCCTTTCTCCTCTAAAAAAAATCACGCCCAAGAAAAGCTTAATTATCTAAATTGGTGGACTTTAATTATCTATAGTGCCACTGAGTGTGGACCAAAGAGAGGGAGAGAGAGTGTGTTCTTTTTCTGTTAGCTTTCCTGCCAGTGATTTCTGATACCTTTAAAATTACTGTCCCAGTTAACCACAAAAGACATTCATCGTTTCTCTCTCTATATATTTCTCTCTCTCTCTCTGTCTCTCTCTTTCCTTCCTTCTGTAAACTTCTGCTTTCTCTGCTAACCAGAACCATTGTAAGGGTTTTTTTTTTTTTTTTAAGGTCATTCTTTTTTCTTTTTTTTTTTGAGGAAAAAGAATTGAGGAGAAAATGCAGTCCCATAATGGAGTCTATTGAAATCTTAGGCACATTTCCTGTTCAGATATGTAAGAGCCGCCTTAACTGCCGTAATTTTTAAGATGATTGTAGCCTTGTAGAAAAATGCTTTTTAGCTCTCCGGACGTACAAATTTGAGACTGACGTACGGTCTACATTTAACTCATATGCTGTCTTTAATAAAGGAGGAGAACTAATATGCCAGGGCTCTTTTTCTTTTGTTTTCTTCGTAAGGCATGGTTGTATAAAAATTGCCATTTGGCGGAACCCTATTCTAAACAAACAGTAATGCTCAGCTGGATTGAACACACCTTGTCAAAAGGCGGCTGCAGAGAGCCGGTGGCATCGTGCAGCTCATGTAAAAATGTGGATTTGTCACGGTGGGCTCAC
Source organism: Chanos chanos (assembly GCF_902362185.1). NCBI lineage: Eukaryota > Metazoa > Chordata > Actinopteri > Gonorynchiformes > Chanidae > Chanos > Chanos chanos. Next base: position 11,765,163 of record NC_044505.1, read on the forward strand.
TCGAGGAGTCAGAGGGGACCTGGCAACCCGAGACGAAAGCCCCTCATCCGAGGAGAATCCGGCGAAAACTATTGTTGATGATGAAGTAGGCCACACAATATCCCTGTCACTCACGCACAGAGCAAGTAGCCCAAAGCTCAGGACATACACACACACACACACACGTGCAAATACGCTCGCACACACACACACGCACAGACACAAATGCCCACCAGAAAAGACAGAGACAGAGAGAGAGACAGAGAGAGAGGCAAAGAGAGAGAGAGAACGAGAGAGAGAGAGAAGAGGGAGGTAAGAGAGATAGACAGGGTATGAGATACAGTATGTCAGCTGTGAAAACCTTGACTCTAAAAAGAAGCCCTCTGATAAGAAAATCTCATTTAGGAGGAAGTATGCATGGGAATAATCTTAAAGCTGCCATCCTAGTCTTCAGCAGGACCGGCCTCACACCTGTCTCTAATATTCCCCTGCTCCTCCAGAAGCCTGTTAATGGAATCAGCTATATAAGATTAGGCACAGAGCCAGAATCACACAGGAGAGAGAAGCTCCATGAGAGAGAGAGATGGGCAACTGATCAGCTCATGCAAACTGCAGATTAACACAAAGTTTGCAAGGCCATAACAACAACAAAAAACAGCAACAACAACAACACCGACAACAACAACAACAATAACAATAATAATATAGTTTTTCAGAGCACATTATGATTGATTGATGCATAAGCTATGGCTGGAATCAGGAATTAGATGTTTGCCTTTTGTACGGGACCACTGAAATATAGTTTCAGGCGTTTTTGTTTGTTTGTTTGTTTTTTTTGTACTTTTTTCTTTGTTATAAATGAAAACAGAAAGTCCTGAAACAGAATTACTTCCCATTTTCTATGCTTTAAGAGACAGTTATGGCTTTTCCTCGCTTTGGATAATTTGTTTAAGTTCTAGGGAAAAGGACATAGCTAGGAGCGATTATGGTTACAGGATGTGTTTTCAAAAAAAAAAAAAAAACGAAAAAAAAAAAAAAAAAAACAGAACACATACAAGAGCAGAAGGGTAAATCTTGTGTGAATCACAGTAGATTAGCCTCTCTGGAAATGGTGATAATATTTTCTCAAAAGACCTGACCTCTAATAAATTATGCTTTGCGTTTAATAAGCCATCTCAGGCGGAATCACAGACTCTTTAACTTCTATCCACTCACCTAATTAATCAACGGCACCACTGCCGTGGCTAGCGCTTGTTTTATTCCGTATTTGTGCCCTGGTAAAAAAAAAAAAAAAAAAAGAAAAAAAAAAAGGCAGTGCTCTAATTAGGAGAGATGATCTATTTTCTGTAATGAGAATTGATGGATTTTCTTCTGCGCCCAAGAGACACTCTTTCTCTTTTCCTCCTCCTCCTCCTCCCTCTCTCTCTCTCTTTCTCGCTCTCTCCTTCTCCAAACCCCATCCCCAGCCCCCCCCCCCCCCTCCCCTCCCGCCCCCCCCACCACCATCATTTGAGTGCAAATCACCCTCTTCTATAAAATGGCAAATGAGTCTACATTTGATTAATGGACTTAATTTCCAGAGGATTTGACTTGGCCACGATAAGCTACTTCACCTCGCGAGCTTTCTGATGATTACATCGAGACTATGTCAGAAAGTCAAACAACGTACAGACGAGTGTCTTCCCTAGCCGACCTCCGACCCCCCCCTCCCCCCCCTCTCCGGGCACACCCCCCCCCCCCCCCCCCCAAAAAACAAAACAGTGTCCACTCATTTCCTCTCCATTCTTGGTTCTTTAACCCATTTTTTGGGGGGAGGACTGTAGCTGTTCCATTAGGGCCAAACTTGCCCTGCTACAGAAATTGCCGTCTCTTGGGGTAATCCAAAGGAATTACTGATATGTCAAACCAAATGACCATGTTCTACTCCTCATCAGTCAGACAATCCATTTTCGCAGCTGTGTCACAAATAAAAACAAACAAAAAAAAACCAGGAAGAACAGCAACAAAAATCTTTCACCTCTACAAAACGAGAGGAAAACAGATCATTCGTATCATGCAACAGGTCCTTTTTTTTTTTAATTATTTTTTTAATTATTTTTTTTATCTCACCATGAGCCCATGAGCCCATGAGCCAAGACAACAGGAAGTGCAGACAGCCCACCTGTAAAAATTTAATCGCTCATAATCCTTCTCGCCCGGTGGGTCGGCTCCTGTAATCTCGGCGAACGCAGATGGCAGCCGGGAAAAAAAAGTGCGGCGTGTCTGACTGCGCAAAAAAAGAAAAAAAAAAAAAGGAAAACCTCCTCTAATGCTGTGTAAACAACGCGGCTCGACTGCGGGTTTAACTCGTATTAATTTAACATGAGGTGCCAGCCTTTGATGATGTAAGACGTATTTAAAAACTAGGGCTTTTCCCATGGGGAATCGTGCCTCACCTCCGGAAGGGTGGCGGGGTGTTGGGGGAGGAGGAGGGGGGGGGGGGTTGGCGCTACATTTGATATTTTTCACTTCCGGCTTTGAGCTCACATCTCTGTCGGTGACATCACAGGGGTATTTCTCTGCCGTCTTTTCCCTTTTCTTCTCTCCTTTGTCAACTTGGAAGAAACAATAGTGCATGGAGACTGATGAAAAACTAATATTTTAATGGCAGTAGATGTATTTGTAATGGGGGGGAGGGGGGGGGGGGGGGGGGGGGGGGAGTGGCGGAGACTTGAAATTATTTTGTGACACTTGGAGGAAAGAAACTCTGTTGAGAGGTTAATGTCGTGACTTTACAGAGGATGGAGAGCTATTTGCCAAACAATGTTTAAAACTCAAACTCTGGACACATAATAAAATCAAACTGGGAGTGACGCTCGGAGAAAATCGGTAAACGCGCTCAGACTCAGACTTAATCACAAATGTTCTTTTTTTTTTTTTTTTTAAATTTCCTTTCCCCGAGAAGATTTTTCTTGGGAACTGAAATGTAGAATTGAGAGAATATTATATAATACTGAGATAATACTGAATGGATGTCCAAAACGTTTTTTTTGGTTAATGTATAAACTGTAAAAAAAATATATATATATTATTTAGATTAAATTTGCTAGCAAACATCAAAGCACCTCCGAAAATCATATCGTTTCTTTCCTATTTCAGTATCCCTAATCTCAACACTATAAATATTAACAGAAAGTAAGCCTACCACATGGGTAAATTTTCCAAAGTACAGAACAGTGGAACCAGTGTGACTGGAAAGGCTCCAAGCACAAAGAAGAAAAATTAGGAATATTTTATCATTTTTCTTTTCTTTTTTTTTTTTTTTTTGTCTTTTACTGGAAACAGGATAAAGACACGGCCTCTTTTGCGTCATGTGAAATCATACTGAAGGTTGACACGACAACGTCATCAAGGGATCACCAGAGAGCACAGAGAATGAGGCCTGGGTGGGCTGTCACTTAGTAAGAACGGTTTTTCTTTCTTTTTTTTCTTTCTTTTAATTTTGACTGTCCATTCAGCAGATGTGACCTTGGTCACATCGACTACATGTCTGAATAAAGAAGTTCATGTCCCTATCAAAACAATAAGGTAAAAAAAAAAACCAACCAACCAACCAACCAACCAAACAAACAAACAAACAAACAAACAAAAAAACCAATCCAGCAACCCTTGTTCTGAGTTTTAAAAAAGTACAGTCTCGAGGACCCTGTCTTTTGAAAAAAAAACTTCACGGCTTAGTCCGGAATCAAATTTTAAAAAGAAAATAAAATCACACAGAGGTAAGAGCGAAAACAAAATGGCAGAAGCAGAAACCCTGAGTTATATTTAGAGGGAAAAGAATAAACAGAAAAAGAGGACCCATATGGTCTCCTAGCGCCTGCCTGTTTCCACTCATTTTCTGTTGTCCATCTGGATTCTTTCTTTCTTTTTTTCTTTCTTTCTTTCTTTCGCATTTGTCTGCGGGGATAAAAGGAGGCTATTAGCACAGCGGCTAACACCTGAGCGTTCCTAAATTTTGCAGTGGGAGTCGTGGAGACGAGGGGAGGGAGCGCAGAGGTCCAAGCCCGCCACGAAAACAGCACGTGGCCGGAAACATATCTTCATTAACAAAGCACCTGTGCTGACCCCTGTCAAACGCAGACGACTTCTCAGCGCTGTCCTGTCCTCTTTCAGAACAAGTCTAAACCGCCTGGGCCAAGCACCCGGGACGTCCTGGGCCTGAGATGGGGGGGGGGGGGGGGGGGGGGGGGGGGGGTTGATTTTTCTCTAAGTGAGCGTTTAAGGGCTCCTTCTTTGATGAGCAGTTAACCCGCTGCGTGGACGTCGAAAGACTTTAATTTGAGGCTTGTAAAACAGTCATTTAGAAGGAGGAAGATAAGGAATGCTGTACAAGGCTGTTTGGTGAAAAACTTACGTAGAAGTGACGGATCAATGGGGCCAAATCGATGAAAGCCGTCCGCGACTCCGTTTCTACGACTAGCCTGAGGCCTTGAACCACCATAATCCATAAAACCAATAATCTGAGAGTCCCTTTCTCAGGGTCACACAGAGACATAACCTTAGCGATACATTAGCAGACAGGAACACATGCAAGTTGGTTAAGCTTTAAATAGTGTGCATGGTTTTTTGTTTTTTGTTTTTTTCTTCCAAAGCTAGTGTCATCATTTATTTTGAACGACCGAAAACTTAAGGCAAGTATGTACAAAAAGATGTCCTCCCCCATCCCCATTTGTGTGTGTGTGTGTGTGTGTGTGTGGCTTTGATATATTTTTATCTGTGGGCTTATTATTTTTTCATTGGCTGGGAGCTTCTGTTTGATCTAGGCAAAGGCTCTCGGAGGAGAACTACGCCTCATCGATTGCAAAGAAGTAATTTTCCATTTGATGTGACCACTCTGGGAGGTGTTGGGGTGGAGGTGGTTGGTGGTTGGTTGGATGGAACAGAACTTTCATTGCCATTCAATGAGCTACTCTGTGCTTGGCAAATTAATTTTAATAGACAAAGAATTTACAGAGCTTCCATTAAATAAAGTCTTTGCATCAATAATAGATCTTCTTCATTCAAAGCCACGAATGGAGATGAACAGGTATCAAAGAATCGTTGGGTTTCGTTATCAAACAAACTATTAACTCGCATCCTTTTAGTCATCTCGGGAAGTAATACTTACTCGTATAAGTGCACTTTGAGCTGTATGAAGGCTTAGATAGTGATTGAGTGATTGGAGTTGGAGATAGAATGAATGATCTTGTGAGGTCTAACACTGGGTAGGAAAAACCAGGGTAGGGTGAGCAGGTGAGTGGGTAGCGGAAAGCTTAAGATGAGGAGACGGTGGGCTTTTATTTGAAGGTAAAGGCACAGGGGAAGATACAGTAAGGAAAAGCTGTGTTTGAAAGACCCTTCAAGCCCGATAGGCAATAACTTCACGAATATCTGTGGTTATTTCCATATTTACCCAAGCAAAGTCAAGTTCACTATCATTTCCTGTTCCTTTGTGGATCTAAGAACATATTTAAGAATAGAGGACTTGTGGTTAAATTCAGAGAGAGAGAAGCATGATGGATAAATAAAAAAAAAAGAAAAGAAAAGAAAAAGGCAGGTTGGCAGGATCTGCAAATATAGGGAAGATAGACCTCCAATAACATTTTTCTTTTTTTTATAGAGAAATATGACAGTGATGCTAGTTTTAGCTGTAGTTATGCAATCTTTTTATTACTACTATTATTCAGCGCAAACACATATTCAACCTTTAGAAACTTCTAGCCAAGGAAACCTGTCGTGTTTTAAGAGGCAGTGTCATTGAACTGTCCATAACTCTTTTCAAAAAACCTCTGGTAAAGGAAAGTTTCTGATGTTCTTTGTGTAAGTGCAATAAATTAAAAACCTCTTTACATCTTATTTATTATCATATTTTTGTTATTGCTTTGTACGTTATTTATGTTATTATCTGTTTGCTTTGGGATCTGTTTGCTTTGATTTTTTTGAAAGCCTCATGCTAATAAAACAATTGAACTTGAAAGAGAGGGGGAGAGAGAGAGAGAGAGAGAGAGAGAGAGAGAGAGAGAAATAGACTTCTTAAAACAAACAAAGAGAATGTAGAAGAATGCTCCTTCAGGAATAGCACAGGCAATATGTTTGGTGTCCCCCGTGGACAGGGAATATAATTATGGAGTTTAGGCAGGCTCTCAATATTATATTACAAATGAAAGGCACAGCTCAGGCAAGGCACACTGCCATAATGCAACGTCAGACTGTATTCTTCCCCCCTCTCTCTTCTTTTGTCATACTTAATCTTGTATAATCCACTTACTGTCATATCTGCAAAACATGACAGGAATTCCTCCTTGCACCCCGTCCCCCCCTCCCAACACGCGCCATCCCCCACCCCCCCTTCCTCACGATGAGTCGGAGCGTGGCAGCCACTCCACAGGCAGTCTCTGGGTCTGCGTCTCATAGCCGCCTTATCTTTATTAGAGAACAATTCAAAAAGCCACCATGCACACACACACACACACACACACACACACAGGCCTTGTCTTTCTCTCCCCCCCCCCCCTCTCTCTCTCTCAGGTGATACAGCTAGGCGACTACAGCTTGATCTACTGGAGCCTTTTCTACATGTGAGAGAGAGAGAGAGAGAGAGAGAGAGAGAAAAAACAACTTTGTGGTGAGTAGCTCAGCCAACTGCTGATCACTTTTCCTTGGAAGCGAGGGATAGATTTGAACAGATTTAAAGGTTGACTGATAAATCTTGGGGTTTATTCATTACTGGGAAGATACTGCAGACGGTTCTAAAGTCCTGCAGTGGCTGGAGAGAAATGTGTTCTTCCTCTTCTTCTTCTTCTTCTCTCTCCGTCTATCTTTCAACCCCTGCCGTTTACATCTCTTTTTCTCCTAACTTCTCTTCTCGTGTTTGTTTTGCTCTCCCTGTCTCCCGTCCTTTGCTGCGCTAAAAGCGAGACCGCTGAAGACGGCGGGCCGAGGGCCGGCGTCATGCGGCGAGGCGTCGGGTTTGGGGGAACCGGTCGATCATCACGCTCGGGCGGCGCGTTATTCCAGAAAGAGCCGGTCGCCGTTCCCAGCTCTGACACCTGCGACGCGCGAGGCTCCACAACGGAGAGGATTTGCGCCTTTGCCCGCGCGCCGCTAACCGTCCACATGGGAACGGCCTGCCGTAATGGGCGGTGAAAAAAAGGCATTCACCGTACACTCGATTGGAAATGAAAAGGGTAATTCCGCAGGCCGACATTCCAATTCCGGCTAATGGCTCTTTTCAATCCCCGCACCGCCTCCCTGCTCCAACCCCCACCCTCACCCCACCGCCACCCCCCCCGCCCAGCAGTGGCGGTTCCATCTAGGAGGTTTGAGATGACTGTTACAGATATTCAATTACGGAACGCTAACTGATACAAACAAATGAATCCGCGGTTAATTCCGCCGACAGTAATATTCCGATTAACACAATAAGGAGGCTAGCGTTTAGTTTTATTAAATAGGAAAAAAAAAAAAAGAAGAAGAAAATTAAGGTCGCCGACTACGGAGTATAGACTGAGCATCAACGAGACATCATTCCAACAGGTTTGGTGGCTAATGTTCCTATCTATTCTAAACAATTACAAAAACACAACACTTCCCCGTTCATGTCCTGAAGGCCTCGCTTCAGCTTATCAAGAACTTCACAATAAGCTAGTGAATTGAATCAGGTATGGACAAGAGCAAGAGGAACTCTAAAAACGTGCAGTGCAGTTAACTTCCAGTGGCGGCGGAGTCACGGAGTCACTGCGGAAGAACAAGAGAATAGGTAACGGCTGTAAAAGAGTGCACATTTTCCTTTCCAATTGTGGTTTAAATGCAGGAGGCTAGAATGTGTTTGAATTAGTAGATGGCTAATGGCTAAATTCATCCGAAATTACCCAAAAATTATGCACTAAGCAGAGAAGTGCAAATACTGAGATGTGAAAATATTCCCTAACTGTGTCCCTAACTTAATGTAACTGTCCAAAAAAAAAAAAAAAAAAGAAAGGTTCAATTTTTATTCAGGGTACGGAGAAGAGAATGATTTCTGAAACCAGAGTATGCTAATCTAATCACAGTTTATGACATGTTTTAGATTAGAAAGAAAGACACAGTTTATAATATTCAGAATTGAAGATTTTGAAGAACTGCAGTGTTTTATTATTTTTTTTAAGGGTGTCATTTTCAACATGGAATTGGAGCGGCTTCAAAAATGTGATATCTCTCAGACATATTTTAAATCACTCTTTCCCAATTTAACATAAAACGACACTCATTCAGTGCATGCAAATGGCACAAACAGACAGCTCTGTTATCAACCATGAAACCTTGCCGACAAGAGAATTCTGAAGCGTTTCCCGAAACGCTGACTGGAACACGGACGATTGACGTAATACCGTGGTCGATCTCCGAAACCGACCGTCAATCCCGGCATCGACAGGTTTGAGCGTTGACTTGACACGCCGTAGCGCTAAGGCTCTGATTGATAACCAATATAAACTTCGACACTCAAAAAACGGGCCGGGGGCAGGGCCTTCTCCAGCAGCAACCTATGGGATAATCCAGGGAATAAAAATTGATTGTTTTACGCCAATCTCACATTTTAATCACCTTCAGTTACAGATTACCTCAACCTAGCACGTAATGACTAGGCATCACGCGTCCCTTAAAGGGCCATTTTCAATGCGTTACAGCTGGGCTCTCCCGCGAGGCCTCGGAGGCGATATCTCACGGCAGACAATGACGCGTCACGGTTTCCAGGCAAAACTATATTTCATTTTCATAAAGCCACAGCCGTCTGCGAAGAGGCGACGTCGTGCTAAGACAGGAGCCTCACGACGTGAAACGCGGCGACGTCGCAGGCGGGATGACTGATAGCGTCGACCGTATGAAGGGAGAGGAGGGGGGCGCTAAACTTAACGGGCAGGGGTGAGGAAGAATTTAGGAGCGGCTGATCTATCTGTTCCTCGTCGTTCTCTGAAAAGCAAGGTGGAGCGGGCTGGACAACCTGGCCGCAAATTTCCTCTGGGACCAATAGTTCTGTTGAAAGGGGATTATAGAGTCAAAAGGCCTGGGTCATCACAAATAGACTTGTTCCAACAGCCATCCATCGCCCTACTCCCGCGTCCCCGACAGCGTTTAATGCACTCGCCACGGGAAAATATTTACTGTGCCCATGCATCTCGAGCCGCGAACCCTGAAGGCCAATTCAATATTGGTTACATTTGAGTCGATATTGATTCTGCATAATCATTAAGGAAAGGTTTCTCTGCCCCCCCCCCCCTTCCCCTCTCTCTTTTTTCATCTACCAAGTAAGGTCACAGCTTTAAATTTTAGCTGCCCGGTGACTTCACGAACCGATGCAGCTCTTAACGTCGCTGTCTCTGTGAAGGACAGAATATTTCAGCGTCTCTTAAAACAGCGCCCGGAGAAAATTGTTCCTAAAAATACAGATGTAGGAGTAGTGAAGAGAAGCTTCAAAATGTGTTTGGATTTTCACATATGATTGATAGTTACCAGTCCAGCGAACAAAACAGCGGGGGAAAAGAAAGAAAGAAAGAAAGAAAGAAAGAAAGAAAGAAAGAAAGAATGATGGAGAGTGAGCTGCATTCCTTTTCTCTGAATGGAGGGGCTGTGTGTCTGGGAACAGGCTCAAAAGAGAGGAGGACAGGAGGGAGCTGAGCTAGCGTTTGAAGGCCTCCGCTGGTGGGCCTGGAGGGGATGGAGAAAGCAGCTGAGTCCAGACCGCTCCCTGAAGGGACAGGGGAACTATCCACTGTCTCAATCACCACACTGGCACCACTGTGGGGCCCAGGTACACTTACACACACACACACACACACACACACACACACACACACAGATACATACATTTCTATACACTTACACACACACACCCTGCTCTCTCTCTCGCTCGCTCCCTCTCTCTCTCTCTCTCTCTCTCTCTCCCTCTCTCCCTCTCTCTCTCCAGACACTATGTGCATAGACACTATGGCCATATATACCATCCCAAATGCTACAAAAGTACATATGGACAACAGACAGAGTGGAAAATCAACACACACACTTCCACCATCAGCACTCCGACAACAGGCACGTGGCTGAACTTCCTGTCTGAGAAGTCTTAATCGAAACACTCCAAAGTCTGAAGTCTGTTCCTTCACTTAACTGTGAAATAATGCCTTTTTATTAACAAAACAACAACAAACTTACAAATAAATACCATTTCATTTCTCCTAGTTAGGCCCATACTGCAGACACTGTCAGAATATAGCTTTTTTTTTTTACGTGCTTTCACCAGGAAGTTAAGCGAAACAGCATCGACAACAGCAGGGCTGACTGTGAAGATTAATACCACTAAAATATGGACAATTTCTTCACATTATAGATTATTTTTGAATTCCCCAAGCCTTACAAAACCCCCCCCCAAAAAACAAGCATTTGTATTTTGTTAAATCACACGAGCAAGTCCCTGATTGCATTAAAAAACCACAAACAAGAGTATGAATTACTCTTCAATTTCACTCCTTAAAAAAAATAAATAAGCATTCCAAAGAGAGGCAAAAGATCAAAACCGTACATTATTAATGAAGCATTCAAACATTAATAATAAAAAAAAAAGAATAAAAATCCCAAAACAAAACAAAGGCTATGTAAAATAGAGGATAAAATGGTTCCATAAAAGGACGGCATTCAAATACATGCGGGAGGGAAAAAAAAAAAAAAATTACACAAGGATAAAATGTTGTCGAGGGACTTGATACAAACGAATTATTACACAGAAGGAGAAAAAAGAAAAAAAAAAAAGGACATTGAGATGCCCAATGAAAAAAAGGATGGGAGAGTCTCCAAAGGGATCTATGGGGAGAAACACACAGGATGCCTTAAGGGTTTAGCCACTTTCAACTGTTGTCAGAGGAAAACAGAGGGGAGTAAACACCCTTTCTAAGCCCACCTTTGGGCTTTCAGCTCCTACTCAAGTCCCCGTAGTGTGGGGATAGGAAAAAGACGGGGGTGTCCAGAGTGGAAAATAGTTGTTTGTTTTGTTTTTTGTTTTATGAGTGTTCCAGAAAGATGGCTTGAGAGGAGAAAGAACACAGAGGGGAAAAAACAACCAGTGTTAAATTAACTCGGAGGGTGTTAAATTGACACTGGGATGGTGTTAAATTAACACTGAGAGTGTAGATAGGAGCCCACTGGAACTCAAATACACACTCACAGTATTAATTCAACATGAGAGAGAGAGAGAGAGACAGAGAGAGAGAGAGAGAGAGAGAGAGAGAGAGAGAGAGAGAGAAGCATTTAAGCTAAAAGAAATGTTCCAAGGATAGCCCATAAACTTGATCTCAAGGACGCCCTGGCAATTGAAAATCCAGGGTCAGGGACTGAAGTCATTTCACTATTTGAATAGTGATGGACCATGACGTCCTTGTGATGGCCAAGAATGTGATTTTACACCGTAATAAAAGCCAAAAAAAAAAAAGCCAAAATACATTCTAAACTTAATAACATACACGCAACATCATTCAACTCTTGGTGTCAATTAATTATAAAAATATGTGTCAAGGTTGTGGTCAGCATTAATACAATTAATGAAGAGAGCACAGCTATAACTGAGAGAAAAAGAGAGAGAGAGAGAGAGAGAGAGAGAGAGAGAGAACGAGAGAGAGAGAGAGAGAGAGAGAGAGAAACAGACAGACAGAGAGACAGAGAGAAAGAGAGAGACGGGGGAAGGAAATTTGGAGTGGGAGGGGGTTGGAAAGAGAATTAGGTGAGCATGTGTGTGTGTGTGTGTGTGTATGTGTGTGTGTGTTGAAACGCATCACACAGCAGAGGATGAAAGCTTTGAAGAGTGTGTGGGCTCGTGAGAAGAAGGACTCTAGAGATGTTAAGGTCAGGGAGAGATGAACATCATCACACTAGAGTTTAGATTTAATGAGGGAGATCAACCAGAGGCTGAGCCCGGACTCGGGTAGAGACAAAGCGAACGCGTTCGGTCGGCCGACGCTACATACCAAACTGGAAGCACGCTCTCTCTCTCTCTCTCTCTCTCTCTCTCTCTCTTTCTTTTTAGCCACCATTGCCTTCCACACTTCAGAGAGACAAGGCTCTAGAGATGAGGCATAACGCTATAATTATGAGAAGAATAGTCCTGCTCAGCGTCACGGCATAGTTTCACATCCACTGAAGCAAGTGAACGAGGGAAGGAAAAGCTGTCCACATATTACTGTTTTACAGAGAGAGAGAGACAGAGAGAGAGAGAGAGAGAGAGAGAGAGAGAGAGAGAGAGAGAGAGAGAGAGAAAGAGGGAGGGAGAGAAGAGAAAAGCAACCCCAACCTGAAATGCAATCTCTGCTAATTAAGGTCATGCAGCCCACTCCATAAATATTTCCCTGCACTGCAACCAAGGTCTCTGATTCTACTGAGACCCTATTCTCTCCCTCTGTCTCTCTCTCTCTTTCTCTGTCTCTGTCTCTGTCTCTCTCTCTCTCTCTCTCTCTCTCTCTCCTCCCTCCCTCAGGGTCTGCTAAAGAATCTCTTTGGTAATTAGCAGCTTCTTCACCTCCGTCAGGATGTGATAATGAGCGTGATGTGATTTAGAGATGCTGGGCAGAGCCCGGGCATTGGCGAGGCCTTCAGACAGATTGCCACTCCTTGGCCAAAAAAGAAAAAAAAAAAAAAAGAGACGACGCCCCTCGGGGACAAATAAGATATCAAAACAAGTAATCAGGCCAAGGATTAGGCCCAGCCAATCTCTGATAGTATTAATCGTAATGAACTTGCGTCTTTCATAGGTCATTGACTGAGGGGTGTGTTTGGTGTGTGTGTGTGTGTGTGTGTAGGGCTGCAACAATAACCGCATCACCACCATACCGCGGTATTAGAAGGTGTACCGCGGTGGTGAGCCCGTCACCGCCATTACCGCCATAACAGCTCCCCCCCCCCACCCCCCCCCTTATCTGAAAGTGCTGCCGTCCTCATGTAGCTTTTGGCTTGGTTTGTGGGCTTGTCTACACGTATCCGGATATTTTCGAAAACTCACTTTTTTCTGTCAGTTTTGAAAAGGATCACGTCCACAGTATACATATTTTTTTTTTTTTTTTAAATCTCTCCACACGAGAACGAGGAAACGGTTCTAAAACGCCCACTCACTCAGACCTCTGCACTGAGCATACACACAGATGGGCTTTGATACGCATACCATTTAGCAAAGTGCATCACGTCATTGTAACCTTCCGGTCGACTGACCAATCAAATCAATCGGGAGGACCGACACCGAGGAGAAGCGGTTTGCGAGTCTGGTGTTGAAAACTAGTGAGCAATCGCATCTGTCAACAAATAATGTTATGGAGGAAAGCATTCAGTGTATGATAACCCCCGTCTATACCCATGTTTATTAATTACATGTAAATATGGCATTCAAATAAATATGAATATTACATGTAGCACGTAATTATAAGTGGCCGTGTCGCTAGTGATTGCAACGAATCCTCATGACTGTGCGTCACGGCAACATTACCAGATGAGACAGACATGCCTTGCAGAAATAGTCTTTTTAATTATTTTTATTTTTAACTCCTTTCAGCTCAACAATTTCAACACATTAGGCTTCCACACAGCGAAACACCTCGTGAATTTCGCCCTACCGCTTTTGGCTCTGAGAGTGTGGTCGCAACAATAGCAAGCAAGTCACCTAGCGCAAAAGTTGCTTAAATGAAGGTCTATAGTGGTCTGTTAGCCCCAACCAGAGCCACTGAGAAAGTTTTTTTTCTACCGCTCTGGCTCCGTCTAAGCTCATGTAACATGTAAACAACAACCCGTTGATGTAGATACAAATGGCTGCCCATACATCTTTTAATCATATACATGTTTTCATGCTACATGCAGCCTTTAGCCTCCGCCATCTTGGTCAGACTTTTTTTGTTACTTCCGTCTCTTTAGAGAATTTCACGTACCAAACACATCACACAATGAACTGATGGGTTCTCGTGTGGTTTTTATTGGCATAAAGTTGGGGATTCGCCCATCTCAATTTCACCTGTTTCACCAGATTCGCTCTGATTTCACCGAATCAGAGCAAATTTTGCACCTGTACAACTTGAATGAGAGTGAAGCAGAATTCGCTGCAGTGGAACATGGGGTAAGTAAAGTCAAATGAAAGAGTAATTAAACACAGGGGGGTTTGGTTGCAGTATTACCACAAACCACAAAAGTGCCATTCTTCGAATACCACGGTAAGGAAATTTCAATACCGCAACAGCCCTATGCGCATGTGCGTGTGCGTGCCTCTGTGTGTGTGTGTGTGTGTGTGTGTGTGTTGGGGAAGAGGTGAGAAGGAGTCCCATTGAGAATGTATAATCAAAAACTGGCACCTGAGTGTTGTCCAGTCAAAATCCATTCTACTATCCTAAACATCTCCGACAATGTCCCATTAAAACATAAAGAATAGTAGAACTAAACAAACACTTAAACATATGTTCATCAATGCAACTCTCTCTCTCTCTCTCTTTCTCTCTCACACACACACACACACACACACACACACCTGAGAGACTGCAGAGGTACAGGTTCATGTACAATGTCTACATTTGACACATACATTCACATTTATGCCTTGCTTTGTCTGCCAAATGATTTTCCCAAATTACTTTCAATTAAAAGAACAAGGACATGCGACTGGGGCTATTAATCTAAGAGGCAGGCGTAACTCAGTTAAGAACCACTGTGATTAGAACAGAAACAGAGTGAAGCCACTGACCCAAACTGTCACTGGCTCTGTGTGTGTGTGTGTGTGTGTGTGCGCGCACGTGGCTAATTTCAGCCCAAAATGCCTTGGCTTCTTCTTCCGCGCAACCCTTCTCGCGATTCAAAACATTTTTTTTTTTTTTTTTGGGACAGGAAACTAACGGTCAGGCTTATTTAACGTAGGTCCAGAACACAAAGACACGGACATAGAGTCAGGAGGCCTTGAAGAAAAGACTGAAACTCAAAAGTCAGAGAGAAAAGTCATTAAGGAGACGGCCACATCCAACATACCGTTCTTTCAAAGCAGCAAGTGAAAGAGATGTAAGGTGGACAAAATGTTCTTGTTTTCGTAGCCCGTCGTTTCAAAAATGAGATGAAACGAAATGAGATTCGCCCACCCACAAAACAAAAACTGCGCCAAAAAAAAAAAAAAAAAAAGGAAAGAAAGGAAGACAAAAAAACCAAACAAACAAACAAAAAAAAAAACAGAGAAGAATTAATCAATGACCCCATATAGAGAAAACAGCACAACAGATATTTGCATATTTTGCATTCATTTCAAATGGATATTGTTCGTCTGTTGCTGTAATCAATGTTGGATTGTGTCAATATGGAGGGTCTCCAGAGAAGGAACGTCCAAATCAGACAGCTTTTATACTGATTAATTTCTCTCTTTCTCTTTGATGCGGCGGCTTGCGGTGGATGAGACTAATGTTATTGATTGCATTAAACTGCAAGAAAGTGAAACAGCCCATCTGATTTTTAGAGCCATTTGAGTCCTTAAACGGGAAAAGAAAGAAAAAAAGAAAGAAAGAAAGAAAGAAAGAAAGAAAGACAGAAAGAAAAACGGTACAGACAGATACAGACATTGCGTCAGTGTGCTGCCTCTAACGTGACCTCTGCCTCATTCAACTCTTTGACTTCTGTAAAGAACGTAGAGTCCCATCGATCCCTTCTCCAATCAAACACCCAGACTACAGAGAGAATTCCACTTTTAGTTTTACCCTCTATCTGAGATCATTTCAGCAAGGCCGATGTTTTATTTGATGAAGGCTGAGAGGAGACACTCTCTTAGGTAGTCTTTTACTTTCACGCTCGTGTGTGTGCGTGTATGTGTGTGTGTGTGTGTGTGTGTGTGTGCGTGTGTGGGTGATTCGATTTTTTTTTTCCACCGTTCCTTTGTAAGGGAGATTTAAAAACGCTATGCCGAGTCAGGGAATACAGAGTTTCTCAGAACGCAGCTCTGCCGTCAGGCTATAGGTATCTGATGTAGAGAATCTGTAGGCTTAAGGCTGTCATCCATCCTCCACTGTTTAAGCAGTTTATCATCCTTTTCCGTACCACTCTGATAACGTGACCAGGCAGGAGCGCGGAGGTCACGGTATGAGTGACGGTAAAAAAAAAAAAAAGAGAGAGAAAGAAAAAGAAAAACAGAAGCCTTTCCCTTTACGGCGCCTGCTGTGATCCAAACCCACGTTATCCCAAATACAAATTTGTCATTACCGGGAAGGGCCAAGCTGCATCATATTTTGCCATTAAATTGCCTCGCTCTGCGGATGACTTCCTGGTTGCCTGCTCTCCTATTGACTGATAGCACCGTATGGTGCCCCAGATAAGGGCACCTGTACGCCCAAATGAAAAACAGAGGGGCGGGGGGTTATGTGTGTGTGTGTGTGTGTGTGTGTGTGTGTGTGTGTGTATGTGTCTGTGTGCGTGTGTCTGACTCACCTCGACCAGCTTGTTGGCGTGCTCGCGGAAAACCTGGGCGTACTCTTTCACTTCTTTCTCGTTCCCGCTCTTGGCCGCCTCGATAAGCACCAGCAGGGGAACGTTGGTCTCCAGGAAGGAGTCGGAGATGTGGTCCATCACGGCCTTCCTCAGCTGAAAGAGGAGGAAGAGAAAAAAAAAAAAGAGGGGGGGTGGTTAGGTGGTGAGGCAGACAGACGACACTGGATCAGCTCAGGTTCCATAAAAAGACGGCCCGATGAACTGTCTTCTCCCATAAGGTTTTTACAAGGGCCCGCTGAGAGCCTAATAGATTTGTTTATAGGGGTATTTTTCGGCGAAACTGCCGGGAGGAAAAAAAAAAGTCGAGGCCCGCGAAAGGAGACACGTTGGAGACTCACAAATTCTCGGCGGTATGCGTGCAGTTACGACGTTAAGCTATGTTAGTTCCAGTGACACCTGAACAAATGGCTAAACAAAAGAGCAAGAAAGCACTAGCCTCTTTTAGGGCAAACTGACATGACATGAATATGCAAACACTTATGTCTCTATTGTATTTGTAATTACAATTTATAATTAGACTTGTAATTATAATTCAACTAATCACACTTGTAACTATAATTGAACTAATAGTCAAACAGTTGAACTAATGTAATGATAATTGCATGTATATATATATATATATATATATATATATATTTTTTTTTTTTTTTTTTTGCGCTCATGGCATATGTAATTATACATAACTACATTAATGACAAACGTCATCAGTTGATTCCGGTATTAGAACTGTCACCGGGTGATTAGACAGTGGACTGAGTATCCAAGTGTAAGGGGGCGATTGTTTCGTTCCACGGTCATCACTGTTCGTAAAAAAAAACGTAAAGAAAATGTTATTCCGGAAAGTTCCTCTGGGGCACGAGAGGACGTGCGTGGGGCAAAACGTTCCTGATTGACAGGGGTAAACCGTGGAAGACAGCTAATAATTATCAGTCAGTCAAGCGCACGCATACCTCAACCAATTAAAAAAAAAAAAAAAAAGAAAGAAAGAAAGAATGAAAGAAAGAAAGAAGAGGCGGTCAGAGAAACGGAGGCCAGTGGCGGAAAGACAGTAATGATGAATTATGGTTAGCGAGGGGCTCTTAATCCATCAAGGGCTCCGAGCAGGGAAAACTTGGCCGGGAATTCTCGCGGACACGAGCTGCCTCTGTAAGTACGGAAAGAAGGGGAGGCCTATTCTCAGCACGCCGAGGGGCACGGAGCGGTGTTTTAAAGGTGCGCTAAAGGCTAAGAGAGGAAGATTAGAATGTCAGCATTTCAATCAATGCGCAAAGTCCAATCAAGCTTCCGGGGTTACCTGAGCATGAAATTCTGAAAACACAGTGTACTCCGGCAGGTAATGAGCCGTCTCCACCCCCCCCCCCCCCCCCCACCCCCCACCGTGCCGATAATTTAATTGAAATGTTTTAATGAAGCCTGGCACTATCTTTTATAACTTTCCATAAAGCGTGAACGGTTTCCGGCACTTTCCATACCATTAGGGCGCTACCTTTTTGGAGGGAAAGACGTGTAGTCTTCAAATTGCGCGTAAAATGATTCATATACTGTTAAATCTTTCATGAGTGTTCTTTTATTATTATTTTAATTTTGGTATATGTTGATGACAAAATGCAGTTAAAGAAAGTTCTTGGAACCTGGTACATATATATATATATATATATATATATATATAGATAGATATATATAGATATAGATATAGATATATAGATATATATAGATATATAGATATATAGATATATGAGCAAAGTCCATATCCTTCTCACCTACTTATCTCACCCCCCCCCCCCCCCAATCATCCCTACATATTAATCAGTCATCCCAGGTAAAACTATATGTATATATATATTTTTTTCTTCTGTGAGAACATTCTAGCAATTATACTTATCAGGCAACATTCCTGAGTTTTCGTTTCGTTTTCGATTGAACAGGCTGAATCTGGGTGTCTTTAAATAAAACGAAAAGAGAATCGCAAATTCTGATCTCCTTTTTCTGCTTCCCCTCTCCTATTGATGAGCAGATCAATGTCTGGTGAATTATCACCTAGTCAGACCCTCATGAATTTGTCTTTTTCCTTTTTTTTTTTTTTTTTACAATGCAAAGCTATCCTTCGTTTTCACGGAGCATGCTCAGAGCGCGCCGAGCGCTCGCTGGATGTTAATCAACTTTTCTTTTTTTTTTTTTTTCTTTTCTTCCTTTCTGAAGCAGTTTTTGAAGAATCTTGAAGGCAGATCTAGTTATAAGAAATCTTGAAAGTTGTATTATCCTCATCTCTAATAACTTATTTTTATTGGAGGGAATTGAAGCTATAGTCATGTAATCTCACTTTTAAATTGGAAAAAAAGCTTGACGAATGGAGAGTTCCTCTGACTCCACACTGACTACAAAAACAGCTAGCTGAAAATTGGAAATTCTGACGAGAAAATGAGTACTCGACTTGAAATGACTTCAAGAGACTTAAAAAAGTTAGATACTTCTTGAATGATCTGTTCACTCACTTCCCTCTCTCTCTCTCTCTCTCTCTTTTTCTCTCACCCTCTCTGTCTCTCAGTCACTCTCTCTCTTTCTATTTCCTTTCATCCAGACAGTGAGAAAACATGAGTAAACCCCAGCAGTGAAGACTTAATCATGTCACATTTAGGATGAAGGCAAAACATATCATTAAAAGTAAGCGCACCTAATAAATCTTGAAAGATGAATACATTTCTAGCGTCTGAAAAAAAAAGCAAAAACAAAACTAAACAAAACAAAGCAAACAAACAAAAAAAAACAAGGCTTTTGATCTTTAAAGAGATTAACAAATTCTTTTTTTTTTTTTATAAATTGTGAAACTGTATTAAGATACAGGATTAGACACCTGTTTCAACATGAAAACAGATGTTGGGAAAACTCATTCAAATCTCTCCAGAGAGAGAGAGAGAGAGAGAGCTTGGTTTTAATGGACAAGTGAGGCATTAAACTGATCAGCATTTAAAGGAACAATTTCCAGTGTAATACGATTCAATCACACTTAGGTCCTGTGCTCTCTTCCAAATGTTTTTCTAGACGCTTCCAAAAGTTCAGAGAAGGGAAGCAAACAAGCAATAATATAAAATAGCAGAAAGAAAAAAACAAAAAACAAAACAACAACAACAAAAAAAAACCCAAAAGACAAAGCAAGAAGTCCTTCCTCGGCTTCTGTTTCTCCCCTAAATGTTTCATTTATGATTCAGCACAGATAGTGTTGGAGACTCGGGTCAAATGCACAAAATTTCTTATTAAAACGTCAAAAGCAATCATAGGATAAAATGTCTAGTGCACAGAGACGGAAAACAGCCGGCGTAAATCAAAATTAAGCAACGGCGGTTTAGACGTGATATTAGGGATGGCACACAGAGGACGAAAGAAAGGGATGGGGGGGGGGGCAAAAAGAGGGAAAAAAAGAAGACCAGAGCAGAAGATGAGACTTTGGGCAGAAGCTCTTGATCTTCCTGTCATGTGCGTAAATGACTATTAAAGTCCAAAAAAAAAAAAAAAGATCTTGTTCCTGTTCCCGGCCTGTTTGAAAGGGAGGTGTGTGTTATGACGGGGGAGGGAGTTGCGGGGGGAGGTTGGGCAAGTTCTACTCTGGTACTGGAGTCTGGAGGACTGTGATCCTGGGCTTACACTGAACACACACACACACACACACACACACACAGTTTAAGTTTATGCCAGTTTCACCTCAAGGTGTAATAAAAAGTGATGGGACTGCTGTGTACAGCTGAAATGACTGGTAAAAAAAACAAAAAATCGATAAAATCTCTCTTCAGGGTATTTTAAACACTAAACTAGTTAGCATTTAACAACACTGCTTGGGACAGGCGTTATAGGTTTAGGTGAGACACGCTAGACAGACAGAGAACAGACAGACAATATGACAAACACGTGACAGTATCCCACACTGAACTGGCATATATGTAATCTGAAGATTTAGGGGTGTACACTCAATAAAGATGAGGCTTTTTAAAAGAAAAAAACTCCCTGCAGACTTTTCAGAAGGGGACGATCGGGTCTAAAGGCTGATTTATACTTCTGCGTGGGCCCAACCCGGAGCCTGCGCCGTAGCCCACGCGAGCGGCCTACGCTGTCGCGAGCATTTATACTTGTGCGTTGGTGTGTCTGCGTCGCTCTGTGATGAAACCTTCGAAACGCTAGTTTGCGGTGGGATTCCTACGCCACTGTGTCGATCTCCTCGTGCGTTACAAACGATGGAGTGACGTTAAATAAAAAGTCGGAATTCAGTCCTTGCCCAGCAGCATCTGTAAAACAAGTTTTGCGTTCAGAAGAAGGGGTTTCTAAACTTTGGGGGGACAAACAAACGGAGCTCTCAGAATAACGAGCGCTCAGTTCGCCATTTTTTCCCCCGAGAAAATTTTCAATCGCGACTGAAACTGAGCGGATCACGTTGGCGTTGGAGCTGACAAATGTTGAACAACAGTTACTTTTACTGCAATACAGAAAAGAGAGAAGACATCGGAGGAGATGGTGTGTATGAGCATTGAACCGATTGAGCAGAAGTAGGGTGATGCTACCAAGCATACCAATCACAGTTGTTGTGGTCTGCTTAGACGTGCGTCGCAGCTATGCGTAGTTACATTTCTCGGGAGGTGCGCGTCAGGCTACGGCGTAGGCTACAGCGTAGGGTACGCGGCTACATTCCACACAGAGGTATAACTTGGGCTTTAGTGTGGAGATCTACGGATGGGCAAATGGGCAGATGCTGGGGTTATAGGGGGGACAGCCATGGTCGTAGGGTGTACACCGATAAATAAAAGGGATGGGTGTCGTTTGGAGGTAGCGGGGGTGAATGTGTGTGTGTGTGTGTGTGTGTGTGTGTGCGTGCATGTGCATGAGTGTGTACGTGTGTGGGTGGGAGGTGGTGGTGGTTATCGGAATAAGCCATTATCACGCTGGTCGGTCTCTCTCTCTCTCTCTCTCCGTCCACGGGAGTGAACGGCAGGAAGGGGCCAACCAGGGACGCAGAGCAGAGCAAACACAGAGCTAACAGCCAAAAAAAAAAAAAAAAAACGCCTCTGTCTGCATTAATGACCTGCTGTCTCACACCACTGTCACACACTGCAATGCAGAGCCATTATGAGTGAGGAGCGTGCGCATGTGTGTGTGTGTGTGTGTGTGTGTGTGTGTGTGTGTGAGAGAGAGAGAGAGAGAGAGAGAGAGAGGGGAGCTGAGAGGCTGTTTTCTGATTGCCTTTGAACCGTGACAAACTGACTCAAATTAGGACAGGAGGTCATAGTGGCGTGTTTTTTTTTTTTTTTCCCCTGTCCTCAATAGCTCATTTTCCATATCTACATAACCTTTAAACTATTCCAACATGTTGTATAACAATGTTTACTGAAAAGACACTTTACAGCAATAGCTTGGTGACAAAACCAAATGGTTTCAAATCTAAGGCTCAGATTTCCTTATGTTTATGCCAGATTCACTTTACTTTTTTTTTTTTTTTTTTCTTTTAATACATACAAAGTGAACAAAAAAAACCAAAAACAACAACAAATATTGAAACGGATTTCAGATGATGCCTAAAGGCTTTGTTGATGTTAAACTGGTAAACTGGTGTTTGGATAGTGATTTTTTGTGTGATTAAATTGAATTAATATTCAGTTATGGGGTAGAGCGTGGGGGGCGGGAACGGCAAAAGGAGAGAAGAGCCCAAAAAAAAAAAAAAAAAAAGGATTTAGCTGTCATTCAAACAAATGATTTACATATTTAATGTGACTGACTAAACCTCAGCACCGTTATTAGACGTGTAATTGCTTAGACAATTTAACAACACGCAAGAGAGGCAGGTGAAAATTTCTCACGTATTACATAAGGACTGTAATTATTGCGGCGAGAAGGAGCTCTCGCCGTAATTAAAGGACATGAGACAAAGTTGAGAGGATGTTTCAGCTTTTTTTTTTTTTTCTTCTTCTTTTTTTTTTGATGGAAATGCCAACAGCAAAACGAATTTTGTGGGAACCCTCGAAATGTACAGTGCTGTGACATAAAAGAGGCAACGGCTCCTTCACGAGCTCGTTACAGTAAAAGAAGAACAACCAAAGTAAAGAAATGTATATATATATATATATTTTTTTTAAAGAGCCATTCAAAACCATTCATACCACATACTTATTCACTTATACATCTTCTGTATTCATATGGATATCGCTTTAGTTGAGGTAGTTCCACTCATGACAAGAAGGAAAAGAAGAAAAGAAAAAAGAAAAGAAAAGAAAAGTCCCTTTAGTTAAGCATGTGCGTGCGTGAGTGTTTGTAGCGGGGGGGGGGGGGTACTGCTGGATTAGCTATCAGTCAGGGCACAGCTGAGAGAAAGCCACTGACAGAGGTATTTATTAGAGGGAGATGACAGGGCTATGAACACATGGCATTTCTCCAATCGCTCAAACGGATGTGCGTCTTGAGATTACTAATTGCAGACAGGAAGACATTTAAGGATATTAGCTCGGCAAAGTCAGCACTCTCTGCTCAATTAGTGCTATTCATTAAACTCAAAAACAGCTGGAACGTTCTGGTTTTATCGTTATTTTTAGGTGGGTTTTTTCCTCCGGCCTCTCGTTTCCCGTTTTTTTTTTGTTTTTTTTGATTCTCTTTTGTCCTTAAGGGTACTTGGTCCAGATGCTGTCTGTGGCAAGGAATCATGGGAGGGATTTTCGGCATTGTCTACGACGCGAAAAAAAACGGTCTGGTGGATGAGCTGTTTGGATAAACAGCTCTGACGAATGCTATTCTGAGGAACGTGATTGGCTCTTCTCTCGACTGGGCATTGTGACATCATCAAGGCCCAGCAGCGATATTTTTGTCTGTCCAAGCTATTGAGATTCCTGAAAAGGTCATTTTCACGTTAAATTCTTTGTTGATTATGTTTCAAGCTCTCTTCACAGGTGGGACAATGTTGTGCCTCTTTTCTGTTTCACACACTGAACTGAATTTGTGTTCAACTGATCACTTCAGCTGCTTACAAGGTTTACTGGATTAGCAGGATAACCTGCTGACTAGAATCCTCAATCCTCACTGACTTTTTTGTGTGTGTGTGTGTGTGTGTGTGTAAGTGTGTGTGTGTGTTTGTGTGAAACATTCATGTTTAAGGAGATAAATTACAGCAACACTTTGATGTTGTTAAACTTCTGTTTGTAAACTAAGTGTAAGGTGTTGCTTCAGTTCTGTGGATTAAAAAAAAAAAAAAGAAACCATCAAATAATCCTTCAGTAAATTCCAAGGCATTTCTCAGAAACTAAAACTACCACCATATTATTGCTTTGTGGTGGGTCATACAATGTATTCTCTCTCTGTCTCTCTCCCTCTCTCTCTCTCTCTGTCTCTCTCTTGCTCTCTCTCTCTCTCTCCCTCTCTCTCTTTCTCTCTCTCTGCGAAACACGAGGAAATGAAGAAGAGTAATCCAACTTTCCGTTGGACACTGTAACCTGAAAATACAAGTGGTGCTTGAACAGATCTCATTAAATCACATCCAGGTGGCTGGGTGGAGAACTAGCACTCACAAAAAAAGAAAAGAAAAGAAAAAAAGTCCAACATTGCCAATTCTTTGTTTGTGAAATGACTTATCATGACAGGAAACCAATCAAACCACTCTTAAGGGAATCCAAAGCCGTCATTTCATTTGGAGATGTAAAACGCGTAGGTTTAGTAAGTCAGTAGACGGTAAATGACTCAAAGCCTGCTGACATATGGAAGCTTCTAGTCCTCTAAAGAGTTGGATTTGATGAGACACCCATGCCTTGATTCATCTGAATGACGTATGACAAAATCCCCAGGAAACAGAAAACTGGGATTCAATTTCCAGCACAACTGTGACACTGGGTGCATATTCCACCTGTCTATCTATCTATCTGTGCATCTATCTATCTATCTATCTATCTATCTATCTATCTATCTATCTATCTATCTATCTATCTATCTATTTACACTCGTGGTGGGGCATGGCGTGGTTAATAATTGTTTTGAGCTGCTTTAATGGCTTTGCATTAATGAAAAATAGTATATTAGCTCAGATCCCTTTTGTCATATTGAACTAAAGCAAATCATCAAGATAATTATAAATACAATTAACTCAATTGCTTGTTGTTACCTGGGGTAATTTTATCAGGCTGAACATTTTTTTTTTTTTGCAGTTTATCTTTCTGTCCCCACAGACACAAACAAACACACACACACACACAGAAACACACACACATACTCTCTCTCACACACACACACACACACACTCTCACACACACACATATGTGGTATGAAGGCCGGCACAAATGCATTAGGCGTGGCAGATGGAGACGGCTATTTTTTTTCTTTTGAGTTTTTGATTTGTCCAATCGCTCCGTGGCTCGGTTAACCGCAGGACTCTCTGTAACATGTCCCAATGCCTCAGTGCTCTGATTAATCTTTTGTTTTGTAATGAGATCTGCTTAAGGAAAGCCAATAAGAATCCGTGAGTCCTTTTGATTGAATTGGATGATTGGTTGTAATTCTCAGCTCCTGTGCCTATGGCGTTTGATTAAAGAGACCTGAGAAAAGTAAGATGCTTACACTCACCCAGGTCTCTTCCATACGAATGTAGATTTCACTAAGGGTCAAGCATAACTTATACGCACGTCATTTGGAGTAAAGAATTAAAACATGCAGCCCAGCACTTAGCTGCGGGTGTGCGTGTGTGTGTGTAATATAATATGTGCATGTGTACATATAAACACACACACAGACCCCCCCCCCCCCTTATTTATTTATGTATAGGCAAGAAAGCCAATACTATTCTCTTAGGTGTGATGTGCTTTTAAATAGCCTACTGGAACATATGGACTGGGGCATGTCTGGCGCCCAGAATAAATTCGAAGTGATGGTCGGGATTACGGCGGGAAATGAAATCGCGACGGGCCGGGCTTGAGTAAATCAGGACTATCAAACACTTTTCATTTGCTTTAAACCACTTTACTGTATCGTAAAACCCGAGAAGTTGCGCAATAAACATCTCGTCCCGCTTAATACCACGATAGATAATGAAATAAAAGTCTTAAAAGGATTAAAAATGCTTGCCCTGGCAAATCTGTAAACAGGCAAATGTTTTATACGTAATTATAATACACGTGTCGAGGGCAGCGGGGTGGGGGGGGGGGGGGGGGGGGGGGGGGGGGGGGGTTGGTTGGGCACTTTACTACTTTCCAAATATTGGTGGGACTAAGGGGGGGGACAAAGGCCAGCAGATCCCAGGCGCAGGGGGTGGGGGGGTTGGGGGATTTGTGGAAGGGCCGAATCCGGAGAGGAGAGGAAATGAGAGGCGTGATGTACGACCATCGAGCAAAAAACGTGTGGCGGAGAGATATTTACTGCTCTTGCTCTAGGAAGTGCAAAAGATTTTTAAAAGATGTTTTCCAATTATGAGAGGACCCCAGAAGCCATCTGGAGTAAATAGCATGCACTCGCGTGTGATGGGGGGGGGGGGGGGGGTGGGGGTGCGAGGTTCGGCGCATTTTGTACCCGGCCGTTGCTGTGAGCCGATTTATATCCGCGATAAAGCTGAAGTCGCTGAATTAAAGTATGAGACAGGCCCAAATAACACAAACACGCTCATTGCTCCTCTCAGTCAGCCAGTAGACACTGACTTTTTAATCATTTGGCTAACCCTTTTAATGTCGGCAGGCAAACGAGGTTCTCCCACACAGATGAACTCCACTGTGTGCATGTGTGTGTGTCTGTGTGTGTGTAATTACCTGTGTTTGTGTGTGTCTGTGGGTGTCAGAGAGAGTGAAAGAGAGAGAGGGAGACAGAGGGAAAGTGTGTATATGGGGGGCCAGGAAGAGAGAGAGAGAGAGAGAGAGAGAGAGAGAGAGAGAGAGAGAGAGAGAGAGTGTGCATGTGTGTGTGTGTGTGTGTGTGTGTGTGTGTGTGTGTGCGTGTGAGTGCACGCGTGTGCGTGTGCATGTGAGTGTATGCATGCGTGTGTGTACGACACACAGTGTGCATGAGTGTTTATGAGAAGATGAAGGCACACGGATGGATGGGTCGGCGCAATCAGCCGTGTGGCGTGTCATATCGCATGCACGCACGCATGCCGTCGGACGCAGAGCGCAGAGAGATACACACGCGGCGGAAACGTGGCTCGCGATCAAGGCGAAAATGAAGAACGCCGCTTCGGGAAAGCGCCGACATTAGCATTCAGCCATTGGCATTCCAAGCGATATCGCTGGCATCTGTGCTACCGATGAACTGTGGAAATAACAGGGTGGACCTGCACGCGAGGTTTAGCCATTTACAGGCGTAAGGGAGCACGAGGCGTGCCTAAACGTTCTCCAGCGTGTACGAGCGTAAAGTGATATTTATCTCACGGCGAGAAATATGTTTCTGTGGCTCAGTCTTTCACGTTAAGACATATTCCCTATGTCCTGTCCTGGCCCTACGCTTCCGCTGGTTGACATCTAGAAAAACGAATGAACGAATGAAGGAAAGAACGAATGAAGAGGGAGGTGGTGTTGTCGAAGGAAACGCTTTAAACTTATGTGAGGGGCAGCAGAATGCTAAACCAATCATCCGTGATCCCTCTGCTTGAGCTAAAAACGGCTGGCACGTCGAGAATCGTAAAACGTCTTTTCCTTTGCTTGTTCCGTTCTCTGGATCGCGCAAACAGCGTTCGCAGAGAGGAACAAACGCAAAAAACGAAACTCTGCCCTCGTCCCAAATATATTTTATTTCTGCAATACTTAAGGACTACAGTTAAGGGTGTTTTGGCCGGGAAAGTCTGTACAGCAATGTCCAAATACTGTACACATTTATTTAATGAAAGTGCATTGTTTTTGATGACAATGAGTAAATGGTCCAATGTTTTATATATATATTCTGTGTTACACATGTTTGAGTTTGCCATGGTGACAGTCAGTAGAAGTGTTGATTTTTGAGTGTTTCCAAATTCATCTAAAGGGCATTACATGGTCTTTTTTTTCTTTTTAAAGTTTTATACAAGTATACAGACGTCCGTGTCACAAAATCCTCAAACTTCAGCAAGTATTGTTTATACAATTTTGTTTCAAGGTTAATAAGTGAATATCTCACTTGTTGTTTTTGTCGTCAAAAACAACAGTTGTCAAAATTGGATAGTCTCACAGTGCTTTTCTCTGAAAGCTGTTCTTGACGTGAACCCTACCATTCCGACGTTCCACAAAAACAAACAAACAAACAAACAAAGCAAAACAAAACAAAAAAGACACAATGCAATTACACTTAAAACATAGCGAGACGGAATCGAGTGGAAAGAGGTTTTTTCCCTGCTCACTGACGGCGAATCAATCTAAGTCGTGTTCTACGGATCAAGTCTGATAATATACCGCTCTGACACACGTTGTTTTCTTTCCTTTTTCCTTTCTTTTATTTTTTTTACACATAACTGCAGTTTATCTTTGGTCGTCTTCCTTGGCGTTACGGAAGGTCAGATACAATGCTTATCTTACTTTACTTTCTTTTCGAATTTGCCAGTACGTGTACTTTAAATCGACAGACTGTGGGAATATCATTGGAAAGAATGTGATTTTCGCGTTTTCTCATAGGGTTTTTTTTTTTTTTTTGGAGAAAGGAGATTTTTTTTGTTTGTTTGTTTTTACTCTCCGTAAAGAAAGAACAACTCAGCTGACTCATCGTGTTCCTGTTGCCACGGTAACGGAGAAGCCAAGCGCACGAGTGCTTTCTAAACCGACGACGCTGTGATTGATGAGTGAGAGAACAAGGTACTGTATATTTCTGAATGGAGCAGCTCTCCAATCCTTTATCCTTCTTTTATGTGTGAAAACTAAAAGTTAGCCGCTGCTTCATGTCATGTTCCTAAGCTCTTAGCATTTCCAAAGGGTTTTTCGTTTTTTTGGGGGGTTTTTTGCCATTTATTGGTTTCATTTGTCAGTTAATTAAGTGTATGGATGACAACATGTTTGGAAGTTCACCAAAGACAAAACGATTAGATATTAGTGGACTTAATCCTTAATGGAACACTGGTTTCTTCTATCTTTTTACGATCTTCCATGCGTTGGTATGCCTGGGCCTTTTTATTTCATTCCGGGCTTTTGCTGATACATTTGTACATGCTGTCAACGGGCTCTTTTGGTAAATGAAATGTTAGAGGGTAGTGTCAGAGGCAACATGGAGGAGGGAGAGATGAGTCACCTGTCTGCGGAGGTCACGAGTCTTCTTGGTCATCTTGTCGATAGCGGAGTTCAGCGGATCTCCCCTCTCTTTTCTGCCCGTCTGGAGAGAGAAAAGAGAGAGAGAAAGAGCGAGAAAAGGAAAGGGGAGAGAGAGAGAGAGAGAAAGAACGAATGTTACTTGTGTAACATTACTATTTCATGGCACACATGCTCTCGTTCAGGGAGAAAAAAAAAAAAAAAAAACCTCAGCTAATAGCAAATCAGAGGAGTGAAGTGGAAGAGGGGCAGAGTAGAAAGCAGTGTCGTTTGGGTTGGACCATGTAATGTTCTCAGAAGGCTCTTCAAGTCCATCTCCTTAAGTGCCTTCAAATGTAGTCACAGCTGGACCGACATGGCAGCATTATGTGTAGCAGATGATGCAGTGACCATATATGGAAAGGAACAGGTGACTACGGGAGAAAAAAAAAATAAAAGATCCACAAATTCGGCTTAAACAACCACAGACAAGACTTAAAGCAGAGACTCACCAAATCACACTGTTATGTAACTAAAAGCCCTGTTATCTGGGATATGAGTAGTGAGGTTAAGACGTCGTGGATGATGTTGGTTACGGAGGCTTCGATACTGTTTTTGGCTCTGGTGTCTAGACTGTTTGGATTTTGCGGTTGTGAATTCCTTAGAACTGGAGGATAGTGACGAAGCCAGAGGCTGTGTCATGACAGCACTAAAAAGCAACCAATGACAGCGAAGACCAAAAACACAGCGCAGTGTTTCTCCCACTTAGGCGTTTGATGAGGAGTCTGCATGCCTTTCCACGTTCTCTTATTCACGCTCTCTCTCTCTCGCTCTCTCTCTCTCTCTCTGTCACATACACACACACCACACACACACACAGAAACGCACACACACACACACAACAAAATGTCTCCCTCTCTCGCTCACTCTCTCACCGCTCTCTTTTCCTCTCTCTCTCTCTCTCTCTCTCTCTCTCTCTCTCTCTCTCTCTCTCTCGCTCTCTGGTTTTGTCTTCTTTTTCTTTTTTTTTTTTGGCTTAGCTGTTGCTGTTTAAAAAAAAAAAAGAGACTCTCTTCTTTCTCTACGCTCTCTCTCTCTCTCTCTCTTTGAGGAGGCCCTGTAAACACTGTTAGGTTGACACGAGGACGGCTCTTGTTAAAGAACAATTAAGGGTTTTGCGGTGGCGGGCGCCACTTCCCTCAGGTCCAATCTGTGAGACAGCTCACAGCTGGCTTCTGTGCTCTGTGTCAGAGAACACTCACAGAGTGTGACAACTTAGCCTCGTTCCCTCAGCCTCTCTCTGGAGCCTGTGGCCTTCTCTTCTTCTCTCTCTCTGTCTGTCTCTCTCTCTCTCTCTCTGTCTCTCTCTCTGTCTCTCTCTCTGTCTCTTACACACAAACATGCATACACACATACACAGACAGAGAACCTTATTAAATATGGACAGCTAGAACAAGCCAGCCAAATATGCCGCAGCAAGTCACAGGAAACCCAGAAAGACAGAGGAACGCATAAAAGAAACCATCTTCTAAAGAACTGTAGCTATATGGAAAAAAAAAAAAAAAAGAAAACCTTTCTAAAGTTAGCGACTACAAGTCTACAATTTTTAAATGCGTTTCTTTTTTTTTCTTTCTTTTTTTTCTTCTCTCAAAGACGTAAATGAATCAAAGATCAAGGATCTATGAAGCTTTTTTTTTTTTTTTTTTTCATAAAAACAGCCGCGCTTTTGAATTGAAAAACACCACAATGAATTTCCACGCTGCTTCCCAGTTGAAGGACAGCTACAAATAGGCCAAAAAAAATAAATAAATAAGTAAAATCAATTAACATAAACTTGCACAAGCTTCGTTTGAATGAGAATACGCGGGTTCAAAGTAAAGTCAGACGGTTTGTTTTGATCTATCCTAAACATGACACAATTACTAAACAAACCATCATAGTAATTTTCTTTCCTTTTTTTATGAATCAGACTATGGTTATAGATATTCTCAAATTGTCTTCTAATCACCCAAGACTCTTTCTATTCAAGGTACGACCCTTCCAGTGTGACACAACAGAGTTTTGAAGTCCGATGATGAAAGCCTATGATAACCTTTTTCAGTGTGGGTGCAATTTCAGATGATATCATTTAAATCTGCGTATGATTTTTTCTTTTCTTTTTTTTTTCTTTTTCTTTTTTCCAACCTACTGGGGAGTGCAATTAGGACCAGGTGATTAACGTGGAACCACATTGAGAAGTAAGAGACCACCTGAAGCTCCAGCTGACATGGGTAGGGTGTGTGTGTCTTCATCACAGAAAGGGGTATGATAATGATGATGATGATGATGATGATGATGGTGATGAATTGGCAATTAGGATCATGAAAAAGAGAGATGAACCAGAAAGAAAGAAAGAAAGAAAGAAAGAAAGGAGAGAGTGGGGGAAAAAAAAGAGGAACCGGTGAACTTGACAAACTGCTGTCTATGAAGTAACACCTACTTCAAAACATTTTCATTTGATCAAGCCATTCATGGACATTTTCTTTTCTTGCAACCTATACTTGAACGAAAAAAAAAAAGACCTCCCGTCCATGTCCATCTTTTATCATGTTTATTTTATCCACAAAATCTTTTTTTCTTTTTAAGGCTATGGAAGTCAGACTAATTATTAGCACTAATACATAGCGACCAAGACAAGTAATGAGAAATTAAAGTAATACATTGTTGCCAACAATAATACTCAGTCTAAACATTGGAACCATTCAAAATTAACTGAATGGTTGCCTGGCAACTGTCTCCCTTCAAACACAGTATGCTGACATTAATATTATAGTGAGAGCAATCTAATGATCCAATAGGGAAGTCTAAGTGATATGACCAGAAGTCCACCCCGAGAGGAAAAAAAAAAAAGGGTAG
>NC_044505.1:11801739-11826739 GCF_902362185.1 Chanos chanos
GATTTTAATGTGATACGGTGTGAATCTGTGGCTGAGGGAGTGAAGCTTTCTGAGGAATGAGAAAGTTTTCAATGATTGATTCAATTTCTGTTTTTCTCTCTCTTTTTTTTTTGTTTCACTATTTTTCATTCAGTTTGCGTGCAGCTGAGCCCGCTGAGTGAACTATTCACAACATTATCGAATCGACCAAACCGCTGTCAGGAATACACACACACACACAGATACACACTCACACAGACAGACGTACGTGGATGGACATGTGCACACACACACACACACACACACACACACACCCTTGCCTGGACCTAGAACCATCGAGGCGGCAGCAGCTAAGGACAACATTCATATGACTATGAAAATTATGACTACATCACTCACATGGAATAAAACAACACATATAAAGAAACAAAAAAATCAACACAAACGAAAACAATGTAAAATATTAACAATACATAACTGAGAAAAACTTTTTGTTTGTTTGTTTGTTTGTTTGTCTGAACTTTCAGAACCTTTTCAAAGTTGAAACCTAAATTGAATCAGACCGCGAGATGGATGCATTTATATTTGATGGTCTCCTGAAAGGTGAGACCAAGGTTTAAGACACAATATAGTACAACCCTGGGGTTTAAAAATAGCCAGACAAGTGGAACAGAGACAGCACAGAATCTACACACACTCCACTATTAGATCCATGGCCAGGCATGAACATACTGGAGAGATGGGAAGGATGGAAGGACGAAGAGAAAGAAGTGGGGAGAGAGAGAGAGAGAGAGAGAGAGAGAGAGAGAGAGGATGAAAGGATAGAGTGAGGGATTTATCAGACTGACACAAAACTGGCTATTCCTGCAGCACTGGTGGAGAGCAGCCACGCTGACTGAAAACTGCCTGCCCTGAATGACAAGTGGCCACTGAAGAGCGTGGAGAAGAGAGAGAGAGAGAGAGAGAGAGAGGAAGAGAGAGAGAGAGAGAGAGAGAGAGAGAGGAAGAGAGAGAGAGAGAGAGAGAGAGAGAGGAAGAGAGAGAGAGAGAGAGAGAGAGAGAGAGAGAGAGAGAGAGAAAGGTTGGTGGGTGGGATGTCTGGTTCACAGAGTGTCAGCAAAACGTCCAGTCACAGACACACCTATTTGTCAAACACCAGCAAACAGCTATTTCTGGCACCTCCCTGGGTCGGTCAGCGATTAGCTTGGCGCCTCACGACAGAGAAGCCCAGAAAAAACAGCCCAAACTAACAAACACGCACGCACGCACGCGCATGCGCGCATGTTGTCGTCCGCATAGACGGACGTGACACAAATAGGACGATTCATAGAATCCTTTCTGCCAGTTGCACAACAACTCTTCTCTCAGCCTTGAAGCTGAAACTTCAGCTCGTCATGCTAAACCGAGTGAATACGGCACTGGAGTTACTGAGACAAACCTACAAGTTGCCTGTGCGCTAGCGTGTGGATGTTTAGCGCTTTAATCTTCCTGAGGCAAAGAGAGGAGTCAACCTCTTTAAGGAGCAGATCTCAAATCCAGGAGAACATAATCCTATTTCATCATCTGGATCTCTCCTTCATTTATGCTCTCGTTTCATTATCTCTCCCTCTCTGAGTTATGGGTCACGCTGAGGGAGGAAGAGAGAGAGAGAGAGAGAGGGAGAGAGAGAGAGAGAGAGAGAGAGAGATGTGGTGCAAAGATGCTCTGGAGGTTCCACTGCAACCCCAGTGCCTCGTGGGAGATATCGTTCCACGCGCTGAGTTCAGATAAATTTGGTCAGCGTCGCTAATGGTTCATAGCTCATGCCTGACCTCTCTCTCTCTCTCTCTCTCTCTACACACACACACACACACACACACAAACACAGGTAATCTCCCTCTGCCAGGTCATAGACCTCTCTCCTCCTGATATGTTAAGTCTCATTTTCGATTTTTGCCTTCAGCTCTCTGTTAATATCCCAATCGTTCATCTGACCAAACTGGAGAAAAAAAAAACAAAAAAACCCCCCAAAAAAACACTCTAATCTTACGCTCTCTGACATTTCCGACTAAATGATACCTCATCCAACACTCCTGCGGGAGCTCAAATTGTCACCGCAGTCATTCCTGGGAGCCAAACTATCAAACCGCTAACCGCATCTGTTTCCTGTCTCACACTCAGCAACCCCCCCCCCCCTCTCTCTCTCTCTCTCTCTCTCTCTCGTTCACAGGCAGATACACTTACGGTCCACTCCGGGCCGCCGTCGACTCTAGGTGCTAACGGCGCGCTGACGCCGGCTGCCGCTAAAGTAAAACGCAAGTGTTCTACACACGGGCTGCGCGTAAAAAAATTAATAAATAACTAACTAAGTAAATAAATAAAAAAATTTAAAAAGTCCCTCGTCATTCCCTTTACCTCCATGGATGTGTAAAAACACGTATGGAGGGACTCAGACATATGACTCAAGCTAAAAGCTTTAAGACGGTATATCCATATTCTCGCAGTGGGAGGGAGGGAGAGTGGGAGGGAGGGAGGGAGAGTGGGAGGGAGGGAGAGATGTGAGGAGCTCAGCTTTTTTTTTTTTTTTTCTTTTGCTTTGTGACTTTGTGAAAAGGTTGTGTGTTCAGGGGAAGAGGCTGGGTGATGTGACATGGCGTTAAGATCGCAGAGTGAGTCAGACCCTATTCACCGTGTCAGGGCGTGCGGGGAGGTAGGAAGGTGTCGGCGTTGGATTTAAGATGGTGTTCTGTTGCATATCTGTGTCATGGTGAGGAGGATTTTGTAGAGATAAGGAGGTAGAGAGAGAGAGCAAGTGAGAGAGACTGAGAGAGAGAGATGAGGCCAGAGAGAGAGAGAGAGAGAGAGAGAGTAGAGTAAAGATCTTCGGTTTCTGTCAAGATCCAGCACCCTGGTTGCCAAACAAACACATATACACACTCTCGCGTGCGCACACACAAACACACACACACACACACTCACACACAGCCAGTCAGTCAGTATGACACAACCAATCTTTAAGGTGAAAAAAAGAGAAAGCTGTCATGCAAAGCAGGCGTGACACACACTTCTCAGGGACAGATGTGTGTGTGTGTGTGTGGTTTTTTTTTTTGACATAGACGGTTCATTCTGCTATGATAATTCATTCATAATAATATCCCCGTGAGACACAAGTCAATCCAGGTGCTTTAATATGGTAACAGTGGGCTCACACCGCAATACATGGCGAAACTATATCTGCGTCCCGTGAGAATCTCTGAGAATAAATTCACAACCGATTTAATGAAAGCAACTGACGACAGAAAGACTGTATAGGCTACTTTATGAGCGGGTGGTTTTTTTTTGGAAGTTAAAAACCAACTTATTGAAAACAAATACACATGGAAATAAATAAATAAATAAATATGAACACAGTTCATTTTCTCTCATTTTTGTTTGTTTGTTTTTAACAAATCCAGGGAGACTTTTGAGATCGAAAACAAAAATTAAAAAAAAAAAAAAAAACTTTTAAAACTTCATTCCTCCCCCAGCAAAATCAACTTCAACTTTTTTAAAACTTGGTGTAAGTAAATACAGCTTTTACTTTTCCATGAGTAGTCCGTTTAATAGTCCCTGTGGTGGCTGGCCCTAAAGAGGTCCAGTTTTACGACTGCAAAAACTGCAAAAAAAAAAACAAAAAACCTATGGATAATGTGGGCCCTCAAAACCAGGTTTCAGACACCCAACCGCAAATATGCTCAACACAGCAAATATTCCCTGCTTACTCCCTGCTTCTCCATAGTATCTAGTAGGAAGTTAACAGAAATATAAACAGTAAGGAAAAAACCACTGGTACTTATCAGCAGTAAGGAATGACATGCATTATGCAAACAGTGCTGTGCTACAGATGGTGTGGATGGAGGCAGCGCTGATGTGTCAGTCCAGAGATGTGATGTGGAGTGGTGCCGGGGATGATGTTTTCATCAGTGACCGGGCGTGGCCGTCCGGGCGCTCCAGCTGGCGGACGGATGCCAGCGGCGACTCGTGCCCCGCGAAGATGCCCTCAGAAGCTCCAGTGCCCCGCCGTTTCCTCCTCCTCAACCCCCCCACCCCCACACACACACCCGCTCCCCACTTCCCCTTTAATCACAGCTAACGACTGACAGAGGCTATGACTGCTCGTCACATGATACCAGCTCAATTAGCCCGTAACCCTCTGAGAGAGAGAGAGAGAGAAGTGGGGAGAGCTACAGAGAAGCATAAAAAATAAATAAATAAATAAATAATAAAAAAGCTATGTACAGCTATGTAAACAAGCACTGTTATTATTTTTTTTAAGCAAGAGAGACGCACAGAAAAAGACCCAGTTAGAGCGAGAGAGAGAGACAGAGAGAGAGAGAATTTTACCAGCTAATTTTTAGTTAAAGCTAACTAGTGCAGAGAGAGAACTTGCTCCGGCTGTAGCTAAAGCAAGCCAATCAAAATACTACGGCGAAACTTCAAAGGTTTTAGCACGAGGCAAGTGTTTGACAGAACGCGGGTCTCTCCCTGACACCAGACACAACACTCCACAAGAGTGCCTCAAAAGAAAACGGGCCTTCATCACACTCCCCGTCAAAGAGCAACGCTAAAATTGACTCTGTGTCACTCTCAAAGGGAGAAGGGAGTGTCTAATTATCATTTTTAAAAGAAAAGTAACTTCCTAACAATGAAAGTAACAATGAAAAGTTGTTAACGTGCTTGTCACAAGAGAAAGACGTTCTCCAAGCAAAATTCCCGGACCTGGTGCGGTTTATTGTTTATCTGTGCATAGGACGCCCCCCCCCCCCCCCCCCCCCCCCCCAGTCAAAGGACTTAGCCCCCAATTGACTGCCAAATCAGACAACTGTTAGGGGCGGTTGGGAGTGAGTGAGACTTGATGAATATTTTCAACCACCAGTTAGTGGCCTGCAGACCTACAGCAAAGCTTGGCTTTTCTGGAGTAAAAAACCCCCCAAAAAACAACCCCCCCCCCCCCCCCCCCCCCAGAAATCTACATCAGAACAAACATTCATATTAAGATCATGTGCTCGTGTGAAAATGACGTATTACAGGACTATTATGACAGATGGCCATGTCTTTTTACTTATTTATTTATTTTTAACACGGACACGTCAAATGGTCTGGGTCTCAGTCGACGAAACTGATTAACTCGTAATCACGGCCTTGGAGAGGCGGCGTTGCCTTTTTCTTTTTTTTTCTTGCGGTAATGAAACGTTGGGTCTAGTCAAAAGGCATGCCTCATCACTCTTCCCGAAGAAGACGCTTCAATCACCCCAGTGGCAGATTTGCCCTTCAATCATTGTCTCCTCACTGACTACACAAAAGGCATTTTAACACAAAAGTTAGACAAACAACACCTCAGATAACTTTTCTGTGTTAACTAAAACAAACAAACAAGCAAACAACCACACCTCCATGCGTGTGTCAACATCTTCTCCAAATACATATTTCAACATTGGAAAAAAAAAAAAAAAAAAAGAAAAAAAAAAACTTCACGGAGAATTTCACGGCGTTTCGCAAGCGCGTACAGATGTAGCGAAAGCCGCCCACTGGATGTAAAACAACTTGTTTTAAAGGCAGGCAAGTTTTTGCGTCTTACTCCACCTCAACAGCTGCTGTACAGACACACCCCCCCCCCACCACACACACACACACACACAACAATATTACCCCCGCCGCTCTTAACGATGCTTGTGCATGTTCCGTGACACGACACGATTCTAAAATCCTGATTGACATGCCATGAGCATCGCATCAAAGCGCCAAGACAGCATCAAAACAAAACGCTCGTCTCCCGGGGAGAGCGCTGTTGTATGCCCGAGGCTGCGGAAAATAGAACGGGGGAAGCAGACTTTTAAAGTTGCAGATTAGAGTCTGATTTGGACTGCCCATTGCCAAATTA
Source organism: Chanos chanos (assembly GCF_902362185.1). Classification (NCBI taxonomy): domain Eukaryota; kingdom Metazoa; phylum Chordata; class Actinopteri; order Gonorynchiformes; family Chanidae; genus Chanos; species Chanos chanos. The sequence continues at coordinate 11,807,618 of NC_044505.1, forward strand.
AGGCTTGAACAGGCCAGCCCCTCCCATCGAAATTAACATACCCCGCCCACGTCACCTTGACCACAATGATAATGCACCAGTCGGGGAGTTCTGAGACGGGGCTAAGAAGTTGAAACGTTTTTGTTCAAAAATGACTTTGGGCAGAGCAAGGAAAAGAGGATTATGATAACACTCTGGTACAAAATCGATGAAAACGTACTAATCAATGGTACATTTAACCATCAGTTAAATGAGCAGTGATACTTCAAATGACCTAGAAACACTGAATTGGTGAATGAGGAAAAGATTTGTAGATAGGGAAAGCGGTATAGGGAAAGCTAGAAACTCCACTTAAGAGGCCGGAGTAAAACTAATATTTTTGATCTGGAAACAAGCCATGAGGGAGTTTTTGAGCTGAGGAGGATGATAGAGGTTTAAACTCATCAGGAAGCTATTCAACTGTTAATAATTGATGTTAGTAAAGAGTATATTGACATTTTTCTTTACAAAGACATGAGAAAATGGTGAAATAATGAAGACAGAGTGAGTGGAAGTGCAGTGTGAGGTAACTGGTGAAGGGCCTGTGGGCTGTGGTTTCCATGGTTGGGTGTTTTGTGTGGTATTGGGGCTGGGTTTTGTACCTCAGGGGGAAAGAGGCCATTGGTACTCCTGTAATTAAAATGGCAGACAGGCCTGCTGCTGCCAGAACATGACGGCCCAGCTCTTTCAGCACGACTGCACATGGATTTAACCCTTTACCACATCAACACGCGCGCAAGCGCACACACACACATTTACACACACACACACACATACACGTGCATACACACATTCACATCATCACACACACAAACAAACACACACACACACACACACACAGACACGTGAGCGCACACACACTTACATTCCCTCTCTCACTTCATTCCCACGCACCTGTCCCGATGAAAGGTCCAAAACTTGAAACACATAAACACGTTACTGTTCCCATTCTTTCCCGTATGACGCTAACAATAAAGAAAATGTCAGAGGCTCTGGAGAGGCCGGAGAGACGAGAGCGAACAACGGCTAAATGAAAGAGATTAAACGGAGCTGACACCGGTCTGAGGGACGGTGGGAGAGTTCGATTCTGAGATGCTTTTTAGCTTTATCAAAGCTTTGTGGGAAAAGACGGGAGAGGCATGATGGTCCAAAGAGCAGGATTTGAAAGAGGCCGGTCCTCTCGCAGTAGGGTGCCTGACTCACCAGACGGGAGAACAAAGTCCCTCTGAAAGAATGCTGTGAGGCACAAGGACACCACGGCAACGTTTTGATGTGTCCTCTGATGCCCGGGCTGTAATACGCCGCTCATGCACGGACTAGACTACGGGCACACGTGAATGAGTAATGGGCCCACAGACACGCAGATACAAACACACACACACACACGCACACGCACGCACACACACTCACACACATACCTGTCTGGTATGCCAATGTACACACACACACACAAACCCTGTCTCTCTCTCTCTGTATCACCTTGCGTGTATCTCTGAATCATAAATAAACATACAGTAACAGACTTTAGCTCCACAAAAAAAAGTAAAAAGAAAGAAAGAAAGAAAAAAGTCTGATGTGGAAACACAAAGGTAGCACACGTCTTGTGCTTGTGCCAGGTAGTTAAGGATAGTCACAGAGAGAGGCCTTAGAATGTAATGGGTTCATTATGCCTCGGTGTTACTCTTGTTGGGTCTGCCTAGTGTTGCATTAACTACAAACACCCACTCCCACCAAGACCTTAGTTACATCTAGCCTGTCTTAGACAAGGCCTGTCCAACTGACCAATGAGAGTCTGTGCAACGCCCGCGGGACCTCCCACACATCAAAGCCACGCGCAACACCTTCCCCCGCTTGCCAAATGGCCGATCCAGTAAAGATGAAGCTCTATTGATTTTTCCATTCAGGCAGTGGGAGATGCTTATTCGGGCAGATACAGAGCCACGCAGTCCGAAAAGGAGGCTAGGCCTTCGCACTTGAACACACACGTCCCGAGCGACACACACACACACACACACACACACACACAAATACAGATCTTGCAGCAAACATGCTTTGAGGGAGGTATCGCTCTAGGTGACATGCCGGTTTATTCCTGGGTGACTGCTGAGATGTTGTGTTCCAGCTTCATCTCACATGGATTCGCACTGGTATTGAGTGTGTTTTTAAAAGGCATATGTTTTGCATCTGGCATTGGACTGCTGCACAAGATCATCTGGCACGGTGCCACGGGAAGACTTCATTCATTCTCAGTGTGTGAAATTCCTTAGGTTTTTTTTTTTTTTTTTTTTTTTTAAATGACTAGTATTTTCACTAGAGCCAGAGACTTTGATTAGAGGCTGCTGTATAAAAAAAAAAAAAAAAAAAAAAAAAACACAGTTTGCATCGACACTAAAACACAATGATCCAAACCTAACTCGTCTCTATGACTGGAATCAGAGCTCTTCTACCCTCTCTGTCTCCGTTTTCTCCATCGACCGACCCTTCTCCTGCGTCCGGTAAAAAAAACAAACAAAAAAACAACAAAAACCTGTTGATTGGACGCTGTTGCTGTGGTACAAAGAGTTGCCATCTGCTGGACGTTTCTTATCACGGCAGATGATGGTCACTCCAGCCGTCCCGGGGCTAGGGAGCGCCGGTTAAGTGATCCTTTGCTTCGTCTCCCCACATTATCCCTGTAGAGAGCCAATTAGGCATTAGCCTACCCCCTGCATGGCAAGTCCTCCTCAGGCATCTGCACACTCAATAGTCCATTTGAATAATGGATCTTTAATCTACATGTTGTTAATTATCAGATATCGTGACTCTCCCCTAGCTGAGGGAAATGACAAGGCCCCCTCGTTCCCCCTTCCAACACCCCCCCCCCCCTCCCCTCCAGGCATGATCCTAAACGAGAAATGATGATCGCGACAATAATCAATAAACGGTGACACTGACGTTTTCGCCAAAGCTGGAGACGATGACCGTTACGATATTAATGATTGACAGAACCGTGTTCGAACTGGCGATGTGTCGGCGCGAAACGTATTTGATGGGCTGTCATGGCGAAGCAATGCTATCGATGAAGATTTGTTTGGAAAAAAGAGCGACCGCTTTTGTCAGTGTCATTAGCGCCAGAACTTGTTTTGTCTTCATTTTCTGCGAACTGTCAAAATCAACACAAAGCGTCTTTAGCTCCTTTTGTCTGCAAATGGAAGAAAGTTTCGCGGAGGAGTGAAAAGAATATAAAACATGATGATGCATGACTCAAAATATGACAATACACAGAATGATGTCATGTCTGTGTTACAGACATTTAGTTAACTTCTGCGCATGCACTAAACTATCTCAAATCTGAAAAGAAAAAAAAAAAGAAAAGAAAAAAAAAAGAAAAAATTAGTACAGAAAAATGAGTACAGGGTTCTCCGGATTGTCCGGATTAAAATCGAAATGGCCCCATGTTCTAATCTGTGGTGGTCAGTGACTGGTACCAAGACCTGGGAGATTCTGATGGGTCTCATACTGAGGTCCTGTAATGAGGGTGAGACTCCTAAGGAGAAGCTGACCCGATTCAGCGGACTTGGACCGGGGAACGTCAAAAGCCTTTTGGATCTTCCGTCTCTATTCCAACAACTCACGGACTCTGTAGAAGCTCTGAACTGTAAAGAGCCACAAGCTTTTCGAACGAAGCTCAGCGCGGGGGGGGGGGGGGGGGGGGGGGGGGGGGGGGGGGGGGGGAGGTCAAGCCAGTGGACATTGGTATAACCCTCGGGGGAAATGGTTGAGCTTTACCATAAACTTAAATGTAGCCTATTGATCAGGGATATGTACCTTGCTGGATTCTCGGTAATGACTCAAAGGTCTAGCAAAGCACGACATCATAGCTAAAGAGTGGATTTATACGATAGTGGCCTTTCCTGGACGGGAAAAGACCAAAGAGAATCACGCTATGGCTGCAGCCTGGCCTTGCTCTCTCCCTGGAAATGGGCTTATTGAGAAAGCCGAATCAATGTGTGGCACTATCCACCGGGCAGAAAAGAGGAGGGGCTGACTGGAGGGGGTGGTAGAATGTAGGGTGCACCAGATGTTCCTATTTGTTACTCCTACTCCACTGGTTTTCAAAAGGCCACAGTAGTGACTCAGAGTAATCCGTTGGCATCACTACAGAAATCACAATGCATTATCCATTACTAAACGCACTGGTCTATCGGCAGACTGGTGTAGAGTTTACATTACATCCTAAATCCCATTTAGATGGACAATTCAGCATGACTAAAAAAGCACATGCAAATTTTTTTCTATTCTTTAAGTTCCATTCCTCAATGTTAACCGTATGACGAAAGGGCGAAATTTACTTGAACTGTGGTTTTATCTTCATAATGATTTAACCTCATTCGGTCTCTTGCGCTGAGCCTTGCTACGGCTCAGTGAGTCGTGGAAAGGGTTAATGAACGGTGGTTACTGATTCCACAGGGATGTTCGCATTCAACTGTCACTCGCTGAAACCAACCAGAGGTTTTGACTACAACAGGAAAAGCAGAAGAAGAAGAAGAAGAAGAAGAAGAAGAACAGGAAGAAGAAAAAAGAAATAAAAGGAATTCTTCATGTGGTAAAGGACAAACAGTGCTTATCTGTAAATGCTAATGTAAACTCTTACACCATTAAAAGTGAGCTCTGCAGACTATTGCTTGGCTGGTAATCCTGCGTGGTGGTCATTGATTTAATGCTCTCTTTTCACGGTGTAGTGTCAGGCAAGGTGGCCATTTTAAGACTCCTGAAGGTTGGGTGCATTTCGTAACCATTATGGTGTTAAGCATTTCCACTACAGTGGTGTTAGTACGTTATCAGGCCAATGCGTGCAATAACATTTTCTCTCCAACGGGTCATGAGTGAGATGTTTACTAATCAACCGCAGTCACAGCTAAGTACGGCAAACGGGATGCTGTGGTTAAAAACCTAATGTTGCAGAAAATATTAACAGGACATAATAGGATATTGATTAAGCATATCCAAAGTAAACAAAATGGATACTTAATTAATAATCTGACCAATTTCATGGCCCCTTTGCCTTGCTCTGGTTTATGCTTTAAAAGGCTTGCGTAGGAGTGTGCTTCAGACCTATTCATTATGCAGATGAAGATGGATTTCGTGTTCAGGACGCTTGTCGTCCAAGATGTATGTACGCAAACCAGAAGGCTTGAGGCATATCATATAAGAAGGATAACGCAGAGGAAGGAAAAAAAAAACAAAAGAAAAAAAAAGAAAAAGGAAAAAAAAAAAACCCAGAAGAAAACAGTGATTTAAAAAAAAAAAAAAAAAAGAAAGATACTGTTGAAGAGAAACTGGGGTACGTCCACTGAGAGCAACCGTCTACGTCGCCAAGACCCAGAAGGCAATAATGCCCAATTGGAGACCCAGTCTGTGTCAGCTTCAACTCCAGTGCTGAGAGGCCAAAGGGATATCTGACTGCATCACTCTGGGCTGAACTGATAGTTTGTCAGACTGAGCCCCTTCGACCCCCCCCTTCGACACCCCCCCAAAAAAAAAGATAAAATAAACAGCGAATGGGGTTTGAACGATTCTTCCAACTCCCAGACTTTATTCAGTTTCATTAGTTCCACGAAGAAGACGCGTTAACAGGATTTGTTTAATTTGTTCTGCATTTTTTAATCTGGAGGTTTTTGAATTTATTTTCAATTTCATTTTATGAGAAATGAAGCTTTCTTCTTTAATCCTTGCTGCATTCCTTGTCAAATCTTCAAATGTGAAACTGCAACCTACTCTGAAAAAAACATATATATGTATATATGTTCATTCATATATACATGTATTCTCAAAGTAATATCATTTTTTTTAATTGGACTGTTTATGAGAGTCCTTCCAACTCAAACACCCTTTTTAACACCCATAAAATCGTCCAAAGAAAAAGATTAAAATTTAGAAAAAAGAGAGAGAAAAAGTCAAGGTTATCATTTCCAATGGGCTGTTATCTGTGACTAATATTCCACTGTTACAGAGCAATGTTCACCACAGCCAAACCTCTTAAAAGTCTGTAAAACTGATGGGCTGGATACTCCCATCTCCTGTTCGCTGTGTCAAGTCATTACAGTGCACCAAGTCATTAGCTGATGGTGCAGCCATTTATTACGACTAAAGAGAGATGGAGAATGGAGTGGGGGAATAGATCTGACTTTAAGACGGTCTCAGCTCACGATGGCCTTTTTTTCCCCCCTCTCCTTGGTGCTCAATACATTTATATTTCTGTCAAATCTTTGCTGGGCATTTAAGGTGTGAAACCGGCTGTACATCTCTGACAGCATACATTCAGAAAAGGGCTGAGGAAATGTCTACTTTTTTTTGGTAGAAAAATGAGGGAAAAAAACCCCCTAAGATTACGTGACATGCATACATGTCTTCCTTTTTTCTTTTTTTTTTTTTTTTTATCTGAACAGCTAAAAAACAGATCAATTTAAATTTACCACGTCCGGTATTTGCATAACGAACCAGAAAGCTCAAGTTGTGTCTCCAGAGAGTGAACATCTTTTGTCATCCTGTCGATTAATGATAATATAGTAACGTGCCCATAAACAAACGTCCCATAGTTGAAAAAGAAAAAGAAAAAAAAAAAAAAATCAAATCTGTAAAAGCACCTTATTGAAACTGTGAACTGATGAAGTTTTGTGGGTCTGGGGAAAAACCCTTGTAGTATGCAGCTCCCAGACCATAGTTTCACCAATGACCTGAACCATGAACTGAGGTAACCGGGCGTAGTCACCATTTCCCGGGCCCCTGTTTTGCAAGCTGCCGCACCAATTAACGGACGAGCAGGGTCCGGCGTGGCATTTTTGCTCCTGATTACCTCATATTTCACAGTGTGCTGAGCACACGGCCTCTGCAAAAAAAGTTATGGCAGTAATCCGACGTAAGGCAGGCTACAGATGTACACTCAGTTTCACGTAGAGGATCTTCACAGTTCGTTGTCCTTGAAAATTAATCGGAATGAAACGACAAGCCCAGGGACTGCGTATGTGTGTGTGTGTGTCTGTCTAGAACCGATCCCGATGTTCCTGAGTGGAATATTTATATTTTCTCCAAGCGAAGTGGTCATGGATGATATCTGTATTCATACTAGGACAGCTAGTCTTGAAATGACCATGATAAACAAGGTTGAGGTGGGAGGAAATGGGAGACGCAAATTGTAGCAGTTTAGCTCGGTTTTATACAGTCAGCTTTGCGGGCAAAGGGCTGGAAAACACAGGGTGAGGGAAATAGCAGAGTAATGGACACATTGAACTATCTGAGTGCACTGAGCTAAGCTGTATCACCAGGAAACTGCTATGACATATGGACCATAATGCTATTACCATGCCAGTTGAACTTCTGCTCATTTTTCAACGAGCCAACAGTCTGGGGAAGGACTATGCTTACAGTACAATGCCATTTTCAAGATACACTTATGAGGTTGTTTGGTGACCGAGAAATAAAGTCATCCATCTCTGTGGAACCAGGGTTTCAAGCTCAAACCTTAAATCGGCAGCTCCCAAAGCCTTATCGCGAGTCAGTCTTAGCGTGCCACAATCAAATCTTTAAATCTTTATTCAGGAAACTGAACCAAAACCACAGTCAAAAACAGAGCCTTGAAAGTAATGTGCTGCGACTCAGTTTTAAGATGGATAAAGACGTAAAAGCACAACAGTCAAACGGCGAACGCACTGCTGTTTATGTGGGAGTGGTACAACAGACCAGAGCCGCAGGGATGGAACACATATAGAACGCTCAGTCACTGGATGAATATTAATCTGTAATAATGAGAAAACTGAATTCTAACAGCGACATAAAAAAAAAAAAAAAAAAAAAGCAGCAGATAGATGGCTTGTTTCAATTCATTAGGGGAGGGATGTGAGGGGGTGGAGGGAGAGAGAGAGAGAGAGAGAGAGAGAGAGAGAGAGAGAGAGAGAGAAAGAGAGAGAGAGAAATGGGAGATATGATTCAGTTCTGTGCTTCATTTAAATCCTGGTTTAAGCTCAGCCCCTTCTGAATATGAAAATGTCTCAGACAGAGAGAGAGAGAGAGAGAGAGAGAGAGAGAGAGAGAGAGAGAGAGAGAGAGCAGCAAGTGAGCAGGAGGAGGAGGAGGAGAACAAGAAGGAGGAGGAGAATGAGTGAGTGGGCAAGCAAGAGAGAGAGAGCGAGAGAGAGAGAGAGAGAGAGAGAGAGGGAGAGAGAGAGAGAGAGAGAGAGAGACAGAGAGAGAGCGAGCGAGCTTCGGCTGAATTGTGAGTGGCTTACGACACTCAGTGAACAGAAGGTGTTTCTGCATGCTATGCCAGAGCACCAGCTCTGCTGCAAGGGAACAAACGCCTCTCTCCTCCCCAATACGACGATCCAGCCTCAGCATCTCCACAGAGCAACACCCTCCTCAACGCAAGGGGGAATGAGCCTTACCAAAAAGGGAAAAGACCGAACTCCAATCTCCTGCTAGGAAGACCACAGCTACTGAGTTGGGATATTAATAAGAAAAAGACAAAAAAAAACAAAAACAAAAAAAAAAAAGGGGGGGGAGGACACAGACTCTGCTGTCACTCAGCTGCTATGAATACATATTTGTAAGGAGCTGACCACAGAGAGAATAATGTCTGGATTTAAGACGTACGGGTCAGTGATTGCTTCAAGTGATGGACGGTAATTTGTGCTGACAGATCGGCGGAATCTTTAGTCAGGAGGGGGGGGATAAAAAGGAGTTTTGAAGGGTTTTTTTTTTTTTTCTCCCCTCCCCATTCCCTGTTTTTCCCCCTTTTTTCCTCCCCTCTTCTTCTTCTTCTTCTTCTTCTTCTCTCTCTGTCCGATCATCGCGGCAGTTGCTGCAGTGGAAACACGGGGAGAAAGAGGACTGTGCTTATGCATACAGCCGGGGGAACTTGCACTTCCTACGAGTCTGCTGAATACCGCTTGGATTCCTTCTCTTTCTGGTTCTTTCACGCGAGGAGAACTAAGACATTGTAAGCCTGCCAGGAGCTGATGTCCGCTGAAAAAGGGAGGGGGGGCCGAATTTGTACCACACTGGGGTCTTTTTTAGATTCACACATAATTAGTGTCGGCACAAAGGGAGCAACTGAATAGAGGTTGTCAGCCTCTGGAAAGGGGTGAGTAGGAATCCTTTCATACGAGATCAGTTTCGGGAGAAACACTTTTTTTTTTACCCCCTTTTTCGTTTCTATTTGCTCACATATACCTAACATGAGCAAAGTGACTTTCCCTTTATCCCTAAAGATTCTTTTCTTTTTGACGTGGTAGTGATTTGTCCATTCTTTAAAGTACAAATCGCCATCTAAGTTCTTCCCCATCCGTACCGCCCCCCACCCCCCATAAAAAAAATAGAAAAAAAAAAAAGATTAAAAGGAAAAAAAAGAAAAAAAGAAAAATCAAATCATTTCTGCCTGGGGAGTTACAAATCATGATGTACAAAATGAAACAAATCTGAACGATTCAATGGACTTTTTCTCCAGCACATCTCAGGATATTCATGCTAATGGATTTCCTTCTAATTGGTCTGTACTTAAAGTGGCCTCTGAGGAAGCCCCCTGGGTTGATACTGTGCTTGCTGGGCATCTTGTTGAAAATGGTTCCCTTGGTGGGGGGGGTATGTCCGAGGCTGTGCCGCTGCGACAACAAGCTGCTTTACTGCGAGGGGCTCAATTTGACAGACATCCCCCGCAACCTGAGCAGCGCCATCGGTTTGTCCCTGCGCGAGAATAACATCTCGGAGCTGCGTGAGGCACACTTTGCCGGCCTGACACAGCTCACCTGGCTTTACTTGGATCATAACAGTATCGAGATAGTCGAGGAGAGCGCCTTTGAGAGACTCCGTAGGCTCAGAGAGCTCGACCTGAGCACAAACAGGATTGAGAATCTTGCCAACGGTACCTTCAAACCCCTGCCAAACTTGCGCATCTTGGATCTATCTTACAACAGGCTACAGGCATTGGAGCCTGACCTTTTCCATGGCCTTAGGAAGCTTACCAATTTACACCTGCGCTACAACGCCCTAAAACTGGTCCCCGTTCGGATCTTTCAGGATTGCAGGAGCATGCAGTTTCTGGATCTGGGCTACAACCAGCTGCAGAGCCTGGCGAGAAACTCGTTTGCCGGGCTCTTCAAGCTCACGGAGCTGCATCTGGAGCACAACGAACTGGTGAAAGTCAACTTGGCCCACTTTCCCCGCCTCATCTCACTACGCATGCTCTACATGCGCAATAACAAGGCCACCATTGTGGTAAGCACCTTGGACTGGACTTGGCACTTCCTGGAGAAGATCGACTTCTCCAACAACGAGATCGAGTACATCGAGCCGCACGTGTTCGAGAGCGTCCCGAACCTCAAAACGCTCATGCTGGACTCCAACAGGCTGACGTACTTGGACCAGAGGATTTTGGACTCATGGACATCCCTGGGAAGCATCACTCTGTCGGGCAATGATTGGGAGTGCAGCAGAAACGTCTGCGCCCTGGCCTCCTGGCTCAGCAACTTTCAAGGCCAACGTGACAGCGCCTTGTTGTGTTCCAGCCCCGATATCGCCCAGGGGGAGGACATCCTGGATGCAGTCTACGCGTTCCAATTGTGCGAAGACCCTACGGACGCCACGACACAAACCTACACCTCCACCAGAGACCGTGCCAGGGGCTACATCTACGAGGGCCCCACCAGGAACCCCTACGACCTGCAGGATGTAGTGGGCGGAGAGGTGGTGACCAACTCCTTCACGGTAACAGTGGCCTCCGACGACCTGGAAAGCACCATGCAAATCCATAAGGTGGTTACAGGAACCATGGCTCTTATCTTCTCTTTCCTCATTGTGGTACTTATGCTCTACGTGTCCTGGAAGTGTTTCCCCGCTGGCCTGAGGCAGATGAGGCAATGCTTCACGAGCCAGCGCCGTAAGCAGAAACAGAAGCAGACCATGCAGCAGATGGCCACCATATCCCCATCCGAGTATTACGTCGACTACAAACCCAACCACATCGAGGGAGCCCTGGTGATCATCAACGAATATGGATCGTGTACCTGCCAGCAGCAACCCTCAAGGGAATGTGAGGTGTGATGGTGAGGTCATTCATAGCTGGCTTTTTTCTTTTTTTTTTTGCAATCTTTACTGGGTTTACTGGACACTTACTTTAATATTTGCTCTGCACTGTGCTGCTTGCTGATGGGGATTGATTTTGGGAAGTGGGAATTTGACAATGCACTGGAGGACTGTGGATTTATGCTGAATTCAACAATGGCCTCAAAGCTGCTTTGGGGACCTGTTTACGAACCTGTTGACTGGATGCAAAAAACAAACAAACAAACAAAAAAAAGCATAGCGGAGTAAGCTGACCTGCCGAGGTTTCTCTTGTCAGGAGTGGATATTTGAGCTTTAATGTGTCTTTCTATTTCAGGATATAAAACTGTCTAAAGCTACTGGGGACATCCAGAACACACCGTTTTTATTGTGGTAACGACAACAAGAAAAAAAAAAATCAAATGATGGAAGAAAAAAAAAATTAAAAGAGAAAGATATGAATCTGTGTAAAATATGTTTAAGCAGAAATGCAAGAGTGGGGTGGGGGTGGGGGGGGGGGGAATGCAAGATGCTATTCTATTTCTTTTGTAAACTATGAAAAAACAAACAAACAAACAAAACAAAACAAATGTTTAAATAAATGAATTGCAATTCACAATACTCATGTCTGCAGGAGTGTTTGAGGCATGGCTGTGGATGGTAGATGGTTAGTCAGTGAGATTGTCAATGAGACTGCGGTACAGCAGAGAGGAGGAATAAGAGCAAGCAACTGACGAAGGAACGCTTAAGCTTCATTTGAAATGTTAAGCCTCAATCTGAAATTCATCTCTCTCTCTCTCTCTCTCTCTCTTCTCTCTCTCTCTCTCTTTCTCTCTCTCTCCCCTCATTCCCATACATGTGAGGAATAGTCACTGTGCTGGCTTGCGATTGTTGTTGTGGTTGCGTTTCTCCCCTCCCTTTCCCTGAATAGAATTACACAAACTAGTGAATCGAATCAATTCAAGCAGATAGATCCTGATCCATTGGCATTCTAAACACGAACATATTAGAATCTGCTGATCATTACATACGTATACAGACCGGAAAGTCAGAGTACAACGTTTTTTTTCTTTCTTTTTTCTTTTTTTTTTTTTTTCCAAGGCTTTTCGAAGCTCTTGAACAGAACGAAATAAAATTAAAGAAAAAAAAAAAGGGTAGACAGTTTGCCTTAATCATTATAAATCATAAGATAACAACGAAGTGCAAGATGTAGACGCCATCCAGGTTCTCAAAGCAACAGCTGTGGTGTGAGTCTGATAGCACGCTATTCCTGTTGTAACTTGTTAATCTCTTCTTCAAAGATAAGACTACATTTCAACATATATATATATATATACATATATATTTTTTTCCCCCCCTGGTACTCATCGTGTGACTGACTGTGTTGTCAGATGAGGTTTACTGCGCTGGTGGACATGCATGCAGAGAAGCATAAAGAGAGAGAATGCATTAGGAAAGTACTCAGAAAGAAGGCACAGGCTGCTCTCTAGTGTCCTAACACCAGCAGTAAGACTGAGGTAGATACAGCAGCGGGAGACTCCTCAAGTGTTTCAACACAAACCGTGTGCGTGTGTGTATGTGTGTGTGGATGGATATGTGCATGCGTGTGCGTGTGAGTATGTGTGTGTGTGTGAGTGTGTGTGTGTGTGGAGTGCTTTGCTCTCTGCTGTCTCGAAGCCTGGATATTTGTGTGTGTGTGTGTGTGTGTGTGTGTGTGTTTGTGTGTATAGAGTGGTCTGCTCTATGCTGTCTCGAAGCCTCAGCTCTAGAGAGAAAATGGTGCCGTAACGAAGGTATCTTGAATTCTGGACACATAGGCGAGTCATTGGTGGTAAACAGGGGAGCAATTATTCTAGAACGACCGCACTGACATCTCTTACTATCACTCAACTCTGGACAATTGGCTGTTATTACCATGGTTTTGTTAAGTAAGATTGAAGAGGATGTGTGTGTGTGTGTGTGTGTGTGTGTGTGTGTGTGTGTGTGTGTGTGTGTGTGTGTGCAGGTACGTGCAATGCCATCCGAGCATTAATTAAGGATGTTTCTTTTGGACAGTTTTCTCTGTGTGAAAATGATGATTACGTATGTTTGTCACGGTCATGGGTGTTAAGGACGAGAGCCATTTGTATTTGAGCCGAATGAACAGGGATTTTCTTTCTTTCTTTCTTTTCTTTCTTTCTTTCTTTTAAGTAACAAACTGTTTTCTGATATCAAATGGCCCCAAATCCTTAACACTTAATATTAGATCGTTCTATTTTCATGACTGTACTTCATGCATAGAGCAGGCCTACCCCAGACAAATGACTGAAATGTGATGTTGCTGTTGTAATATGATGTATACTGTGACACTTTTCCCCCTTTTCCTTAATGAATCAAATACTCATTTTTTTTTTTTTTCTTTCTGGTAAAAAAAAAAAATTAATCTGTTTAAGTCAATACATTATTCAAATGCTATCTAAAAAGAAAGATTCTTTGGAGTAAAAAAAAAACAACAAAAAACAAAAGATTTCTGATCCTTACGCTTCATTTTGAATGGTATCTCTGATAATTTGCTGTGTCCATAATCAAAAAAAAAAAAAATATATATATATATTTTGTATTTCTGGACATCTTTTGGGAAGGCTTTTGTGATGTAAAGCATTAAAGGATAAGAACAACCCCCCCCCCCCCCCCCCCCCACAAACCTTGAAAAGACATTAGACTTGTTAAGAATGGTGTGAATTAACTTAATATACACAGTTTGTGTATGATATAGAAAACAAACAAGCAAACAACAACAACAACAACAACAACAACAACAACAAAACTCCCCTAGACATCTAATGTGCCAACTCTGAGACAAATGTCAGAGATTTGCTTCATATTCACGACATGCCACAGTGTGAGGTCAGTGAGAGCGGGAAAACAAAACGAGTATTGAATAGCAACCACACAAAACACATCAGCAAAAGCCTCATCCATCCCTAAACACAGACACGCTCAATTGCCTCCATTCTTTCTCTCTCTCTCTCTCTCTCTCTCTCTCTCTCTTTTGCATAACAATATCTTCTCATCATCTCCCCCTCTGTCCACACAGCTTCCAAAGCTATTTTTAGAAATGCAAAAACCTAGTTCATTAATGATGAGGTTCTTTTCTTTCGTTCTTTTTTACCCTTTTTTTTTTGTTTTGTTTTTTTTTTTCGCGGTCCACAACATTCGGACTAATGATACCAGCTGTACTTGGTTTGCCTCACGGTTTATGTCGGGGCGCGGGGTGCGGGGTGGGGGGGCGTTTGAGATATTTCGGACTCTGTGTGTGTGTGTGTGTGTGTGTGTATCTGTGGAGCACTGCGTCTCTCTCTCCCTCGTCTTGTTCTTCTGACCATTGATCGAGGGGAAAGTTTTCACGGGGAGACGTGTTATTTCAATATTTAGCTCTCTCGTTATTACTTCTGTGACTCGTGAAGCTTGAGGCTGATGGATCGAGATAGTCATTAGATAAACATGGCCGGTTACACGTTATTTATCTCAGAGACTTTTTTTAGCAATACTCCAAAGTTGAAAGAGTGAGGAAAGTGTGTGTGTGTGTGTGTGTGCTTGTACGTGTATGCGTATATATGTGTGTGTGTGTGTGGGGGGGGGGGGGGGGTGGTGGTATTTATATGGCAACGTATTATTGATATTTTGGTTAATTAGCGGCGTGTCAGGTGGTTGGCAGGATTCCTGGTTTGAATCATAAGAAGTCTAGTCTGAGGACGGAGTGTGAGGGCCTGGCAGTCTGATGCGAATTTATGCACTGAGTAAGGGGTTGGCTGTCCGGTCAGGTAGGAGAGCTGTTGTCACAAGTAGGGGGGGGGCGAAGAGATGGACGCACGGTCTTGTTAATTAGTTTTGGAGCCTTTTGTCCTTGAGATATGGATGCGTGTGTGTGTGTGTGTATGTGTTACTGTGACAAACTGTAGACAGTGCGACGGAACATGCCGGGGCAAGGTTGGATCACCAGGTCATTTTCTTCTGAAGTGTTGCATTCACACCGTTTTCAAGGTGATAGAGAGAAAATAACAAAAAAAGAACAAAAAAAACAAAAAAAAAAATCAAATGCTGTCTCATGGAGACAAGCACCAGGTACTCGTCTCTGTTTCAGACAAACGTAACTTACTTTTGGGCTTAGTGCTAGCACTTAAGCTATAAGGTTTACACCACAAACACTGTTAGAAACTCTGCTAATGCTAACATTACCTGTGAGGTACAACACGGGACCTGCGACAATCAATCAATCAAACACAAAAACTGTGTTTACTCACACTTCCTGAAACCTGACCAAAAAAAAAAAAAAAAAAACCCCAACAACATCAACACCCCCCCCCCCCCCCCCCCCCCCCCGCAATGCAGCATTGACACCTCAACCTGTGAAATCTATGGATTAAAAACAAGAAAATTTGAGAGAATCTAACCTAGCTCAGACTAGCATGACAAACCGAGGTTTTATCTTCCCCCATTTAGTTTGCAAAATTGATTCGTTTCAGTTTGAGAAGAGAGGTGCCTTCGCTGTGGAAAGATACGCCACCAGTGTAAATATAGCCTTTAGGTTCTTGATGGAACACACAATGCCTAACAAATTAATTAACCTTGCTTCCTGTCAGTTACATTGATTGGATGCCCCTGTGTCATTCATTGCTTCTTGCTATGCATAATCAAAAAGCATGCATGCTTAACCAGATACTGCACTCTTCAATGTTAGTATGTGCGTGCGTGTCTGTGTGTGTGAGAGAGAGAGGGAGAGAGAGAGAGAGAGAGAAAGAGTGTGTGTGTGTGTGTGTAGGAGGGGGTAGTAATAAGTGTTTTTCAGCCCTAAAACAACATTATGATGCCATACGAACATAGCTGGCTAACCTTGTTTTCAAAATGCCATAGAGGACATATGAGCACCAGACAGACATTACTGTCAACAGGAAGTGACCCTCATCATCTTGGAACTTCATCATTATCATCATCATCACCTTCAGTACTGGCAATAGCTTTCTTTGTAACATCTATTTCCATACATCTAAGAATGAGAGCATTCATTTGCATAGCATCTTCCTCAAAGCTTCATCCGCATTTTATCTGACTAAAGCAACGGTGAATTAAAACTGACTGCGTGTATAATAGAGGAATTTGCATTAACATTAGTTGAATTAAACTATAGGCTGTAATAATGATAAGAGGATATGAGACAGTCTGGCAATAGGAATTATGTCAAAAATCCACTAAAGGAAAAGACAATGAAAAAAAAGCAAAAAAAAAACAAAAAAAAAAAAACAATGTTACAATGGTTGGCGGAGGAGTATATGATCCTGTCAAAAACCAAAAGCCTTATCCTACATTAATATCTTTCCCCTGCGCAAATGCCACGGAGCATAAGCTTGAAAACAGAGTTAATATTCTACAGCATCTGGGCATGCATTTCTCAGGCTATGCCATGAATCATACGCAGAGGGGGAAGGCTGGGGGTAGGGGAGGGGGGGTGGTTTAGCATAATATCTTATGTTTCATCTGCTGTGCAATTTGCTACTGTCCTTTGAAGTAGACATGGGAGTGTATAAGGATACCCCTATAGTTCTGCTTCAGCCTTGACACCACCTCACTGTAAAAGAGCTGATATGACCGGGGTGAGGGCGAAACTGCAAACTGTTTGTTGTTGGACGTTGGGCAGTTGGATATACGAGAGCTGAGACAGAGAGAGAGAGAGAGAGAGAGAGAGAGAGAGAGAGAGAGAGAGAGAGAGAGTTAGAGGGGAAGTTAGGAGAAGGAGAGGCTGCAGGGTGAGGTAAGAGTTTGGCTTATGTGGTAAATTTATTCCTCTGAATGTCTTTGCAGTCCATCTCTAGACACACGGTCACTGTAAATAAGGCCCAAGCCGCAGACACACCGGGATAAGGAAAATCAATATCACTTATTCATTTCTCTCCCTCTATCTCTCTCTCTCTTTCTCCCTCTCTTTCTCTCTCTCTCTCTCTCTCTCTCAGTCTCTTTCCTCTCTCTCTCCTGCTCTTTCTGTCTCTCACATACACACACTCAGGTCCATTAAGACATAAACCACCAGATATCCCAACCACTACCATTCCAACACGATAAAACGTAATTGAAAACAGCCCTTTAGCATTGATCGAGACACAAAATGTTACTCTTCCCTTTCAGAAGGAATTCACACAGCATGATATAACACAATCATGGCACAAAAAAAAAAAGTCTAATTTTCCAGCTTAAAGTATCAAAGACACATCAAGGTGTTGCTTAGTTTCTCCACAATGCAGTGCTAACCTACATAATTGTGTAGTCAATAAGGATTTTGTAGGTGAAAATACTCCTATATCCAACCTTTTAATGTTTCATGTCACAAATAAGTGAGTTAACTTCAAGGTTTTGGAACAGCATATAATCCACTATGAAAATGTAACATTGGAAACAGAACTACATTGAAAAATATGTAAGGGAAATAGAATCATTGTTGCTTTGGACAGGGAATATTACTGGAAAAATGAACCGAACACTACTGAATGAAAACACCTGATAGTCGAGTGAAGTGAAGGTTTGAGAAAATGGAAAAGAAGGCCAGGGTAAAAAAAAAAGAGGCTTATTCCGTTACTGTCACAGCAGATGGGCTAGCTCCATAAAAGTGGACTGCATTTATCATTGGCTGTTTATCAGATCAGTGTCAGGAAGAATCCACACACACACACACACTCCATTTCTACACAGACACAAACACACACACACACACTCTCGCCCCCCCCCCCCCCCCCCCCCCCCACTGCTCCTCCGTGTACCAGGCTGTCCATGTAAATGGAATTGCTTCATTCTCCTGCTGTCAGGCTCGGTCGAAGACGACGGTCGCCCCCTTTTTTTTCCCGCCTGGGCGCGGACTATGCCGAACGCTAATCGACAGCCCAAAACGGCTTTCGGTTTGGCTACTTTGACATCGTAACAAAGGGCTTACGTTGATTAGTGAGGATGTCGGTGTTGCACAACAAGCAAAGCAAAAAAAAGCCTTCCAAAAGAGAACTGTAATGTACACTTACCTGGTTTGGAGAAGACACAGGAGAACAAACCAAAGGGTGGCGCGGGAACAAACATGCGGAAACAGAGAGGAAGGAGGAAAAAAAAAAAATTAGCATGTAAACAAACAAACAATCAAACAAATAAACACATGGGACTGTCGAAAACCTTAGGCGTTTTTAACATACTGGCTCTCTGTGAAAGGGACTTTTCATGTCTAATTCAAGGGAATTTTTTCAAATAGAAAAAATTCAAGGGAGAAAACAAAACAAAACAAAACAAAAACCAAAAAAACAAACAAACAAACAAAACAAAGAAAACACGTCTGTTTCTTGTTCTCGCCCCCAAACAGCTCAGGGATCAGTGTGTGCGGAAGAGCAGACGCATGTGTGGGGCAACATGAGGAGAAAAAAAAAAAGAGAAGAAAAAAGAAGGAAAAAAAAAGAGAGAGAGAGAGTGGAGTGGACAGCCTCTGGTGTGGTGCAGTGCAGATGGTCTGTTTCATGCCTCTGCCCTGACAAGACTCTGAAAAGTCAACCATGTGTTTCCCACAAAAAAAAAAAAAAAACAGAGATTTTTCACTATTAAACATGAACGCTGGGCAAAAAAAAAAAAAACTCTTCCGGTTTCCTGCATTTCTGCTTCTTGTCCTCATGATGAACAGCTCAATAAAGGAAATAAAACGCAGCAAAAAAGGGGGGTTTGGGGTGGGTCGCTGTTTTAGAAGCACCGATGCGGAAAATGAAGATAGCAACAAGTGGCTTGTCTGTGAATTCGTTCGCTCATTCATTCATTCATTCATTCATTCATTCATTCATTCATTCGGGACTTGTAAGTCTTCTGTTCCCTCCCCAGGCCTGTCTGTACCCAGCGCTAACCATCCGCATGACTACATATCTACTGAAGACAAGAGAGAGATGAAGTGTTGGTCTAGTGTATAGGCCCTCTGAAGCTTTTCTGATTATATTCATGGCTCTGCGTAAAGATTTAGGAACACAGTTCAGGCAGAAAAAA
>NC_044505.1:11834239-11836739 GCF_902362185.1 Chanos chanos
GATTGTTGTGATTTTTATGTTGGTCGTCTCATTATAATTCGGAGTCATAAGCATGAAATTGAATCTGTGACATGGAAGCGTGCGGCGTTATTACGCGACCGCGTTCCGGGCGTATTCTAACACGGCATCCGTCGCTAGAGACACGACTGCTAAAGCAAAGCCTCCGAGACCGTCTGCTTAACCACTGTGAAGATTCACTCAAAGCATTTCAAATTTTTAAATTCTATATATATATATGGGCGATTACACAACATAATTAAAAAAAAAAAGTCAGATCAGAATCTGTCCCTTGGTTATGCTGACTGCTATGTTTCGTTGTGGGGACCAAAAAGAGAGAAGGAAAGAAATAAGCACACAAACAAACAAAGATACATGTATAAAAGTGCTAACATAGGCACACACACAAACATACATGTGCGCCCACGGGTTTTGCCTCTAAAAGTGTCGCTGAAGCTGTTTTGCGCCGCCGACTAAATCCATTCATAATGAATGAGTCCATGTAAACCTGCCTCCGCTCCACATTCAACCCACACACACACCGCACCCCGCGGACACGGGAGGGCAAGAGAGGTGATAGCCTGAAGATTGCCTGGGTTCCCATACTGGAAGGGAAAAAAAGAAAAGAAAAGAAAAGAAAAGAGGAAAAAAAAAACAAAAAACGTGAGACTCAGCCAGTCTCTCATAAGTGAGGAAGGACAGAGATAGCGTCACCGGGAGATGTGACCAGCGACTGAGACAGAGGTGTACTCTTTCATTTATTTATTCATCTCTTTCTCTATCTGTTTATTTATTTATTCTATTTATTTATTTTTAACAGCGAGGTGTGGTGAAGTACAAATTTCAGAGCAGAGGGGACTTGTTATGAATAATTCGAAATTCGTGATGCGGGAGAGAAATGGAGAGAGAGAAAGAGAGAGAGAGAGAGAGAGACAGAGAGCGGGGGGGGGGGGAGGAGTCATCCCCAATGTTTTTTTTTACTGTGTTTGAAAACAAAACTGAATGTAATATTGTTCAGTCCAGAGGTATGATGTATTTGAACGCAGCTCCAGAGATGATTTAACAGAGGAAGCGATGACAGTATTGCAGCTACTGCAGATCTAGGATGTTCACCTGTGCACAAGTGTATGCGCGATATCTACTGTGTAAGGTCACCTCATATCCTAAAGCTTCACGTGAGGGGGAGGGGGTGGGGGTGAGAAATGCCACTCTGTCGATGTGGAAGATACATAAAATACCACTCCGTAATGATAAAAGTGATTGAAGGTTACCGCGCTCGGGAATCCTATAAGCCACGAGCTACATTATCGAGCTGACCCGATAAGCTAAACAACCGGAGAGTTCTCCTTTACAGCCGACACGCAATCGCTTCATTAAAACGCCAAATCAAACAACTGCTTTATTCCAAGTCCAAAACGATTCTAGTATATGATGCCACAGTAGTATTGGGAACAATTAAAAGTGTGTTCAATTTCACTGCAGGTGTTATATAGCATAACCTGTAGGCCTACGGGCCCCTTTGTGCTGTTTGCGAAAGTCAACGTCTCGTGAAGGCTAACATGAACGAAGCGTGTCATTGGATAGCGCCGGAAGTCACGCCACAGAAAGACGTAAAGATTACACATCGTTCTACGTCTTGTTGTAGATTAAATTTGTGATCTTGTTTACGGAAAATGGCGAGGCCTTGGGAACAGAATTGCTATCTATAAATCATTTGGTGAGAGTGAGAGGTTGTGAGTTGTTGTTGGCTTTTTTTTTTTTCTCTACTCTTGTTGAAAGCTATATTGGAAACGAATAGGGATGCTAAAGGCATCCATTCACTGTGGCTTAATTCGCTTCACAACGCTGCCTAAGTCCGTGAGGGAGAAAGTTCTTTCCTCCGCCTCAATCCGATTGTCTCTTAGGAGGATACACAGAGCGGGAATGAAATCCGGGGGAGCGGACTTTAGAAGAGGAAGCCTTCGCGAGCACGGACTTTTTACCTATAAGAACATTGTGTACTGAGCAGCTAGAGAGGCAAACAATGAGGTTTTGTATGGTTCTGAGTGGCCTTGTGACAGAAAACAAATTGGTTGTGCTTTTTAATCCACAAAAGCCATCTCTACCCCCATCGCAAGAAATACGGAGGATTATATTTCAATATCGCAGGTTTTCTATGTCGAGCCATTGCATATAAATAAACAAATAAATACCTTTTTTTTTTTCAAGAACATTAAGGTGATTACAATATATGACATAAAGCTTATTGGGTTAGAATCATGCTCTCAATGTATATGCACAGTCCATGTTTCAAAATAAATAAATAAAAAACAAAGACTTTAAGGGCATGTTGTATCAGAGACAACAGAATGAAAAGAAAGGCCTTCACACAAAGTCTTTTTTTTTTTTGAAAGCCCAACAGAAAGATATAGCCACATAACCATTATAGAGTCTGACAAGAGATGTACATATTCAGTCAGTCTCAGCTATTCCATCATCATGTTTATGTATTGTGACTTTTTAA
>NC_044505.1:11839239-11864239 GCF_902362185.1 Chanos chanos
GAGAGAGAGAGAGAGTATATGTATGCTGCCTCTAAACTCAATTATATAAATGAAACATCAGCCAGTTCAGTCTTTTTGTCTTTCTTTCTGAGTCTGTGAAGTGCATGCTGTTATGTGCACCATGGATAACAGTTTTGGGGAGAAGTTATTAAAAAAAAAAAAAGGAGGGGAAAAAAAAAGATGGAGTAGATCCCACTGGTGAACGAGTGTTGATCCGTGGCTTCGGCATTCTCCAATCCAAATTTGCTGGGATTTAAGGCTTGCCAGTGACCGGCCAGCTGCTACCAGCTATGGTAAAGTTAACAGTGAGAGTCAGACTTCAAAATGAAATTCAAAGGAAAGAAGCTTTGGTGAGATGTATCTCTCTCTCTCTCTCTCTCTCTCTCTCTCTCTGCCAAGTTTGGAGGATGAGTTTGGCATCGTTTGCCAGAGAACCAAGACAAATGGAGGTGGCGTTAGCCTGTTGAAGCCAATGCTAATGCTTTATTAAGCCCAGCAAGGCCACTGAGGCCGTCCCCGCTTCCCAGACTTCTCCGTTTAAGACGGAGGGATGAGATGATAGAGCTTCCCGCAGCCGGCACAATCTCCTCATCTTCAGCGAAACTGACAGAACGTTCCAGAACAATGTCAGTGTCTATTTATTTATTTATTTACTTACGTTGTATTGTATTGTTTGCGCTGGCAATGTTTCATTCACAGTGAATAGATGCGTCTTGACATCGATTCTGATTAAATCTCAGTTGCAGCTAAGCCTACCGCTAAGACCAAGCCAGTTTAACATAGAACAAATCTGGGAAAAAAAAAAAAAAAAAAAAAGGAAAAAAAAAGTCAAAAGGAGATCTGTCAGCCTGAGAGTTAGAAGAATCATTTGCTCGGATGATGCAAACGCCCGACGGCAAACTAGGCGACAGAATCAGAAACGCTGGTTCAAAAAGGTAGCACGCGACACTTCACGACACAACTTTGTAAAAGCAAACGTCGTGTGTGTTGGACTGCATTAATACTTAGTTAATAAAAACCCTGTGACTGTACAAGACAATCTGAGGCCACCAAAACCGAAATTACCCCTAGACCGGCCTATCATGTTGTTAGCCCATTATAAAAGATAATTAGAAGCTTATACATGGCTATAAAAAGCAATGAGGTGCTATAATTGGAAGCTTTTGAGTAGACGCTTCTAGAACTCTCACTCATAGCCTTGTTACTTTGAAACAGCTGGCTGTATGAGGGAAATTATAACAGTTCACTCTTGTATGCTGAATGAGCAGTGGGTAACTCTTGTGTAACATATAGCGGGCATTCAGCAATAGGTTCACCAACTCAGAGTGAAAAAAAAAAGGGAAAGAAAGAGAAAGAGAAAAAAAAAAAAGAGAGATTCATTGAGTAGGACTTAGCATGTTATATCTCATATCCAGAGAGCCGCTGCGTGTGGAAAAAAAAAAAGCGCAGTAGCTTGCTGTGGCTGAGGCTCAAACCACTGTGTAATGAAGTCATTAAAGTATATTGGTGTGATTTCCTGAAGAGAGTCACTGACCAGCTCCTGCTAAGTAACATGTTTGAGTCGATAAACTTTTATGGCTGGTCCCCCATTACGTCAAGAAGCTATTAATTGACAGGGGCGTGATTATTTAACAGAATTTTCAAAAGAAAAAGAAAAAAAAAAAAAAAACTTGTTGCAGACATAAACAAACCTATTCACTCTCTGTGTATGACTTATAAAACAAAAACCAAACAAACAAACAAACAAACAAACAAAAAAAAGGAGTAGATTAGATTGCTCATGAATATAGATTGAAAGTAGAATGTGCAATTTGGGGAATCGGTTTTGAAAAAAGACACGGTACCTTTTGGCTTTTTGGGATTTTTCGCTTGTACTTCCCTTATCGTTATTTCTTTGTACGTAAACCTTTGAGAACAAACATAGAAAACCATTTGTTTTCTACGTAGACAAAAAAAAAAAATTAAAAATGAAAGAAGGTGGGGGCAAGGGAAAAAGAAAGAAAAAAAAAAAAGGTCTGACACTGATAAACCCTCAGAGGTGTCTCTCCGAACATTTTCAAATACAATTACAAAAAACAACAGCAACAAGCTACGCGATAAAGGATCGATCTCGTCTTGCGAAAGCTTTGCTGTACATCTAATGCCGGCCTATTGCAAGATCGATTGCGCTGAATATTTAAACTTGCATTCGTTCTGCGTATTCAATCACTCCCATTCCCACCGAGCGCACTGGAACCTTACGAGGGGCCTCAGGGTAGAACCGTGCGTTCTCCATCTCCGTAATGTAACATCTCACTGTAACGCAATCAAGCGCTGCCCCCCCACCCCCTCCATCCCCCCCCCCGCCGCTAATAACATTTAATTCAACAACATTCCAAACAGAATGTAGAGCCAGTGAGGAATACAAAAAGCAATTCAATAAAAACAGCTTGTAAGTAATAATCGACAGAGCAGAAATACAGATATTTCAAAGGGATGTAAATCTTTTTTTTTTTTTGAGTCTCCAAGGTAAGAGAATGTATTTTTCTTGATAGACTGGGGTTCACTGACAGGTCTAGCGGGTCCCAGAAGGTTTTGTGAGTTAGGGAATGTGAAATGTGGGGCGTGGATGGTGGGGGATGGGAAGGGGGGGGGGGTGCGTGCGGGGGGAGATGTGCTTCTCGCGATGTTCCCCCGCGTTTCCCGGGCCCCTTTTCCGCGTGATTTAAGTGGCCGGCATTCCCAGTGAATTACTATTGTTTTCTGCTCCTGACTGCGACTGATTTGTGCGTCTGCGGTGAATCCATCATTCCCGATGGGGGATTTATGGCCTGTCCTACCTGACAGGCGGAGAGCAACAATCCGCTTTCTCTCCTTCTCTCTCCCCCTTTCGCTCCTCATCTCCTCTACCTCTCCTTCTCCCTCCATTCCTCCCTACTTTTCACAGCGTCACGGCACATACACACAAGTTCAGTGAAAACAGAAACTCATTGTGATTACACACCCCTTTTTTTTTTTTTTTTTTAGATCTCTGGCCCGGAAGATATGCGTATGCTTAATGATTACACAAATTAGTGACCGCATTGGCAAAACTATTTGGCCACCATAAAGTGATTCAATTAATATTGCATGGGTCATTAGCCATTTCCACTGGCCACCGGAAACTCTGGAGAGAGAAAGGTACAAAAGAGTCATCCAAGCGGGAGGTAACGTAATTTGATTTCATAGAAATTAGAGAAAGAAATAGCTGCATTTCTGCCCAAACAGAAAGAGACAGAAAGACACACACATACATACAGAGAAAGAGAGAGAGAGAGAGAGAGAGAGAGAGAGAGGGGGGCCACTGGGAGGTGAGTCCACAGATTAAAGCATGCAATTTTCCCCCCACACACTCACAGTCTCTGCGAAAGCCAGCGCGGTTTGTTTCTCTCTGATGGCTATGCCACTGATTGCATGAGGCAGAGGGGGGCAGAAAGAAAAAAAAAGGTGGAGAGAGAGAGAGGGCGAGAGAGAGAGAGAGAGAGAGAGAGAGAGAGAGAGAGCGAGAGAGAGAGAGAGAGAGAGGGGAAAGTGTTATTATATTAATTGCCCAGTGCTGGGGCAGGAATCCAGCAGCTGTATGATCAGAGGGGCGTTGCGGTATCCACTCCGACTGAGAATGAGAATGTCACAGAGAGTCCGGCCAAGGCCCACCTGGGGGACATCCGCCACCGCCGTGAGAAAACGCCACGCAGGAAAAAAAAAACTCAAAAATGAGCCAAAGCACGCCGGGCGAGAGCTTCCGAACGCTTTAATTTGGTAAATTATGAAGCGAATCATAGGTGTTTGTGCATAGATTCTCCTTTCTGGGAACAGGTTCTAACCTGGTTAGAAGTGACATCTGTAAATCCACTGTTGTTTGAGACAGTAAACAAGCATAGAGCAGAGTCCAGTAAATCATTCAAATGGGAAATGTCACCTTTTCTATATAGCTCCTTCTTCAGCCAGAAGACAACACAGTGGATCTGACAAAGTCTTTTTTGTTGTTGTTGTTGTTTTTCTTTTTTCTTTTTCTTTTTCAGTTTAGAAGCTGTTTGTATCCAGGTCATCTGTTGATTGAAGCCAGAAGGGTAATCCTAGCCTTTTTCTTTTCTCATTGATTAATGAAAAAGAGAAGTGCTTCTTCCTTCACCAGACTGCTGGGTCAGAAGC
The DNA here is from genome assembly GCF_902362185.1 of Chanos chanos. NCBI lineage: Eukaryota > Metazoa > Chordata > Actinopteri > Gonorynchiformes > Chanidae > Chanos > Chanos chanos. The sequence continues at coordinate 11,843,410 of NC_044505.1, forward strand.
CTTTACAGCCAATAAATTTTAAAGACCTCCTCTCGCTAATCGGATCGCTTCTGCTAGAACCTTCAAACGGACACCTTACGCTAATCGTTAGCGGTTTCAAGAACTACGTTTATTGAGCTAACCTGATTGGGATCGATGAGTTAGTCCGTTACAGCCCCTGACGGGTCGCTATCAGGGATGCTGACTGTTAAAATTAAAGGGTTCGGTTTGTCGATCTGTGAATGATATCTGGCTTGTCGCTTGCCTGGTTAGCCCTCCGCGGAAAGTCGCTAAGTTCCACATATACATTCCAGGGTGTAATTATGGAGGGGTTAGAATCCTAACCCTTGGGCTTTCAGTGTCATGATAATGAGGAGATTGGGATCTCCAGAGGAGAGACACTGCCAGAGGAGGGAGGGCTATAGAAACTGCTTAATTACAGACGCGATAATGCCCCTAAGAGCCTCACAGATCCCCCCAACCCCCCTGGTTCGGAAGGCACCCTCTGATCGGAGGCTAATACAGTGTTTTCGGTTCAATCGGCCAGGCTGTACCGGCAGTAACAGCGCCCGGTGCCAACAGGGCTTTGTCTTTGCGGATGACTGGCCCCCGCCGGTGCCCGGAATGCGCCAGATCAGCAGCTGGCTGCCAACGATGATTGGCGGAAACCCAGGGGCTGTCATAACCTCGTTCCCTCTTCACTTGAGTCCTCAAGCAGTAACCACCAACCAACAACACCCACCATCCCCCCCACCCCCAACTTCCACACATTTCCTGCCTAGCCTCGGAGGCCTCTCTCTGGGTTGAGGTTATGCTGGAGCTGACCTAGCTGGCCTAGCAGGTCCTACCAGCGGGAGAGCTGGACTTTTTGTGCGGAACACTGACGAAAGCGAGGTGAGTAACAGAAAAAGGGAGAGCGGAAAAAAAAAGAGGGCTAAGTCATTCTCATTCAACCATCGCTTAATTTTTATGATGCAGCCCAACAAAAGACAACCAGCGGCAGCACAAGATAATTATGTGAAGAGATTTTTTCTTTTTTTGGCTGCTTACCTAAGAGCATAAATAAGTTTACTGTGACTATAACTATAGCTCATCATAACTATGGCCCTAACTAACTTATATTCAGCAATGTGTAATTAATGTTGCTCAGGGCAGAGGTGAGACAAGTCATTCTACTTATTCAGAGCAAATTTACTTGACTCGCAAGTCACTGTAAAACAGTATTGGTAATTAAAAATATAACACACACTTGCATGCACATACACATAGCACACATCTAGGCTCAACACCCCCCCCCAACCAAACAAAGCAAAAAAAGCATAGCCCCATTTCCCTATTTTTAATTATACATTTAATTTTGGCAGCAAATATATAATGAATGCAACTGTTAGAGTGCGTATTTGCATTTGTGTGTGTGTGTTCAATAGTCTTGCTTTATTTACATTTGAAACACCATTTGTATTTCACTGACAATATGAACACTGCTTTGATCTCTATTTGAATATGCAACATTGTATATTTTGCAATTTCTGAAGAAAAAAAAAAAACAACTATATTTGATGAACGATTGTGTTTCCTCCCCATTCAGAAAATAACATTTGAACTACAGTGTTCCGTTTTGTTTTATCATATTTTCAAAGGAAATTACACCAGAAAAAAAAACCAAGAAAAAAAAAAAAATAAACAAAAAACCAAAACAAGAATAATATCTGCATCTCTGATTAATCACAGAAGACGATAAAATAATAAACAAAATCACAATAGGAACAGCAGTTTGTGGGTTTTTGGTTATAATATAAGTCACATAAGATCACGCTTGTTTGCGGAGGATCATTCCCCAGTCATGTGAGAGCATAGCAGAGAAGCCTAAAACAAACAAACAAACAAACAAAACAAAACAACAACAACAATAAAAGCTATTCTCCAGATACCATGGGGTAGACTATCAGTTCCACTCTAAACTCTGAAGGACCTTTTTAATCTGTCGGGTTGGAAGGCAGATGGTTCTGATTAAAGCTCTATCTATGGTCACAAGCGCTGGTCCGATAAGCTCTCGCGGGTTTCTCATAGTGTGTGGTAACGGCTCCGCGGTTCCGCCACCAAGAGTTCCCATTTCCCGTCTTTCCTGGCCTCTCATTCCTCTACAGTGTCTGGCATGTGGAGAAAACTCCAGGTTTGGTTGTTCTGAGCAGCCAGCCTAGGGCTTTAGGAGAAAGAGCGGTGGGGTGAAGGGGGGGAGGGGGTGTTGTGAGGTGGAACGGCTGGGTTAGAGTGTCACCCTCATGCAGTTCTGCTGGATTGTCTGCGAGCACTGAGTCAGGGGACCAGGGGACTCGTTGAGTCGGGAGGCCTCCAGGAGCCGAGGCCCTGCCAACTAGAATTAACGTTAGCGCCCGCCTGCCTGGTTAGCCGCATGAAACCTGTTTGCCACTTCTCCCTGAAGTGTGTTTGTGTTTGTGTAGAATATGGTTCCTGCCTGCCATTTTCTTCACGCCTGCGGCTAACCTGGCAAACATGACCGTGGTGTGAAGAGAAAGAGAAAGAGAAAGACAGAGAGAGAGAGACAGAGAGAGAGACAGAGAGAGGGGGCAGAGTGGTGTGGCTAGAGCCAAACAAAGGAGAGGATGACTGTTGACCTGAAAGAGCCTTTTTGTCTTCCACTGTCCCGTTTTTAACATGCAGCCAGACAAAAACAAACAATGTGTTTTCTTTTTTTTTTTTTCATTCAACCACAGTAGGATTAGTAAGGCTTACTAGAAATTTTATTACTCTTCTCCAATAATATGATACACGGCGTTAGCGCAACGCACAAAACGATTAGACGCGTCTTATCGAAAGATTGGCGAGCATGTGGATTTTGTCCCCGGAGTGTGAGTGTGTATTTAAGTAACGCGCGTATGATTTAATGAAGTTGATATGAATGGTAAGTACGGTGACACAAACAAGTTCTCCTCCTGTGCCGATTCGAGGGAGAGCTCCGACAGGCAGACGGCCAGGCTAAAATTCTTGCTGTTTGATTCTTTTTTTTTTTTTTTTCCCCCTCCCCGTATTTTATGGATGAGGACAACAACAGATACGAGACAAAGAATATGTTTTAGCTGTGGTAAAATAAACACAAACAAAAAAGAGACTATCTTATCCTCAAAATCAGGCTTTGGAGGTTTAGTGCGTCTGCCGTGGAGTGAAATACGACAACCGTTTACATAAAAACCCACGGCCGGCTCAGAAGAGGGAAAAATGAAAAAAGACAGTCAAGGATATCATCAAACCGCCGGTAGGTTCTTCTTTTTGTTTTTGTTTTTTTCTCCCACCATTAGCTTTGTGTGGTTCCTGCACTGATATAAGCTTCGCTGAAGAAAACAGGGAGGAAAAAAAAAAAAAAAAGTTTGTTCCTAAGGAGGGGGGGTGGGGGGTTGGGGGGGGGGGGGGGTTGGTCACTTCTGTTCCTCTCTGAAATTGAAATGGGTAGCGATGACGTCCCTTGTTTGATCTCATTTATCACAAGGACTGTTGTGATCACACAAGTGATCTATTGACTAAGAGAAGTGTCCGTGTGTGAATGGAATCTTGTGTCTGATTTTCCCTGGACTTTCGGCGGTGCCTCTTCGTGGAAAAGGAGATTACGTGACCAGGTCACGTGACAAAGGGGGGACAACGACAACCGTAAACACGCAATTAGGCAAAGCTACAAAGGGACCTGACAGGAAACAGAGAGACGAACATTCAGATGTCTCTCTCTCTCTCTTTCTGTTTCCCTCTTCCCGTCTCCTCTATCTCTTTTCTCTTCTTCTCCCCTGACTTGCTCTCCCACTCCCTCCCTCTGTCTTTCTTTTGTTCTTTCCCCCTCTCTCATTCTCTCTCTCTCTCTCTCTCTCCTCTCTCTAATTCTTCTCTTCTCTCTCCCGCTCTGCATGCACACCAGAGTCTTGGATTATAAGCATGTTCTCCCCAGGGCTTAGTGGCAGCAAGCTGATTTAGTGTGAAGCCAGTTCTTTTCATTCTAATGTAATAAAATATTCAGGAGGGGAACCCAGGCCTAGATACGGTTCCGCAAAAAGGAGCCCTGAGTATTTGCCTCTCCACGGCGCCCAGACACGACGACGGGCGCCCGTCATTTCACGGAGCGACTTAGACGCTGTTGGAACATATCAACCGCCTACCAAAACTCAACCTGACCCTGGCTTGTGGCTACAAACATTCCAGCCAAATTCCCTTTCAAAAGAAACCAGAGAAACTCAGCAGTCTTGGTTTGAGGCCCTTGTTCGTATTAATCTATAGATGCGAATGATGAGAACTCACTTTCCACAGACTGAAAATTGACTTCTGAGGGGGAAAGGGGATAGAACACCATGGTCAAAAGAAGAAAAAAAAAAACCCCAAAAACAAGCTGTTCACTTTTTAAGTCTGACAGCCTCTGAACTTTGAGGACGTTGGAGACATTCTGAGGAGTCTGGAGACAGAACTGACTTGTTTGAGACTTGAACTTGTCGAGATATGTTGCTTCTCAATTCTTGTCTTCTGGCTTTTGAGTGGTGTCTTACCTCTTCATTTGTTGCCTCTGGCAGGTTTTTTTTTTTTTTTTACTCTTGGACATAAAAAAAAAAAAGAAAAGAAAAGAAGAAAAGAAAAAGCTTCAGCCAAAACTGAAGCTGCAGGTGACAGATTGGATAACAATGTCTGTCTCTTTCTCTCTCTCTCTCTCTTTTTTTTTTTTTTAGCATGATCTTCATTGTTCCGAGTCTCTTGGAACAAAACAAACAAACAAATAAACAACAACAACAACAACAAAAAATCAGAGGCTTTCTCTCTCTCTACCCCCCCCCTCCTCCCCCCACAAAGGTTTAGCATTAAGAAGCCGAATACCAGGACCAGTACGAGTCTTGAGCCCACCTTATAAAACGTCGCACGTCCGCCTTGTCAAATCAATGTGTCAGAGCAGTAATCAGCTGCGTAAAACTTCAAAAAGTTCGAAGCAAAATAAATAAATAAACGTCTGGCGGACAGGATGAGGGATTTGAGGGAACGGCGAACAATTACAATCTCTCCCCGTATTCCCTGCTTTTTTGCTATGCATGACCTGAAGGAAGACCACTGCTTCCAAGTAAGAGAGAGCGCTTTGAGCTAAAAGCGGATTTACGAACTGGCTTGACTGGACCGTGGAACAGTTAAAAGACGCCCCGACTGGAAGAACTTAAGAACTCGATGAGCCTCTCCGAGGCGAGAGTCTTTGAGTCCAACGGTAGTTTGCGAATCCTCCTCTCGCGCAAGCTGTTGTCTTTGACCTGGAGTAAAGCTTTTGAGTTCAGGAGGGCCCTCCTTCAGACCACACAAAGGCGCAAAGGTCTCCCAGCTAGACCAAAAAAAAAAAAAAAAAAAAAAGCCAGCTGCTATTTGATCTGCTAGATTGAGACAAAGACTCGAGTTGAGAAGATTACTCTCTCTGGACTACGTGGAGGAGCAAAGGTTTCTAAGTCAAAGCCAAAAAAAAAAAAAAAAAGACCAGATAGTATTTGATCTGTTGGATTGAACCAAGGGGCTTTTGACCACTGCATTCGTCTTTTTTTTCTCTAATCTCTACCTTTCTCCTCTCCTTCCACTCCAAGCTGATGCATCTGATTCGGTTGATGAAAGTGCTGTCCGACAGGAGCGGACTGTCATTGGCTCTTCACTGTCACATGCTGGGTTCGACTGTTTTAACCGAGCATTCCACGGAAGGCGCGACCTTTCGGTAGAACATGTTCTAAATATAAAGGCAGTTCTGGAAGAGGGAAGACTTTGGTGGAGACCTAACGATGTTAGGTGGCTTCATAATGTTAGTTCGTAGAAGTTCGGCTAAGCCAGGCGTCGTCTGAAGCGCGCAGAGAAAGAATGTCCGAGCGGAACGCTGCCTATACCTCATGCGCCCGGGACGCATCTCTTAGAAATGTGTTAAACTTCGGTCAAATTTGCAATTAACCCACGTCAAGGAAGGAATACAGCAGACCGTAACTAAGAAAAAAAAAATGCACAGAAAAGAAAGCCCTCGTCTGATAACTCCTTCTTTGCCTTTTTTTTTTTTTTTTTTTGTTAAATCATCTAAAATGCAAAAGTAGACGCTGAGAGAGTGTGGTGGAAATCACCCAGACACAACAGATAAAATCTGTAAAACAAAACCGAAACAAAAAGGAAAGAAAAGAAAAGAAAAGAAAAGAAAAGAAAGGAAAAGAAACAAAGAGAAGAAAAAGAAAAGAAAGAAAGAAAAAGACAGCTGTAGCAATAGTAAAGGGACAAGATTCCAGATAGATGATACATCTGTGCTTTCTTTTCACACAAGCAAAAAGAAAAAGAAGAAAAAAAAAAAAGTTAGATCGTGTCTACACAATAGCAGAGTGCCTGAGGATCTCTCTGAATAGTCAAAGAGTGAAAAAGAGAGAGAGAGAGAGAGAGACAGAGAGAGAGAGAGACAGAGAGAGAGAGAGGGAGATGGAGGGAGTGAATAGACTTAGGTAAAAAGCAGACAGCACAGTGCGGTTCTGGGGGGTGAGGGTAGTAGGAGAAAGACGCGCAGTTATGGCAGAAAATCTCCACGTAGATAGCAAAAGAACGTGTGATGAAAGAAGACAACAAAACCAATTCAGACCCTTTTTTCGTACATACCTCGACTCTCTTTTCTCTTTCTCACACGTACACACGCACACACTCACACACACACACGCACACACACACACACACACGAAGAAGAGTTCTTCTTTTTTTTCTTTATTTTCAGAATTTTCTTTTTATTTTCAGAATTCTTCACAACTTTTTTTTTTGTCTTTCTTTCTTTTTCTTTTTCTTTTTGCATTTGAAAGGCTCTGTGGCTTTGTCTAAGCGAGCAGTTGAAAACTAAACACTCGCTTCCATTTATCAATCACAGACGAAATAAAAGTCAGAATAGATGGTGTTCAGTTGTCACTAAGCGGGAGAGACAGCGTCAGCTGTAGCTGCATAGACACAAATGGATTTGTTGATTGAGTGATTCCTTTGATTGACCCTGAGGAAGGATGGATGGTCCCAATGTCCAGTCATTTCGTATTCAAATAGAGAAAGATTAGCGATGTAAACCAATACATCAAAGAAATTGAAGTTGATGTATTGGTACAGTCAGGCAAGAAACAACAGTCAAAAGCCATTATGGAGAACAGGACCAGAGGATTCTGAGTTTGCTTTGCTATGACAAAACACTTTTCCCTGAATAAAATCAACCCAGAAAAAAAAAGAAAGAAAGAAAAAAAGTCTCTACAGGAAATAGAGCCAATATGAAGGACAAGTTAAAACAATTTGAGCTGTTGACTATGATGTAAGAGTGAGAAATGTCACAACCAAAAAAGTGAGCCAGACAACTTCCAAAAATAGCATAACCGCTAAAGATGCTAACAAACTAATCCATAGCATTGCTCCATTTTATCTATGTCAGAGAACATTTTGTACCTGAAAATGTACAGACAGATCCCAGTATGCAGAGTAGGTTAAATCATTCATTACTCTTAGCCGCAGATCTCAAAGTGGTTTCAGAGGCAAAGTAACTGCTATCATCGTAGACGCTACAGGGATCAGCGGTCAACGCTACCGTGCTTTTAGCTAGCTTTCTGACCTCTCTCTCTCACATGTGCTGAGTCACAGACTCTTTCCGAAGGAGCGTAACAAACCCACTGTGTTTGTGCTTGATGTATTCTTTAACTGCACCATGGTGCAAAAGCTCTGCGTGTTCCAGCTGTCGTGTCTCCTTTACGAATGAAGTTGAGTCGCACTAAATCAGATGTGTTTACTTACTGGCCGTTAAGTTAAAACACATCAGTTGGGTGCGTTCAGCGAGTTATTAAGCACAGATCAGAATATCAGGGGTGACGTAATCCGAAAGACATGGCTGAAAGAAGGACGGCGCGAGGGGGGGGGGGGGGGGGGGGGTCTCTAGGCATGCTAGATGGGATTATAAACGATAAACAGTGAAGTCAAAGGAGATTCTAATCCTCATTTAAGCTAGAAGCCAGTGTCGTTCAAAAATAAATCTGACAACCTAAAGCGAACTGAAGAAAAAGGCCAGCAAAAAGCATCTGTCACTTACAACAAAAGGGCAAGTCACTTCCTTACACCCCTCCCCTCTTTTGCCTTTCTTTCTGGGGCGTCTTAAAATATCATAATAAACATGATGCTAAGCCTTTACCAACACGGAAGCGTTTAACACAGCAAACGGTTTCCCCAAAAGGCTTCCGAGAGAAATTGATTTCATGAGATAATGCCGAACGTTGTTATAAATTTGTACAAAGAGAAGGGAAGGGAGGGAAAAAAAAACCTTCAAATGCCCTGATCATGCTGACCAGAATCCATTTAGCCATATTGCACAGACTGTAATTCTAAACTGCTCCTTAATGCAGCACCCAAGAGTTTTTGGCACCCTTCCAGCACAATTAAAAGAGATTTTATGTCAGAGTGTGCGTCTCAATATTTGCAAGTGTCTCTGATCTACAGCTGAAAAATGACAAACTCCAGGCAGTACTTTTGCCCCTTCTCTCTCTCTCTCTCTCTCTCTCTTTCTCTCTCTTTTTTTTTTTTTTTTTTTTGAATAATTTTTGTTGGCTCATGCTAGACTGCTGTCATGATGTGGCAACATACGGAGTGCTTTTTTTTTTTTTTTTTTCATGTTGTCTTCTTCTGACAATAATCATGCTATCGGGAAAAATGAAAAGAACAAAAAAAAATGGTACAGTGTGTGTGTGTGTGTGTGTGTGTGGTGGGGCTTGTTGTCAAGGCGACGGTACAGTTGCCATGACGCTGTTTTCTTGAAGTGGTTCCACTTGACTTAGCCGGCTGTCCACCCACCTCAATCCTCAGGTGAGAAGTGGTTAGCAAAAAGGTGAGCAACAAATGTGAATCTTACACAGACACACACACACACACAAACACACAAAGAGAGAGAGACACACACACATTTCCTTCTCGTTAGCGGACCCGAATTCAATTTGAATAGTAGGAGGAGTGTTGCCACTAATGTTGTTGTTTTGTTGTTTTTTTTGACAGAGTGTGGGAGGTCTGGTGGTTAAAATGCGGCTATAGTTTTGATTAAGTATTGCTATTTAGTATGCAGATAAAAAGAAATACAAGCAAAATAATCTCTGAACCATCTGTTTAATCACACACTGACACATTTTAAAGATGGACTCCATGTGTGTGTGTGTGTGGTCATAAAATGTTTTTGGAGGGTGTTATTGTGTGGAGGAGGGGTTTGGAGGAGTGCAGATAAACTGATTGTCTCTTTGTGCCTGGCATTACACAGCCAGATGGAACGGGCAGTGTATCTAAAAGACTTTGATGCGGTGCCACTAAACCCATCCCAAAACACACACACACACACAGACACACACACACAAATTCAACAACAACCTCATAACACAGCAGACTAGCTCTGAATCAAACATCTAACCTTGGCCATTGACTCAGCCACTGACAAGGCAAGATAGATAAACAAACAGACAGACAGAAAGAAAGAAAGAAAGAAAGAAAGAGCGAGAGGGAGGGAGACATAACAGGCACACACTAATAATTCCTGCAGACTGTCCTATGTTAATCTGATTAGGATGTTAATGTGTTATTTTCATATATGATAATCATCAGTGTCTTGTGCATTTGATGGACAGAACAAAAACACATTAACGGCCTAATCCTTTGTCTGGGGTGGTAGATCAGGATGGCTTTTATATTTACCTTATCTATTTATTTATTTATTTATTTATTTACTTTTCTTTTCTTTGGTTCTACGAGTCCAAAGAGCAATCTGGAAGGGCAGATTGTCAGGGATGCCTGCGTTGGAAGTCAATGCCCAGTCGAAAAACGGTGCCAGGAACCTTGAGGACCGGTCAAGCCCACCAGCACACTCTGTGGCATCGTCATCTGTTCCCAGGTTGTCTGTTTTTGTTTTTTTTTGTTTTTTTGTTTTTTTTCCCGCTGTCTAAAAGTGGGGATTTGAACAGATTGATTAGGAATATGATTAAAGATGCCCGTGTTGTCGGAGACCTTGCAATCTAAATCAGAGATCGGCATTTATTAGATCAAGAGCCATCATTTTCAAAGCTGCTGATTTCCTGTTTTTGGCACAGTGCGTCTTGTTTACGACTGCCGTCTTCCAAATATAGACAACAGCACGTAATAGCAAATGATACAAATGATTTCATTCAGTAGTAATCAACGCTGTGAGAAAGGGGTACCAAACCAACGTATACAGCTCCCTTTGCTACAGTGTCCAAAGACATTATTAAACAGCAACAACATCAACAACAACAACAACAACAACAACATCAGTAACAAAAACAACAACAAGAAACTACTAACTACTAAACTATTAACTAATTAACTCAAATAAAATATAAAATACAAAATCAGTATTCCTTAAAGGAAACCAAAAAAAAAGAGTAAGGTGAAACGTACAAATGAGATATGAAATACGAGATGATGTTTAATTTCACAAACGCATAACCTTGGAATTGGAATCGACTGCCTTTTTGTGATCATTGCTTTATCGACAAATCTGCCTTATGAATGAACTGGTTCCACTGATCCTTAAGATGATGTGCAGAAAACAAACAAACAAACAAACAAACAAAATCCTGACCTTTATTAAGAGTGATAATCTTAAAACCATGTGACATGCTTGACAAAGTTAGTTTGACAGCTGCCGTTTTCTGTTAACCAGTTTTAGCACACCGTTAATCTCAGTACAGATTTGTGAACCCCAGTGCTGTGGTAATCTAAATCCCAATTAATATCAGTCCAAACCTGTAATCCTCAGTGCTGTGGTACGCTAATGTCCCAGCTAATCTCAGTCCAAACCTGTAATCCTCCATGCTGTGGTACGCTAATGTTCCAGTTAATCCCAGACCAAACCTGTAAATCTCAGTGCTATGGTATGCTCAATCACAGTTAATCTCAGTCCAAACCTGTAAACCTCAGTGCTGTGGTATGCTCAAACACAGTTAATCTCAGTCCAAACCTGTAAACCTCAGCGCTGTGGTATGCTCAATCACAGTTAATCTCAGTCCAAACCTGTAAACCTCAGTGCTATGGCGTGCTTATGTTCCATTTAATATAAATCCAAATTTGTAAACCTTGGTGCTATGGTACACTAAATCTCAATTAATCTCAGTCCAAACCTGTAAACCTCAATGCTGTGGGACACTAATGTCCCAGTTCTGGTGCCTTTATGGTTTATGATAGTCTATCAAATAAGTCATTATAAAAACTGTCAATCATCATTGACTCCTCCTCCTCCCTGGACATTCAGAGAGTATACAAGCATTCATAAAGATGCATATCACTGTCAAACAGAATAGGGAGAGAGCGATAGACAGAGACAGAAAGAAAGCAAGAGAGAGAGAGAGAGAGAGAGAGAGAGAGAGAGAGAGAGACGTACTAGAGTAGAAGTTCAATATCTCAGATGCTTCATCGTTTCTTTGCATATTAAAATGATTTGGATGCCAGTGCGCACAGAGGCAAGTCCAGGCATGCATACGGAGATAGGGGCCGGTAATTGTCACCTTGGCCGTTTTTTTCCTCCCCAAATCCCATTCCCAGCCAACTCTAATGAATCAGTCAATCATTCACAGCCTCGCACGGCTCCCCCTCTTCTGTCTTTCATCTTCTTTTTTTTTTTTATCTTTCTTTCTCCCTTTTACTTTGTCATCCCCTCTCCATCATTTCTGTCTGAGAGATGGACAGAGCAGAGGGGTAATATCAGAGAGACTGACAACGCATCAACCGTGTTGGCAAGGCCATTTAAACACAGTTTTTGGTTAATGGCCATCATTACAGTGGGGGGGGGGGATGGGGGGGCAGAGTTGTGGGGGCTCATGAGAGAAGGATGGAGGGACGTCGACGGAGAACGAGAGGGACGGGACGGATGGGGACGAGGGTAGACGGATGACGGCGAAAAGACAGGGCGACGGGTTTTCTGTCGAGCGCGTCCTTGTCACCTGACACATACGGGTTTCCTGCTCCCTGACAGCGGTAAATATACGTCTGTACGATACGCGCGCCCTCCGACGAGCGAAAGCCACCATTAGCGAGCATTTGAGCCGAAGACGTCTCGAAATCTGCTTTAACCGTACGCTAATGCTTTTTTTTTTTTTTGCGCGGCCGTCGCACGAGCTAGACGACGTCAGGCCGAAAGGTCGGTGTGCCGCGTCTGACGAGCTGAAAGACACTTCTAGAATCTCTGAAAAGCGACCGAGAGGAGAGGAAGAAGGTCCCTCTAAGTGCGAGCACGACACCCGGGCCTGGAAGACGGCTCTAGGAACGGCGAGAAATGTCACGCTAATCGATAAATCATTCCAGTGTTTCGTACCGCGTGGCTAAACGTATGTGGCAGAAACCACACAGAAGCTCACAGCTGAATCCATCGAATGGATACAAAAAACAAAAGATAAAGAGGTAAACACACACTGGCCTACTTCTTCATTCGTTTCAACAGGACAACAGAGAGGCAGGAAGCAGAGTTAACATGAGGTAAAACGATGACAATCCAGAATGGCCCATTGAATTGATTTGACAAGAACCATTCAAAACGCTACGTCGCTGATGGAAAGAGAGAGACAGTGAGCAAAACAAAAAAAATAAAAAAATAAAAATAACAACAACAGTCTTTCAACCGTAAAAATGCACCAGGCCCAGACTTATTCAAAACCTAGAATGAAATCAAAAAGGAAGAGAAGGAAAGAAAAGACAAAAAAAAAAAAAAAAAGGGCAGACTGAAAATTGCCGAAACAGGAAGTCAAAAGCGGACGGCGTGATCATTATTTTCCTGTTTAAATGCATGTTCGATTTGTTCTGTTCTCCTCCCAGTCGCATAACTCAATTTGGGAAGGAGAGAGAGAGAGACAGAGGAAGCAGAGACAATGTGCTAGACAGACTGCCCCAGACACGCTGGCTATGGAAAGTCCTATCTTCAAGGCGTGGGTGTGTGTGTGTGTGTGTGTGTGTGTGTGTGCATTCGCTTGACCCGATTTAAAGTGTGTTTTGGGTGTGTTTTGCTTTAATCAAACACGTCGGATAGATGTGACAGTGACACAGGGGCTGAATCATTCACAGCTACGTGATGAGAGAGCATCTGAAAAGCTATCCAACACACACACACACACACTCTCACACGCACGCGCACACACACACACACTCTCACACACACGCACGCGCGCACACACACACACACACACACACACACAGATGCACACACACACACAATTCCACTATGAGTGCCTCAACCTGTATTTTTTTTTCTTTTGCGTGTAATTCCCCAGAATAAAAAGGTACAATTGGATTTATTGATTTGGATTTGTTTATTGAACGCCTAGCTTTCACTGGTTGTCATCACTGGGCGGGAATATATGGAGAAGAAGCACATTTTTGTTTGAATTTTTAGAGAGAACATAAAAAAAAGCTCTAAAAACAATTAAAAAAAAAAAGAAAAAGGAAAAGGAAAGTGTAGAGGTGTCAGGTAAACTCAAGGAGCGAGAACGAAAACAATACAATCCTCCCTCAATGAAACACTTCAGTCAGGCGTATGTGTTGCGTGTTTTCTCGTTTTCCTCACAATGCTTCTTCTGAAACGCAACCACATCTGCCTGCGTCTGCCTACGTTTACACAACACTCAAATTAATTAATTAGCTGACGTTCTGATGGAGGGAAGGGGGAGGAGAGAAAAAAAAAAAAAGAGGTGGTAATTAAGCACAAATGTAAATCCCCACACAGGCATGGAGGCAGAGATGAGTCCAGGTGTGGAGATGCCCACTCAGGCCGTATGGCTCTTTTCATTTTCTTTAATTAGTCCGCTGTGTCGGCCCTCACGCTCCTTAGAGCTGATTTTTCTCTGAAGAGCGGAGGAGAGATTGCACGGCTAACTCTCGAGATAACGCACACACACACAGACACGCGCGCACACAGACACACACACACACACTCGCGCACACGTCTACACACACATATTTAGCTTGAGCCCCTGGATATCTGTGGGTATCCGCGTCCGCTCAAGCGTGGAGAGCAATCGAGAAGCCCCATGCTAACTTATTAGCCCGTGGTACGCATTAGGAAGAGAATTTCCGAGGTAACTGGGAAGGAGAGAGGAATGTGCGTGCGTGTGTGTGTGTGTGTGTGTGTGTATGGGAACTGGGAATTGGGAGTAGGAACGGGGTTAGAGGAGCCCCTGGGTGTGAGACGGATCCAGCCGGTGTTAGCGCTAAGCTAACGTCAGCCGATTAGGTCGACGGACAGGGATCGTCGGTTTGGGGGGGGGTTATCGGCCAGGGAGCCGCAGCGGAGCATAGCCGAGCTGCTTCTATTTCTGCTGCTTCTCCTCCGAACCAAAGGAACGAAAAGAGAGATCAGACAGGGGTGTCAGGAGTAAGGACAGAAAGGAGAGCAAAGGGAAGGAGGGAGGAGAAGGAAAAAAAAAAGAAAAAAAAAAAAAGAAAATCACTTAGAGAGACAATATGGCAGGGTAACAATTGCTAACCTCTCCTGACCTTTACACAAGAGTGGAACAAGGTCCAGAAAATTGGACCTCAGCTTCCAGACTCCTGTGGGACACCTGTCTACAGCCTGCTGTTTAGCACACCCTAACTGGAAGAGTAATCAATATCCCTCTCTCTCTCTCTCTCTGTCTCTCTTTCTCTCCGGTCCATTCCAGCTCTCTTCCTCCTCAGAGATTTTTTTCTTTTCTTTTTTTTTTTTTTTCCTTCATTAGAGGGGGTAGCAGAAGTGTAAGGAAAGAGAGAGCTGATGAAGAGATGAGAGTAAGATTGGAGACAGCAGGAGGAATTTCTCCTAGCAAAGTAGTAGTCATGTCTCTCTGTTTCTCTCTCTCTTTCTCTCTCTCTCTCTCTCTCACACACACACACGCACGCACGCACGCGGGCGGAGTTTTGGGCTGTAAATGAGACTGAGGTCAGTGTTTGAGTAGAGTAAGGCTCTTTCCAGTCAGTTGAGATTTTACGGATGCATGGAGACGGTTAACACCTTCGCAGGGCCGTCTGCAGCTCCAGACTGAACCTTCAGACATAAACATGGCCTATCTGTGGCTCTTCAGCGCACGCCTCATGTAGTATCAATCCGCAAAACTCGCGCTTAACTCTATACAACCTATTTAATGACCTCTTGTCTGTAGTGTGTGTGTGTGTGTGTGTGTGTGTGAGAGAGGAGAGTGAGAGAGAGAGAGAGAGAGAGAGAGAGAGAGAGAGAGAGAGAGAGAGAGAGAGAGAGAGTATTGACTGAACAAATGGAGCCCTGTAACTGCCTGCATGTATTAATAAATTTTCCATGTTGGCCCCTGCACTCAGACATATGTGATCCTATTGGATTAGACTTAGAGTGTGCGTGCGTGCGTGCGTGTGTGTGTGTGTGTGTGTGTGTGCACGTGTGAAGATGAATGTATGAGTACGACTAAAGGATGACTTCATAACAGATACATTAACAGATGACTAATACATACATAAAAAGCTCATTAACATTCCAGTAGTTAAGAACGTGATATGGAAAGAACGAGAGCATTAGGTAGCTTATTTTCCTCATCTTTCTCTATCAAATCTAAAACCCATAAAAGATAACTTAAGGGAACAGTAGAAGTTGGGTGCAAAAGATGCAAAAACATTTCATTTTTCAAAAGGACTCTTGTTCCTTTAAGTCTTTTATAACAAACACTAACTGTATGGATACACATTCGGATACACACCCATACCCACACACACACACACACACACACACACACACACACAGAGCACATTCTGGCCAGTTTCTAATTCTCATTTAACAAAGTTTCTGGGTGTTGCTGTGGTACAGATTTATATTTATGTTTATATGAACATCTCTTTTCATATTTATATTCCTTTATTTAGGGCCATTACTCATGTTTTGGTCTGGTCACAGGGCTGCGTTAAAATATGGGCTCCTGATTTAGAACCGGAGGCACGTTTACTGCGTCGTGTCAGGACGAGGCGCTGAGACGGGAGAGGAGGGGGGGAGGGAGGAGGTGGGCGGGGGGGGGAATGACAGAGGAGTAAAGGTGAAAAGTGAGCATTCCTTTAGCGGTCGTTTCCTGAGCTACTGTCTTTTATGAAAACAGCGGGGAATTTTTCGACGCCGCTGTCTGTCGATTTTTTCAATCTTTGAGAGTCTCTCCCTTACTTAACGGCGTGAGTGGATCGCGCAAGCCCGTTGCCTAGGATACGGCTGTTGCCGCGGTGGCGGGTGAGGGGCGGGCCGGGCTGATTAGAGATGCCAGGGTTGTCCTGGGCCGGGCAGGTGACGGCACACCATCCACTCCCTGGGGACATGGCCATCGGCCAACCCCTGGACAAGAGCCAGGCCAACCCCTCACTTCCCTCACCTCCCCATCAGACAGTCTGCTCTCTCTCTCTCTCTCTCTCTCTCTCTCATGTAATACCATCTCTCTCTCCATTGCTGTCTGTACACTGACTCATTCATTCCTACCTCTACAATCTCTCTCTCTCTCTCTCTATCCCTTTCTTTTCCTCTCTCTCTCTCTCTCTCTCTCTCTCTCTCTCACCTTAATGTACCACCACATCTGTCTCTATTGCTCTCTGTACACTTGCTCATCCATTCATACCTCTACAGTCTCTCTCTCTCTCTCTCTCTCTCTCTCTGAGTGTGCCATCAGTCAGTGCAGTGGGTGAGGTGCAGTGGCATGGCCTCTTACAGCTCTTAACCCCGTCCACCGGAGACTGTTGTTCATCCAAGGACAAAATGAGGGCATCAATTTTAAACAGGAACTAAACAAGTTAAAGCCCAGCCTCCGGCCCCCGCCCCCTTTTCTCCCACTCTCCTGCCCCCCCCCCTCCCTTATCCCTGCCGGCCTTTTTACTCCTCTTCTTCTTTCAGAAAAAAAAGGAGGCACTGCGAAAGTCACAAGGCAGGTCCTTAGCAATACATCAGCCTTAGTGTGTGTGTGTGTGTGAGAGAGAGAGAGAGAGAGAGAGAGAGAGAGACACAAACACACACAAAACACATGAGAGATAGAGAGACAGAGAGAAAGCTGGGACATTGGAACAATTTGTTCCTTCATAAACCTTTTGCGATATGACCTGTGTTTTAGTAAAGCAGGGATTGTGTTTGAGTCTCTCTCTCTTTCTCTCTCTCTCTCTCTCTCTCTCTCTCACTAAATATTAACCTCTGAACTGTCAACTCATCTCTCTCTGGCCTCTTTAGTGACAAGTCTTCAGTCCAGTAAATAAGGGAGACAGACAGACAGACAGACAAAGGTAGACAGCGATAATCCTGTCATAAGAAAGGCAAAAGGCATCGACAAATTCATTTAAAACAGTGGCCTGGTAAAAGAAGCTTGGGGCCAGTTAGAAGCCTGTTTTATTAAAACATAGGTGCATTTCCCAGGCACAACAGTGGATTGGGAGAGTAGGGTGAGAAACAGAGAGATAAGCCTCCAACACAGGCAGCTCTCCATACGCACACTGTGGGTAGTAAAACAAGTAAGTATATATACTGTATCCTTGTGTGTGTGTATATGTGTGTGTGTGTGTGTGCGTGTGTTCTGTCATCCGCATCGGCGGCTGAGCGACAGCTAACGTGTCGACACACTCCGTTTCCAAAGAGCGTCTGTCTACCTCCGAGATGTTACACCTCTTATTACTTCCACAAGAACCAACCGCAGCGGAAGAGGAAGAAAAAAAAAACGTGGAGAGGGTGGAGGTGCGTGGCTATGGAGGAGGAGGAGGAGAAGGAGGGAGGCCGTGAGTGACAGGGCAGAACAAAACGCGCGCCATAATCCCACGGAAAATAAACACACCGTGGCATGGAGACATGCACAAACCTAATCTGACAATCTCTCTGAGCCACCAAGCTCACTCTTTCATTCACTTATTCTCTCTCTCTCTCTCTCTCCCTCCTCCTCCTCTCTCCATCTTTCCCTCTCTCTGTCTCTCTTGTAATCTCTCAGGCTTAAATTTAAGGTATCATGTATAGAAAGAGGTGGGGGCTTGAGAGAGAGAGAGAGAGAGAGAGAGAGAGAGAGAGAGAGAGAGAGAGAGAGAGAGACGATAAGACAGTCAATGTAATGATTTTTTTTTCTTTTTTTTTTCTGTCTCTCTCTCTTTCACCCCAGAGTCTCTCTCCTCCCTGTTTCACAGGCTAGAGGAAGATAGATGTGAATGTGATTTGCCTTCCGAAAACCTCATTGCATCTGTGAAAAGGTCAGCAAAGAGCATATAATTGGGCAAAGTGTCTCTTTCTCGCTCTTCCGAAAAGGCTCGGAACTTTATTGGAACCGTTCTCTCTGTTTTCTTTTCTTTTTTTTCTTTTTTCTTTCTCTTTCTTTCTCTCCAAGTTCTTAATCAGTGTGCAGAAGCTGTTTCCTTTGTTCTACTTTCTGTCTGAATATTCTTGGACCGAGCCAACGCCGGTTCTGACAGAGAGAACGGCTTGACAGTAAAGTCGGAGAATTTCTTATGAATTATTACCTCTAATAATAACTGTTATCCACTCATGCCCACATTTATGAATGTGAGATACCCCCTTACATTTTTAACACATATTTGAAAATATGTTTCAATATTTCATATTGGCCAACGAAGATTTGAAACTGCTTGCTATGTAATACACACACACACACACACACACACACACACACACACACGAACTGTATTCCAAAGGTACTCTCTCTGTCCAAAGCATGTATTTGTGCAAATGAATCTATATCAGACTCATTCAAACGTAATAAACAGTTATTACAGCAACTGTTCTGGAAAATATTCATATACTGCAATTTTCACAAGTGCTTCAGAGCCCTTTATAATAATCTTGGCACCATAATCATATTTGTGCAGAGCTTTGGAAGGGATGGGGGGACACAAAAAAAGAAAGAAAAAAAAAAGAAAGGAAAAAAAAAGAAAGGAAATTCTTTCTTAATATCGCAGCTGTCCTCTAAATCAATTAGGTTGTCTTTGAGAGACCTACAGTGTATTAAGGTTAGTTAAGATGGAACATTCCGGAGTTCCATGTGAACCCTGGATTCTAAAGAATCCCTAGCACCACAAACTGACCTTTACATGGGCGACATTTTCTTCATGCAAAACAAACACTGGCTGGCGGTGTGTGTGTGTGCGCGCGCGCGTGCGTGTGCGTGCGTGCATGTGTGTGTGTGTTAGGCATTATTCAGGCCCCCATTGGAAGCAGGTTTGTGTCTCCTTCCTCCTGCTTTGGCATTAGTGCCTTACAGCGCATCGCTCTCAAGGTTAGAGAGAGAACCTCACTTTGTCAGCCAGGTAGTGTAATTACTGTGTCTCTCTGCTCTGCGAGCTACCCAAACTGAGGGGCTGTCTTTGAAGCAGAGTGGGAGGGGAGAGAGAGAGAGAGAGAGAGAGAGAGAGAGAGAGATACTAAGATGTTGGTTGGTGTGCATGGGTTATATGATTACTGTAAATTACATTATGTGTAGGTGTGGAGCTTCTTTGTGTGTTGCCAGATGTAGGTCTGACAAAACAAATCATTTGGGGGAAAAAATGCAATTAGTTCTGTTGGTGTGAGTCAATATTTGAACACTGTCTTCCAGACTGGCCGCAATGAATCTCTGTAGGCCTTCAGAACTTCCACGCTACTGTCATTAACACCACCCGTTATGTCTCTCTCTCTCTCTCTCTCTCTCTCTCTCTCTCTCACTCACACACACACACACAGACGATGGAGACTTTTTTTTCATTTTGATTCTTTAAAAATAATTTTTTTTTTTTTTTTAAGTAACTACTCCTATGTCGCAAGAAGATGGAGAGATGTTGATTGAGGTTGATGGAGAAATGATAAAACCCCAAATGCTGTTTTATCTCATCATTGCTGTAGTCTCTCTCTCTCTCTCTCTCTCTCTCTCTTTCCTTTCCCTGTGTGCCTACATTTGCTTCCAAAAAGATAAAAGAAGATAAAACATGTTTATGCTGTTAATAATTCATTGTGTATGACATATTTCAGCTTCCAATCAAGGATTGTAAACGCTGCAGAGCCTTGTTAGAGCCATTCACCAGGGGTTTGACTCTCCCACACGATCACACACGATCACACACACACACACACACAAACACAAACACACACACACACAGACACACACAAAAGCTTATGGATGTGCGCATTTGTTGTTAGCTACATCAACATTATGTAGCACAGTTTATTTAAATAACATGCAGTGACAAAAGGCAAAAAGAGAAGAGTAAATAAAACACAAAAAGAAAAGCAAAGAGCACTCCAAGAGATTCTATTAACCTCTCTTTCACTGGAGAGACTTTCTGCCTAAAGAGAGAACGTGTGTGTGTGCGCGTGTGTGTGCGCGCATGTGCGTGTGTGGTTTTATAATGAAATGAATGAGATGCGTGCGATGAGTGAATGCGTCTGTGTGAAGAGAGACTGATGTGTCTTCTCCACACTTATGTGTTTTTCAACCTCTAAATAGGTGTTTTTATATAGCAAAATCAATTGACTTACCTATTGATGAGAAAATAAGCAGAATGTTGAAGAGGAAGGCAATAAAGGAAAGAAAGAGAGAGAGAGAGAGAGAGAGAGAGAGAGAGAGAGAGAGAGAAAAATACACATTAATATATATATACTCTTCATACACCATCTGGTATATATGTTATATAGTACTACATGACTGCCGACACGTATACAGTAAACAGTGTATAGAGATTTTGGCTTTAGACTGGAGGTGAATGGTCTGCCAGCTTGTTTAGAGTCTGTCTACGCTCTCCGTGATTGGTCGGTTCGGAAGGGCACATATTGAGAGGCGGGGTTTTCCACTTCTCAGTGTCTCAACAGGACGAATGTGATGAGAGGAACTCCAGC
>NC_044505.1:11869239-11904239 GCF_902362185.1 Chanos chanos
TGCAAACAGTTCATTACACAGAGACGTTTTGTGTTGTGCTGTTTGTCTGACGGAGTAACGTGACCAGTGCTCATTTAATACACTCAGAACAGAGTAGAGTATAAGGTAACCCCCCCCACCCCCTTTTTACTATTAAAGATGGTTCACCTGCTCTCTCTCCCTGTCAAAAAGAGTAGCAATAAACTCTTAGACTAAACATAAATAAAAATCATCAGCATGCTTCACTGGCAAAAGGGCTGTAAACTAACTTTGGCACTAAAGCTAACCCTGTAATGTTGCTTGCAGTTTTTTTGTCAAAATGGTGTTTTTACATAAAGCTTTATGGGTTTTAAAGTCATTTTTACTTTAAACATTTCTACTTTTTTTTCCGTTTTCACACCTGCCACGCGACAGCCTGCGGGAGCACAGACGGGCGAACGTCCCCGAGGCAGGTAAAAGCCCTTTATACAACTGAACAAAATGCACACATAAGCCGTTCGAAGCCTTGTATGTCGGCAGTCAGAGTTTGCACTTTGAAGACAACGGTTGACAGGAGAAAGGGTAATGAAGAATAATGAAGTGATGAAATGGTCAGACGGGAAAACTCGCATGCCGACTGAGACGTTTACGAGACGGTTTACAAAACCGCGGACAAAGATTGAGCCAGCTCTCCGAAAAACGTTACGTGATTCACAGACGCGTTGGGCGTGTCCCCTGTGAAACAGAGTTTTGTTTGTTTGTTTGTTTGTCTGTTTGTTTGTTTGTCTGTTTGTTTTGTTTAGTCTCCAATTACTTTTGCCATTCCTCTTTCACATCACTCCTTCGTTTCTCGATGTTTTCTGGGCCTATTGTGACTCCAGTCCTCCACGCATCAGTAAACTTGATTGGTCGATCAATTAAACATAATAATTGACAACCAACGAGGCCTATTTTCTGGTCAGAAAACCAATAAGCCACCCCAGCTGGAAAAATGCATCAATTTCCGTGCGAACTGAGACGGATGCTTTTTTGACCCAGAAAAAAAACGGAAATCGACACGGAACTCTTTTCTCCTTGATCATATAACTTCACAGTAAATATCTTAAGGCTTAGACGTTGATCAGTATAATTAGTCAACACAGTCAACACACACTGTATCAAGTCATGTGCATGACACGTGCATTTTTTTTTCTGTGATTCCAGAAGCATGTGTCTCCTATATATATATATATATTTTTTTTTTTAACAACATGCAAAACATGTAAAAGTGTGTACAGTATACGCACGACGTCGCTTCCTTCGAGTGTTGGCCGCAATCGGCGGCCAATCCGATTACTCCTCCCCAGACGAGGGAGTCACGAGCGCTTCCTTTCACCGCTGCTACAGATTTGGAGTGGGTGTCATCAAAAGGTTTTTCTTTTCTTTCGTTCTTTCTTTTTTTTCCTTCTTTTTCTAGTTTAAAATTAGAGCTTAGGTTTTTTCTGTTTTTTTGTTTTTTTTGCGTTTGAGTACGCGGCTAAAAAGCCGAGGCGAGACGGTCGCGGAGAGGGAAGGAGCGCTCTACCGTAATGGCATGGGATGTCTCCAGGGCACCACATGTAACAGGCACAAGTTGAATAATATTGTTTGCTTCGATAAATTGTATTAAGAGATGGCCGTGGTTGTTTGGGGGGGGGGGGGGGGGGGGGGGGGGCTCTGGCAGGCAGTGGAAGAATAGGGAGAATTAATGAATGATCTAATGCCCAGCCTTGGGCAATCTTTGCCGAGTGTGTGTGTGTTTTGAGGAAAGAAATGAAGATAGATTTAATGACATCACTTAGGTCTTGCTTAGGTCGTGATGATAAGCATACGGAGATGCCGTGCATGCTGGGATATTGGCCTGTGCCGTTGTCGTGACGCTGTTTCGGCAAATCCCGTTCTCTTTATTTTACACAAAAAAAGAATAGAAAGAAAGAAAGAAAGAAAGAAAGAAAGGGGAAAAAAACAAGCCAAAAGGCCTCACGGCGATGGGAATATCCAATTCGCCACACGACTTGAGAGAAATCAAATCAAATCAGATCAAATCGTCCAAATGAACGGCACTTTTGAGCAAGCAGTACCTGAGGGACAAATGAGACAGAGAGAGAGGGAGAGAGAGAGAGAGAGAGAGGGAGAGAGAGAATCAGTCCTCATCAGTCTAAAAGCTCTTCAAGTAGCACAATCAACCGGACGAGTTCAACCATGCGCTGAAATATAACGTTCGCTCGCTACCCACCCACCGAATCACGCTAGGTATCCCCCACCACACAGTGCTGTCAACCGAATCAATAAACTCCAGAAGAATTTCAATAAGACAAAACATAATGTTATATATTCATATACAACATGGGACATTGCTTACAGAGTTTACAGTGTGTGTGTGTGTGAAGAGAGAGAGAGAAAGACAGAGAGAGAGTGAGAGTATCATGTCTGCCCCCCCCCCACACACACACACGCATGACCAAAAAAAGGGAGGGGGGGCATCTTATGCTTCATTGAATCTCACAGATATATATATATATATTTTTTTTTTTCTTTTTTTTTCGCAAATGGTACACTCACTAAAAGCTGTTCAGAAAGCCTCGGAGGTCAAACAAAGGTCAGCCTTTTTAGCACGGTACAGGAGGGTGAGACGGGGACTGGCTTAGGAGAGAGAGAGAGAGAGAGAGCGAGAGAGAGAGAGAGAGAGAGAGAGAGAGAGAGAGAGACAGCTGTCTGTGTAGTTGTTTTTATTTATTCATTAATTTATGTATTAATTCATTGATTAATTTGGTGGGGGTGTAGGTCTGCCTAAAGGCTCAGAGGAAGAGGATGTTGATGTCTGCAGGCAACTGAAGTATCTTTTTTCTTTTCTTTTCTTTTCTTTCTTTTTTTTCCCTCCTCACATCAGAAAGAGCACCCCAGGCCACACAGCCCAACAAAGAGATCAATGTGACAGTATGCCCACTCTGTCTGCTGATTAGTTCTTAAAAAACACTGCCACAGATGGAGAACTGTAAACAAGCAGCCTCACAAACAACGGCCACAAGAACACAGAAACGAAAAAATTAAAAACAAACAAACAGACAAACACAAAAAACCAGGAAAGGGCTAGATGCTAGCGTGTTTCGGCTGAACGTTTTCGAGTTTTCTGTCGACATTAATTCAGGTTTCCACTTTGAAGCTTCACGTGTTCCGAAGAGTCTGTTCCAGGGAAACGCGGGTTGAGCTTAAAAATAAATTGTAAAAATAACGGTACAATGCCACCTGTTTGTCGTCAAGGCTATAAATTCACGTAGAGCCGTGGATGCCCCTCCCCCTCCCTTACGTTGCCCCAGCAATGTAGGCAGACGACAGAAAACTTTACTGACGCGGCCTGTGATATTTCACGGCCGCCTCTCGTTTAACGCTCTCGCGGTCATTCTTCTCGCTCTTGTCGCTTCGAGCGCAGTTCAAATAAGAGAGGTCCCCTCCGCATCAAAACGCGTGCGTAAACGAAACGATTCGTTCCTCGGCTTAGGCGCGCAGTGGACTCAAAGCGACCGGAGTTAGCGGCGAGTTAGCGCCTTTGCCTCTATTTATTTATTTATTTATTTATTCTTTTATTTTTTTCTCTTTTCCCATCAAAGCCAAACGAAGACCGTTTTATGGCGAAGCAGCAAAATTTCATACACAAAATCATTAGCATGCAAACCAAAGAACAAGCTTACATATACTACACATTAATTAAATATGTAGGGCCAAATCTCTCCACATGAACGGCTCTGTCTTAATTGCTGTGAACGCAACCATGAAACCGAAGAGAAGAGAGGAGAGAGATAGAAGTGTGACGCTAATTGCTAAGCAACCCCCCCCCCACACACACACACACACACACACACACACACACTTCCCTTAAACTCTTAATGAACAATAAATAAATGAGTCAAAATGCTAAACAGCGCAAAAGTACACTTTCAGCAACTCTGAAACTTGTTGTGATGTGAAAAGGGTGAAAAATGAATTTGGGCATATGTAAATAACAGAGATAGAATGCTGAAGGAGAAAATGAATATCTAAATGAGAAAAGTATTTGTTTATTTATTTATTTATTTATTTTTCTAATTAAATCATGTCGCTATATGGAATACATTTAAAAAAAAAGAGAGAGAGAATAATGTCCCTCCCTCATTGATTTTCTTTTTCTTTTCTTCTCTCTCTCTCTCTCTCTCTCTCGCTCTCTCTCCCTCTCTCTTTTTATTTATTTATTTATTTTTTTTTTTACATTCCCAGTACTGCAAAGGACTGTTTCTGTATTCAGGGTGGATGCAAGGTATATTAAAATTTCAATTAAATGTCCCCAAAAAAAAAAAAGAAAAAAGAAAAAAAAAAGTTATTAAAAAGAACCCCTTTTGAAAGGAGATTAATACTTTGGTCAGGCTACAACAGACAGCAGTCACATTCAAATGGGTTTTTTTTTTTTTTTTTTTTTTCCTTTTGCTTTTCTTCCTGATTGACTGCTCTTCCCCTCAAAGCTAATTTGATGACTACGAGCATATTTTTAGATGGAACAAATGCCATTCTGTGTTTTCTTTTCATCCTTTCTCTTTTCATCATCATCATCATCATCATCCTCTTCTTCTGCATGTAAACCACACACTTGAGACTGAATGGGTGAATGTTCCCATACTTCCAACAGACGGGATACAGTCATTATTTATATGAGTTACATGAACTCACAGGTACGAGAGAGAGAGAGAGAGATGCACATGTTAGTATTAGCATGCCATGTGTGGGTGGGTTTGAAAGTATTTGTGTGTGTGTGTGTGTGTGTGTGTGTGTGTGTTTGCATACATATGAATACATACGATGGTATGTGTGTTAGTCTGTCTGTGTGCATGCGTGTGTGTGTGTTAATGTTCTGAACATCAGTATATGATCACAGTGAAAGCTGAGATGATCAGAGCAGATTAAGGACCTGAGTCAGTGTAAAGCACAAGGCTGACCTGCGTGACCTGGACCAGTGAGGGGACCCAGGTCCTCTGCAACCCCACACTGCTATCACTGTAGCCCAGCCACTGTCCTACTGAGCCCCCCCATCCACATATCTCATATCCCCCCCCCCGTCTGTCCATCCTCCAAGGCTTGTGACCTCACACCACAGGCCTGCCGGGCAGACAGTGTCCAGTTTCCACAACAAAGAATCTCAGTAAGGAAGGAAAGAGAGAATGATTTTGTCTGTGTGTGTGTGTGTGTGTGTGTGTGTGTGTGTGTGTGTGTGTGTGTGTGTGCATGTATGTGTACGTGTGCATGAGTCATCACTTTTTTCTGTTTTCGAGAAGAACCGGAGAGGGGGGGGGGTTGGGTGGTTGTCAATTTTAAGTGAATTTCAAAGATGTAAGTCATTCGTACAATGCATGGAACTTTCTTATTCTTTCCATAAACAAGAAAGGGGGAAAAAAAACAAAAGGAACTATATCATTCATGTACTGTATGGGTCAGAGAGGGGGGGGAGGTAGAGGTGGGGTTAATCTATATCTGAACTCTGTTCCCTCTCCGCCTGTTCTCTCCATATGTGGTCCCATATTAAGTGTGTTTGTGTGTGTGTGTGTGTGTGTGCAAGGGTGTCTGACTGTGACAAAGACAGACAAAGAGAATATTGAAGGAAAGGAAAAAGGAACAGAATCTTAAAGCTTGCTTTAAAGAACAGAGTGGCTTTAAAGTGGCAGTTTCATCACCCTTTATACAAGACTGCCACAGAAAGAGGAGACACACACACACACACACACACGTGCGCACGCGCACACACACACAAACGCATTCATACTTTTAAAACACATTATATGACTATGAAAGACTGAGCGGTCTGGATGAAAAAAAGAAAGAAAGAAAAAAAGCTTGCATTTTTTCGATGTTCACAAGACGTGCATCGTAACCGAGCCAGACGGGAGGTAGGAGAGCACAAGAAGGACGAGCGTCTGTGGTTGCTAAGCGACGCGCGATAGCGTTTCTCCCCCGACGAACCGCTTCGTGCGCGTCCACACCCGTGACCCCCGTCACTGCTAAAATCCCTCTCCCAAGGCCTCCCCTTCTCTCTCCCTCTAAAAAAAAGTCTCTTCTTCCTCTTTGCTCTCCTCCTCCTGTATCTCTCTTTCCCTCCCTCCCAACGATAGCACAGGCACTCGCTACAAGAAGCCTATTACGGTGAGCTCCTCTGACAAAGTAATAAAACGAATAAGCCAGGATAATGGTAATGAGAGAGAGAGAGAGAGAGAGAGAGAGAGAGAGAGAAAGAGAGAGAGAGAGACAGAGAGAGAGAGAGAGAGAGAGGTTTTGATTAAAAAGCGTGTTTACCTAACCCAACAACCCGTCTCTCGCCCAGCAGCATTGTACCAACACATTTGGGCCACTGTCGAATAGCCATTAGCTGAACAAACAGCGCCTGGCGACAGAGGGAGACCGCCGCGTTGAGGGGTGGACTACCTCGACAGGTAAATCCTGTTTGAAGGACCACTCCCACTCAGCCTGAGTCTTAGGGGAAAAGTGGCACCCGTAGCTAAAGCGACAACGTTCAATTCTCACTCAGGGCCATTAAAGAGCTTAACTGCTCCTCATCTCAAATGAAGGAGAAGAGCCAAGAGGCGGGAAAAGAAAAGAAAGGAAAAAAAAAAAAAAAAAAAGACTTTATTAACACGAGTGAGACTGAAGGAGTGCTGATACTAAGACAAACAATTATGTTAAGTAAAGCTGTTTAACACACGCGGCGATTGAAAGGTTCTGGGGATACACGGGTAGGCGAAAGAGGGACACACGTGCGCACTCACATGCACACGCGCACACACACACACACACACACACACACACACAC
The DNA here is from genome assembly GCF_902362185.1 of Chanos chanos. Taxonomy (NCBI): domain Eukaryota; kingdom Metazoa; phylum Chordata; class Actinopteri; order Gonorynchiformes; family Chanidae; genus Chanos; species Chanos chanos. Next base: position 11,876,042 of record NC_044505.1, read on the forward strand.
ACACAGGGGCTGTTAGCATGGATCCCGTCAGACTTCTCATCTCACACACACACAAAAACACAAACACAAAGACTGAGGATAATCAATGTTTTTGTTTGTTTGTTTGTTTGTTTGTTTGTTTTCCAAAGTAGTGTGCTTAAATTCTTCACTGATGTTTTTAGTTATTGAAATGTTCTGCAGTCTGTTGAACATGAAAATCTGAAATGGGGAAGAAATACACACACACACGCACGCACGCACGCACACACACACACACACACATACACACGCGCACATACGTGTTTCAGTAGCCTGCACGAAGGTGTGAAGGGTTTGCCCTTTGCTTTCCTCGTGGACAGTCTGTGTGAAGGATAAAGAGTAAGAAAAACCGCTGACGTTAACGCTCCCCGACACACCTGCCTCAGATATCCTCTCAACCCCCCCCGCCTAAAGCTGAAACAGATTTAGCTGGCGAGCCCTGCTATTTTTACAAACTCTGACTCGACCCGGGAATCTATAACCACGTTTACCTCTACACACACACACACACACACACACACACACACACACATACACGGCATCGGACGCCCGAGACACGACATCAGACGTACGTGTACGAGAGCGAGTCTTCTCAGTCTGTTTCGGGTCGATTTTTTCCCGGCAATGATACGAAACTTTCAGTTTAGCTGTGGGCTTCGATGTTTTGTAGTCTAGAAAGTTCCTTTTGTGGAAAATGAAGTTTGAGACTGCTTAATGGTGTTTGAATAATTTTCCTAGAAGTCAGCGGTTAGGTGACGGCAGTTTTGTGATTGAGTAGATTTAAAATTCGCCATTTGCCAATTTCACGACAATGTTCACGTTGATTTGTTCACCGCAGAATACAATTCAATTCAGTTTGTTTTAAAGAAAACGAAGAGAGAGAGAGAGAAAAAAAAAATCTGTCCCTACACCCACAAATAATAATGTACCTCGCGCTCCCTATTGTAAAGGGCATTTAGGAGAAGCTAAAGATATCCTAACACACACACACACCTTGAATTTGAACCGAAGCTGTTATTTACCTTTACAAACTACATTCTTAAACATGAACCCTGCGGCGCTAATTCATTCGAATAAGAGAAAATGAATGGGCTTGGAAAATATGATTAAACGAAACACGCGTTTGGAGCTGGGGGGGGAGGGGGGTTGATGAGAGGGGGCGGTGGAAGTGGGCGAGTAGGGCGCAGAGAGTCTGATGGATGTCAGAGGTAATGACACCTGGCAGCCGGGCCCCTGCGGCACAGGTAGGGTTAACCCTCTAAACAGGAGACGCGCACATGTAAGGGCGAGCTTTCTGCATGTGACGTGTCACGGCTCATTCTATACGTGCTTCTGCTGATTGGTCAGAGCTGTTGTTGAAGGATGGCGGGCCAGTACGTGCACAGGTGCAAACACACACACACACACACACACACACATCAGCTCCGGCCTGTGCCGAAGAGCCAGATCAGATGATGTGACAGCAGCAACCATAGCAACGAAATGATAATGACAGTGTGTGGAGACGTGGGCAGAGGTTTGCACACACACACACACACACACAGGTACACACACACACACACACAAAAGCTGTTAGCATGGATCCCGTCAGACTTCTCATCCATCAAACGGCGCGCGTGAAGTAGCCATGAATTAATAATGAGATAGCTCAGGATGGCAGGAGGTTCGGCGTCGAGCCGCTCAGCTAACACGCCTCCTCTCAGGTACAGTCTTCCAACACCATCTCAAAAAGGCTGCCACATGTTGACACATCGCATCAAAAAGCAGAGGTCACCATGAGAGGATTCCTCCGCTGCAGAATACTGAAGGGCTTGGGTCAGAAAAACACGACTGTCTTGTCTCAGAGACGGTAACTTCAGATGTGATTTTTTTTTTTTTTTTTAACACTAAACACAATAGGTTTGACGGATAATCATATGCACTGGCTTGCACGCTTGCAAAACGGTAACAAACGCTGATATCTGGTACGCAGTTGGGCACAGCATCAATGCTGCAAGCTTTGATCAAGGAGATGAGTAATGGTGAATATGTAGGGTGAGAGAGAGGGGGGGGGGAGAGAGAGAGAGGGTAAGTGCTTGTATCATTAGGATGTGTAGTGAACACTCAACTCAAAACTGATCAGAAGTCCAGGTGGGTTTTCACCAAGCTGTGCCCAGAAACAGTAACCTAGGCAACAAGGTGGGGAGGCTGAGCTGGACAAAAGGTGAATTTTGAGTTGGAGAGTGTGCAGAACTGAGAGGCATGTACTAGCTGAATGCAGCACAGTATGACATGCGTGGGGGGGGGGGGGGGGGGGGGGGTGTATGACATAAAATGAATTTGTTTGAAAGAGACACATGCAGCAAGTGTAATGTCACTTCTGATATCTGACTCCACAGGATGGACAGGAATCTGTGAGTGTGTGTGTGTGTGTGTGTGTGTGTGTGTGTAAGAGAGAGAGAGAGAGAGAGAGAGAGAGAGAAAGCAAGTGTGAATGTACATATCTGTGTGTGTGTGTGTGTGTATCTGAGGACAGACTCTTTGTAAAAAGGCTTTTAAAAGATACTAAAATATGTCACTGACTAACATTACATTCCTTAAGGCGATGGAGATCCAAAATCATTATTAGAAATGTCAAGGATAACATAAAACAGGACATATTTCTGTTTGACTCTTGATCAAACTCAACTAATTAGGATTTAATATCAATATCACCTAACAAGTTAAAAGAGAGGGAAAAAAAGAAAAAAAAAGTTCACATTACCTTATAAAGCATTTGTTACACCACAATTTGTTTACAAAAAAAATGATTCATACCTTTGTTCCGTACTTTGTTTTGTTTTTGCTCTTTTTGTTTATTTTTCACCACCTGAATGGAGGAGTAGTAGTGAGACATACTCTCAATTCAAAGCGGTGGATTTTGTTTACTCAGAGGGATGTTTTTCACGCGCTCTGCCTCTCTGGACAGGAAGCGATCGCACAAACCACGGAGATGTGGAGAACAGAGAGATAAACTACAGAGAACAAGGGGGGGGGAAACAAACAAACAAACAAACTTGTTTTGAAAGAGCGCAATGAAAACGGGGACAGAGAAGGAGTGTGGGGGGGGGGGGGGGGATCGTTTGCTCTAGGGAATATCCATGGCGACCTCTTCCGCGGCGTGGGCGCACGCGGTTCAAACAAACAGAAAGAACATCATTACCGCCGAACAGATTAATTGTATGTTCCCCATCTAAACCATAAGACCGTCATTCTTGCCCTTAAGCCATTAAAATCACATTCTCTTTACATCACTTTACATCATCTCCTGCTCTCGCCTGCCCCTTTCTTTCCATCTTTCCCCTCCTCTTTTTTTTTCCCTTCCCCCTTTCATTTACTCGTTTATTTAGTGAGTGGGTGACTAATGGTGGCCTACGCGAAACGCATATTACTGTTGACGTTCTTTATTCTTTATAAATGACGGGAAAAAAAAAAAAAAAGCCTCGCCTGGTCGCTCGTTCCGTTTGCATTTGATTAGACCAATTAGCGGAAGATTCCGGGGCGTATAGAGTTATTAGCCCGTGAAACTTTTATGCTCGGCACGTGTAAGTTTCTGAGCCCCGTCAGAAAACGAGTGAATGTATAGACCTCTTTTCCTCTTCTCCTTTTTGCCCAAGAGAGAGAGGGAGAGAGGGAGAGAGAGAGAGAGAGAGAGAGATGGAGAGGGAGAGGGAGAGGGAACATGTGGGGTTGAATCGCATTTAGTGACAGAGTCTAATCCTTAGGGATGACTGTATGAGAGAGAGAGAGGGAGAGAGAGGTTACTGAGCCTACAGTAGTAGGAAAAAAGTCATGAAACAAACATAGTCAAAGGTCATGAAACAAACAGATAGAGAGACAGAGAGAGAGAGAGAGAGAGAGAGAGAGAGAAATGAGTGCAGGACGAAGTTAACACGAGTGGAGAGAGAGATTAGGGTCTCCTTGAAAGTTCGAAAGATTCCAGAATCCATTCACAAAAGACGGTTTCGCATACCCGAATGATGAAAAAGGAGGGTGGGGGGGGGGCCTTCAGAAAATAAAAAACTTTCAAAAGCAGCGATTCAAGTATGTGTCTAACGGCCTAAAAAAAGGCAGAACGCGGTCCATACCTGGGCACGGCATGGAAGACTGTGGCCAACGCTGCGTTTTTATCTGCTTTCAAACACCTGTAGGCAAGCATGGGGTGAGACAAATTTCTCCACCCAGGCATGAAGTAGCTAAACCTTGTTATCACGTCCTAAATGGAGCGCCATTGATAAAATTGATTTCACTTCCCGGCTTTTTCCAGGTCGCTCCAGTCAAAACGCGGCAAAATGGTTCTCGGGCTTATAAGATGTAAGAACAACTTATTATACAGTCACATGCTTTAGCTTCAGAGGGAGGCTAGCAGATACTGACTCAAACTTAATACAACCTTCTCAGAAAACCCTGTCTTTTGAACACCCCCCCCCCCCACAAAACATGAATGCAGTAGTCCAAGTGCAGACAGGTCCTGCCATGCGAACCCCCCCCCCCCGAAAAAGATATATATATATATATATATATATATATATATATGGGGTTTTTTTAAGGAGGGCTTGTATTCTTGGTTGTGCTTGGTTAGCATTCGGCAGTCATCAAAAAAAAAAAAAAAGTTTCTATTTCCATTCTTTGAGGTTACTTGCCTTTCGTCCCACTGTGTAAAGCGATTCGCTTTGCGGGCAGAAAACAAACAAATAAACAAACAAACAAACAAAAAGAACGAACTGGAGAAGCTTGTTCTGCCAGCTCCCTTTTAGTTATTTCTGTCTTTTTCTTTTCTCCTGCATGGAATGGCGAATGGATTCAAATCCTATGTTTTTTATTTCACACTTTCACAGTGGCTATGGCCTTGGCAAACAACAGTGATTTTTAAAGGCCGATAAAAAAAGGAAGAAAAAAAAGGAATACAAAAAGGCTCTTCTTCTTTCTCTCTTTCTTTCTCTCCGTTCCTTTAATTTATCTTCTGCTTGGCTAAGACAGCTAGCTGTATTCTTTTGGCGGTTTGGTCTGTGAAGGTGAAGCTAGCTGCGAAATTCTGTGAGTCGGACTCTCCGATGCGTCTCTCTCTCTCTCTCTCTCTCTCTCTCTCTCTCTCCTTTGTGACTCTTATTAAATTTTTTTCCAGTTAGGGCCCCAAAGAGAGAAGGTTAATGCTATTTCTACACGATTTGCCAGACGACCAGTACGGTGTGCAAAGTCCACAGGGCTTCCATGCAAAGGAGGAGTAGAATACCACATAAAGATTCTTCTCAAAGTCAAAAGAAGAAGAGGGGGAAAAAAAGTGCTTCTCTGTTTGTGTGTGTGTTTGTGTGTGTGTTTGTGTGTGTGTGTGTGTGTGTGTGTGTGTGTGTGTGTGTTTCTCAGCATCTCTCTCTATCAGTCAGCAGGGTGGCGGTCTCCTGTTTTGAACCCCTTTGGTTCCACATAAACCTAATTCGATAAGAGTGGAGAGCATGTGAGACGGTATTGCAATCTCTCATACCCTTTGCAAAGGCAAAAGAAAGCTTATACCAGTTATTCTAACTCTATCCCATGCTTATCTCATCTGGGTCAGATTCGCGGCCATAGAGAATGACGGAGACAGGTATTTTGCGCTGCCCGAGCTCAGATAAGTTGGTCGGACCCTCGCTTGGCCGTTTCAGCGTTTAGCCCAAGGCCGCCAAAGAGCCGAGAGAGCTTGGAGCGTAGCTGACTTTCCTTCCAGCTAAAGGTAATATTACAAAATGTGCCTCAGTCACCCAGACGGGCCGATTAACCTCATCACTAAGCCACAGGGAGAGAGAGAGAGAGAGAGAGGGTGAAGGAATGAGTGAGTGCTCTATGCAGGCGAGAAAAAGAGAGATGAAGGTGTTTGACATTCAAAGTTTGAAGTCCACTAGGACGTTAGCCCAGTTGTCATAAAAACGTGATGAGTGCTTCCCTGTGATGAGAGCTTCCTTGTGCTTTTAATTGGGTTTAGTCATGGTCAGGACACCCACCCCTACCCCCATCCCCCACCCCAACACCAACCCCCTCCCCCAACAGCTATGGCCCAGCCGGGGGGCACCACTCTGTCAAAGTGAAAGTCACTGCGAACACTACGCAAGTAACAAAAGCAAGTAACTGTCAAACAAACGCAGTAACTCCAGACCTCAACAGACACACTCTAAGAAGCTATTTGACCAAAATGGAAAAAAAAAACAAAACAAAGGAAAAAAACCTTTGAGTAGACATCTGCCCCAATATCCAGAGACTCTGCTGTCAGTTACTCTGTGATTGCGCTTGAGACGGGCCAAGCAATGCGATTTACAGCCTTTTTTTTTTTCCCTGTCATTTCTACAAATGAAGTCAAGCCACTTCTCTCCTAAGAGCGCGCGGCAAATGCTTTACGCGAACGGACCATGCTCAGGAGCCCTGAAATTAGCGACGAATGAGCGGAACGTGTTGGTTCCTCTCTCTGGGAATAGTTTGCAGCTGTCATCGTCTTTCTTTTCTTTTCTTTTCTTTGGGCTTTCCTCCTCTTCCATCTCTCTCTTTTTCTTTGCCTTTTATTTTGTGACATGTTAAGTGGTGTGAATAGCCGTGTCGTTAAGTGCGTCGTAGGTTCTTCAGAAGCGGGGCTTCGGTTCCCCCGACGCATGACCGACCGCACACGAAACGTAACGCCTCTCTTTGTTTCTCCTTCCTTTTGTTTATCTTCTTTCTTTTTCTTGTCTCTTTTTGTTGTTGTTGTCGTTGTTGTTGTTTTGTTTCGTGGCAAGGGTTCGCGCGAGTCTCGGCTGTGCACAAACAGATACAAAATATTTGCCGCTGCGACGACTGAGTTCCCCTTTTGTTTAGACGAGAGTGAGATTTGCAATGTCGTCTGAGGTTCGGCTCATATCATAATGGGAGTCTGGGAGATGAAGTAAATAAATAAATAAATAAATAAATAAATAAAATATCTTAAGCAAACAGCAAGGGTAACGTCAGGGGGTCTGTGAACTAGCAATGGAAAACGCCTATGCTAAATACAGCTGGAAGCTTTGAAGACTGTTCCAACAACGAGTGTTGGAACTTCTGCTATTTAGAGGGAGGCCGATGATTAGAACTTCACTCTGCATTCATAAGTAAGCTCTTATTCAATCACTCAACACCCCTGTTGGGAAAAAAAAAAAAAAAACTATGTCGATAATGGAGGATTTTCTCTTCAGCTTAAAATCATCCTCTCAAACCGCTCCAAAGCCCCACATATCAAAAATACGATGACTATACATGGAAGTAACCTTCCTGGGTGAGGCCTCTGGCTCTCTCTCTCTCTCTCTCTCTCTCTCTCTCTGTCTCGCTCTCTCTCTCTCTTTTTTTTTTCTCCAGAACATGTTACACAGAGACCTTTAGAGAGGGAATTGCTCAGGTCGCCTTGAGCTGGAAAGCGCGAGGAAGGCCGCCCGTTAATGCAGCGATGACTCAGCGGATGCGGAGAACGCTCAGTTTGCGCCAGCCGCTGAAGTCGATGCGCACTGTGCCGAGAGAGATTTCGACTGGTTATGAGCTCCGTTCCGGCGAGAAAAAGGAAAAGGAAAAAAAAAAAAAAAGAGAGACACCCCTTGCCCATAACGCCCATACGCTTTCGATGGCCGTTTAGCGACAATGTTCGCCTGGTTTGTGCGGAACAGCCGAAAACAAGCTTGTCAAGAGGAATTTAGAGATGTCTCAGTCAACGAGAAAGTCAGTGACCATGACTGGAGATACGGACACCGTATTCGTGCTCCGTATGAATGTTACGCTAGTTTAGCATAGTTGACAGGTCAAATGGGGCCCTGTTAAACAGCGGAAAGCTAAAAGATCAGACACGACATTCAATATAACGCCAAGCTATCTCACTCATTTGAGGATGTTTTCAGCAATGTGCGTGTGTGTGTGTGTGTGTGTGTGCGCGCTCTGTACAGGTGGCTGAAACAGCTGCTTTACCAGACAAAAGGAAAAGCAAAAAGTAAAAAAGATGTATATGGTAATATTCCTATAACATTCAGTATTACTCAAAGCTCTCTCTCTCTCTACTCTGAATCTGCACATATTTTTCTGATGATGTCTGCATTGTCTGAGTGTGCAACAGTCTAGACAGAGTGAGAGAAAGAAAGAAACAGAGAGAGAGAGAGCGAGAGAGAGAAAGAGCGAGAGAGTAAAAAATCTTCCATGGATCCAGACATGTGGAACAGCAGGTCACAAATAACACACTGGCTGTCATGTTTGTTATTTCCAGTGAGTTAGGGAGAGAGCAGATACACCACACAGTGTTGCAGGCCTTTTTTTTTTTCAAATGGAAAAAAAAAAAAGAAAAACTGTACCTTGAGTCCAGACACAGCTGGGGATGTATCTACTACAAAATAAAAGCCCTTTTCCTTCTAAAAATGTGACAGCTTAGAAAGTCTCTGACTAACTAATGATGACATGTCATAGTGGAGTCAGAGTGAGCCAACATTATGCAGACAGACCTTTCATAAGCTTGGCAACTCAATGAAAATCTGATTAAATAATTACAAGGCGTTTCGGCTTGTAAATGAAGCACGGGGCGATCCGACGTCTCCCTTCGACGTTTAGTCAGACTGTTCTCCGACACTCACGCCTGTACGATGTGAGGTAGAGAGGCTTAAAGTACTGTGCTAAACGAATGCGGTTTGAGGTCAGTGTGGCCAACTCTCAACTAACCCTAATAAGAGGACTGAGTGGGAGAGAGAGGACGCTAATACATTCAATCAATACTTTGCCTCTCTCACTCTCTCTCTCTCTCTCTCTCTGATGTAGGAGTCAAGGTCACCGCACACAGGAGGAAGCCACTGCCTACAAGGCCTTGCACAAGAGATTTGAGGAAAGATTAAAAAAAAAAAAAAGGATGGGATGAGAGAGAGAGAGAGAGAGAGAGAGAGAGAGCGCATCACTTGTCTTTGGTCTGGTGACACGCAAAAGAAGAGAGAGGCAGAAATTTACAAAAAAAAAAAAAAAAAGAGAGAAAAAGAAAATATGAATAAGAAAGTGATGAAAAAGGATGAGTCTGAAATGTACGTGGCCTTGGCTTTTTTCAAGTCTGACATTTTTGAACGAAAGCTTCAGGACAAGACGTTACTGTCTCTTTGGAACTGACCCAATTTAATGAAGAGTGATTCAGTCCATGCAGAGAGAGAGAAAGAAAGAAAGAAAGAAGGAAAGAGAGAGAGAGAGAGAGAGAGAGAGAGAGAGAGAGAGAGAGAGAGAGAGCTGATGGCTGAGGTAACTGTTCATGGGAGCACTTACTGCATCTCAGCTGCACATGCTCTTCTCTATTTTTAGAGAAAAAGAGGAATAATTTATTGCCCCTTTCCTGATTGATGTTTCCTTAATATTCCGTGAGTGATGTATCAGTGATACAATTGAAAATGTGCATGCATTTGCATATTCCATAACTAATCCACTTTGTATCAGAATATGAATTCTATCAGCGTATTAAAGGAAAACACAGTTAATGTCTATGTTTTGAGCTTGGGCCAAATGAAACTGCGTCAATGGAGCAGAGACTGGATACGTCGCTGAACCTGGCGGTTTTGTCCCAGAAAAACCTCAAATCCGACGTGAATGTAACCAGGTAACGGGAAAATTCTAGAAAAGAAAACACACCTGAGGCACGAACCTGGACTGTTAGGAGCAGAGAGTCAAAAGACTCCTTGAAGAGGAAGTATCTTAATCAGCGAAAAAGCAGCACCGTAAAACCAATTGTGATTCTTTTGAAAAAAGTGCGCTGGAGATACGCTAAGAATTTGGAGCGTATGTACGTATGTAAAACAGTCAGCTTTCCATACCATTTAAATACGGTTTTTCTTCCGCGGGCTTTTGAACCGGGTTTTAGGTGCAGAGAAGCTTAAAAAGTATCTGTTCTCTCACACTGCGGTTATTTATTTATTTATTTGTTTGTTTTACCTGAGCGTTATCTGAGCGCGTTCAGTCACGCGGTGAGCGCCTGCGTGTCAAAGCACTCTTCAGCTTTTTACGTGACCAAAAAGTGTGTGTGCGTGTGTGTGTGTGTGTGCGCCAGTCAGGGATCAGGCGCACAGACAAAAGAGGCTGGCAGTGTCACACGTGAGCTAACAAAAGCTTCTCTTTCTCTCTCTCTCTATCTCTCTCTCTCTTTCTTTCTCTCTCTCTATGTCTCTCTCTCTCTCACTCTCTCTCTCTTTCTCTCTCTTCTCGTCTTCCCTCGCCTTCCCTCTCCCTCAGGTTTAGATTGTATTTTTGGGCCTTCGAGAAGAACAAGAGATGCAGCCGTGACTTTAATCATCATTTCAGTGGAGCTGCTATGTGTGTGTGTGTGTATGTGTGTGTGTGTGTGTGTGTGTCTGTGACAAACAGTTGACTGGGACTCTTTGACTTGTCATCTCCGACTGAAGCTACGGCACAGGAAAATGCGACTTGGTGTCAACACGTACCTGTGCTGTGATATTGGGAAATTTGGGGATTAATAAGAGGGATCAAACTGTGCCACAGGCACTCTAGCTGCATGTATTTCAAGTTTGACACACTCTCTCTCTCTCCCTCCCTCCCTCCCTCTCTTTCTCTTTCTCTCCCTCTCTCTCTCCCTGTCTCTTTCTTCAGTCTAAGGAATAACTTCTTCTTGCTCTGTTTATTATTTAAGACTCCTGTGCCCTTGTTCACACACACACACACACACACACACACACATACACACACACACACATTTACACAAGTGTACAGTGTGAGTATGGTACCTTAGCTGTGCACGTAGGGGGGCCTGTAAGATGCAGTGAAGTAGGACGATGAGCTGTGGCCTCCCGCGGGGTACCGGCCCTGGGAAGGTGTGTACGTTTGTGTGTGTGTGTGTGTGTGTAAGTAAGAGGCCGGTGCCTTACATCATTAAAAGACAATTAGAGCGGGCAGTGTGAGATGGGTCACAGAGTGCAGTGTGGAGGCAGGACTGGAACAGATGCTCAGCCAGACCCACTGGGCCTGATGACACTTCACATCCTGAAGACAAGAGTCTGAGCTTAGCCGCTCTATAGACTACCATATGCACACACACACGGATGCACACACACACACACACACACACACAGACAGACACACGCGCGCGCACACACACACACACACACAGAAACTCTTATACACACTAACATAAAAAAAAAGCTAGGTGCCCACGCGCACACACACAACGGACACGCACGAGCGCGCGTGCGATTCCGCGCCCGCTGCTACATTTTGACGACGCAGGCACCTTTTTTTTGGCCTCGCACGAACCCTAAAACAGTCCCCCGCATCTGTCCCGCGTCTCCGCCCCATTAAGAGCCTCCCAAAAAGCCGAGCGCTTCGCCGGAGCTTTGCGCAGGTGTTGTCTGTAGGCGAACTATCCGCCTCCCTCAGGGGTACTTCATTAACACGCCTGCAGTCTCATTCATTAGACAGCCAAATAAATGTTACAGGGCTTTAAAACGGAAAAGTGGCAGTGAAAGTTAACTCAATTAAATGGAGCATAGAGGGGTGACTGCGCCGGGTTGGATGGTATTTAACAGTGATTGCTTGAGGGGGGATGAGAGCCATGAAAGAAGAAAAAAAAAAAGAAAGAAAGAAAAGAGAAAGGACTGGTTACTGAACGAGTGCGCACCCGCCCCGTTTAATGGACGCTTCGTCTGTGTGTGTGTGTGTGTGTGTATGTGTGTGTGTGTGTGTGTGTCTGTGTGTCCTGGCATTGTTTTGACAAACTGTCTCCTTGAGAATATAAATATCTAATGTCTGACAAGCAGAGATCTAATTGGACCACTTGTCCCCCACAGAGAAATTAGCTGTCCCCAAATTTATTACTTTTATTGTTTAAACAGACAGAAATATTTCTTAGATTATGGTTAGCTACAGGTTTTTAATCTTTACTTACACTTGAAGTCAGCGTGAAGTACCCAATAAAAAGTGTGTGTGTGTGTGTGTGTACTCATAACTTTGCACGAGTAACTGTTCCCTTGTGATTATGTCAAGATAAAATAGTTCCCAAAACGCTTTAAACCCGTAAGACCAACTTTCAAAGGCCCCTTTCTGTCTCTGGAGTCTCCTGAGAGAGTGAGTTTTCCTATAAAATGTAATATGAATTGTTCCTAACCCACTTGTGAAAAGGGTAGTGATGATGCAGTTTCGAAGAGGAAGATGACAAAAAACTTAACAAAACAGTAGAGATGGAGGCTTGTTGTCTGACCTGGTTAAATGAACATCACGTTACGGAAAATTATTCCAAGAAGAAGAAGAATGATATCACTAAATATCCCAAGGTAAATACAGGTTGAGCATTGCCCCTGTTCGATCGTGTCCATCATATGGATGTCTTAATGTCTTAGTAACAGGTTTATAGTAGTTTTGTCATGTTTGAAGTGCCCCCCCCCCCCTCCATTAGTCAGGACGCAACCAGTCCACACCCCCACACCAGCAACAACACAGGCCTCAGTCTTCACTTAGTCAGAACTGACAGCCCCACTGGCTAGCTAGCTAACTTGCTTGCTCTGTCTCACTTGCGCGTGCTCTTTTCCCCTATCTCTCTGTCTGTCTCTCTCTGTGTCTGTCTCTCTCTCTCTCTCTCTCTCTCTTATCCCTCAGAGTGCATAACGGCACTACAGTGAAGTCCAGGTTCATAAAACACAACAGAGTAGACAGAGGAACCACAGATGGGGAGAAAGAGAGAGAGAGAGAGAGAGAGAGAGAGAGAAACTACCCTTGTTAATGTGGCTTTAAAAAGTACCATTTGCAATTTATTACACGTGAGCAACACTCGAGAAAAGGGCCATAAAACAACCTTATAAAAGGAAAAGGAAAAAAAAAAAAAAGGTTGAAATCTCATAACGTGTCCGGTGGAGATGGTATGAATGCGAAAAAATAAAATTGACTGGTAATTCTCCATGTCTGGCTCGTTCTTCAAAATTCCACTAAGTAACGATTGTGTGCCAACAAGGCTTCGCGGAACATATTCAGGTGGGATATTTTCTCATAAACACATCCCATGGAATAAATATCATGTCTTTAATGTGGGGAACAGGGAAAAAGACATCAACAACAACAACAACAACAACAACAACAACAACAACAACAAAAAGGCAGGTATTGTGTTTAATGGTCCAACTGGCTGCGCTTAGCCAATACTTACACAATTAGTGTGTCAGGCTAATTCATGCTAATAGCGAACGAGAGAGAGAGAGAGAAATATGAGGGCTGGGGAAAGAAAGAAAACGCTCGATATAGAGCTTTAACTGAGAGCCTGTTACTCTAAAACACACACACACACACACACACACACACACACATTTGACAGTGGTGATGAGGGGGGGGTCTGCAGGGCTGTGTCTGGCCAATGTTGTGTTGTCTGACTGATTCTCTTTTGCCCGCTATCGAGTGTGCTCTGTCTAACCTCCCAGACAGAACTGAGGCTACGCACAGCAGGGCTACATGTCCCCAGACACCCCCACTAACACGCCTCACTTTACTCTGTCTGGGTTTCGGAGAGGACCTGTCATTTGTTTAGGAAACACGGAATCATTCCCGAAACGGAAGGCAACGGAATCATTCCGCTTGCCGCGTCACGGACGGTGACCAGAATCTTTCGTTTTGCGTACGGAATCCTTATGTTTTCATTTGATCTCTGTAAAATGCCTGAATTATAAATATGTATTACGTCTAGATAAACCTATAAGGATATGGTAATGTCTACGCATCAACACATCCAAAATCTCACGAGTTTAGGGAACATTTGGAGAGCAAGTTGAGGGCCTATGAGACTGAGCTTTGCTGTTGTTGTTGTTGTTTTGGTTTTTTTTTGTTTGTTTGGTTTTTTTTCCCTCCGTCCCTGGGGTAATCTATACGATTTGATCTGTTCATTCTCCTCTGGTCATATAATCAGGACCACTCAGAACCTTGATTATCTCTGAATTGGTGCTGAATTGGTTTCAGTGCTCACTAGACCTACACACTAACACTTAATAGCGAGAGAGTTGCTAACTTTTCTCTAAACTACACCCATCTTTCCCCCTCCTATCTTTCAACGCTTGGTGATCTACCAACCCCACCGATGTAACTTAGGAGTTCTAAGGTAATGGAGATATGCACTAGCACCGAAGTATAGCATAGGGTAGCATATTAGCGCAGAAAACATTACTCTAGCTTGTCAAAAGCTGCAAACTCATGACTGCTGTTAGCTGTGGGCAGTGGTGCTATGTTTTGCAGTTTTGCTGTGGTAGTCCTAACAATATTTCTACCTGGGTATGTCTTCATCCCTTTTTTTTTCTTTTCCTGGAGAGGAACACAGATCAGAGAGCTAGCTGTGCCGCTTCATCTGCCAACCCTAAACACGGTAACTGTGTCTCCAGCACAACCTTTGAGAGCGGTGGAGTACCGCCCCTGAAAAAAAAAAAATAATAAAAAAATAAATAAATAAAGGGTTCCCAATATTCCCTTGTGTTCTGGCCCAAACTTTATCTCCTGATTTAATCTGGAGATTAAAGTAGAATTTGGACATGATGAATGTGTCCCTAACGCTAGGCTCTCGCTAGCTTTTCAGAGGAGTAGCTGCAGACACGAAGATAAAAACCACTAGGCTCACGGTAGCCTTTGAGTTTTAATAAACTGAATAAACACAAAATCTTCAGCAAACTTTAGTTATGGAGACAGAGAACAGATGAGAGAGAGAGAGAGAGAGAGAGAGAGAGAGAGAGAGAGCAGAATAGAACATGGCAGCAAGATGGGCAGATTTACAGGAACACCAGGTTGGCATTTAATCTGAAGACATTATTGTAAAGTGTGCATTTGACCAGGGGAAGGTTTTCTTTTGGGGGGGGGGGGGGGGGTTTGTTAGGGGTTTTGTTTGTTTTTTTTGGGGGGGGGGGGGGGGTTTGCTTGCCATTTCCCTTTGAATTTTGGGTTTCATTAAGAGACTTTCTCAGGCTTTTCGGGAGCGGTCCCATAAGAGTAGGTCCCACCTACATCTGCCGCGCGGCCTTGCTGCTAAAATAATTGGTCAGTGTAAGCAGGGACTTCAAAGAAAGAGCTTAAGCCATAACGAGACCCGGGCATTGCT
Source organism: Chanos chanos (assembly GCF_902362185.1). Classification (NCBI taxonomy): domain Eukaryota; kingdom Metazoa; phylum Chordata; class Actinopteri; order Gonorynchiformes; family Chanidae; genus Chanos; species Chanos chanos. Next base: position 11,891,124 of record NC_044505.1, read on the forward strand.
CTCCACTCTTAAATTTGCCAAATGGTCCCTTATGAAAGGTAGCCGGTGAGCACGGGGGCCTTTAGCGTTGATTAATTACTTCTGCTTCGGTTCCCTCGCAATGTTTTATCCTCTCTTTCTTTTGTCTTCCTTGCAGAAGGGGGCCGAGGTGAGCGCTGGGGAAAGCTTCTTAAAGAAGAGAAGTATCACTTCGTTAAAGGCGGAAGGAATAAAAGGAGAGATACTGTCCACGGGGGAAAACGGAGGCTTCTGGAGAGGAGGCGGTTAGCGCTCGTAACGAGCAGGAGGTAAAGAGGCTTAGGGTTCACCTCCACCTGCCGGATTCGTTAACATATCGTTATCGCAGATTAATATCTACCATTTAACAGATAACCGATTATGTCACAAAATGGCACGTCATAGCGGTTGTACTAGTCGTTCGCGTGCCTAAGGTCCGGCCCCGGTGACGGAAAGTTCCGGAGGTCCATTCACCACAGAGTGCTCTTAGCGCCGTCTACAGACAACTGGAATTAAGCGACTACGATATTTTCCTCTTAAACACCTCCTGTAGTTCAGGGGCGCATTTGTAATCACAGGTAATTTCCCAGTACAAATGCACAGTACAAAGGGAAAAAAAAAAAAAAAAAAGAGCCTCACCACTGCCCGCATAGTCAAATGATTTGTTTGTAAATCAAAGCAATGTTCTCCAATTAAAAGCAAAGCAGCTTTATATTCCCCTCAAACCCTAGAGTCATGTTAAAAAAGTGCCTTGAAGTGAACTATTTTCAGAGCGTATTATTTAAAAAATAAATGAATAAATAAATAAATAAAATAAAATAGTCAGGGAATGGGGGTGGGGGGTGGGGAGTGGCTCAAGAAATGAAATGAATAAATTGAAGAAAAATGTTTAACAGTGTTGACTTAAAGTGAACTAACAAACTAAACGTTACCCTGTGGGGTGTTTGCTTTGCATTTTGTGTTTTACTTCAATTATACATTGGAGTCAAGAGATGATGGGGGCAGGCACACAGAATGGAACCAGCGGATGTTACATTAAGAAATCCCTATGGATCTCGCGGCATCATCACGCACAGAACAAAGGAGAGAGAGAGAGAAAAAACAAAACCAAAGAAAACCAAACAAACAAACAAACAAACAAAAAAAAAACAAACACACGCTACCCATCACAAATATTTCCTAAATTTCCAATCGTCTGCTCTCTCTCTCTCTCTCTCTCTCTCTGCGCTTGCGATCTGTTCGAGCTATAAGTAATTTCTATGCATGATAGAGTATCCCTGGTCATACACCTCAGTGGGCTTGAGGAATAATTTATGAAGCTCCCAGCACAACATGATAAATTATGAAGTTATGGGAATACTGATTCAAGGTACAATTTGTCCAGCGTTTTAAAGGAACTGTGTACGAAAAAAAGAAAAAAAAAAATAGCAACGGAAGCATTAGACACGGGCTAGAAATCAAAACAATCCAAAATGTTGAAAAAGTACGAAGTGAAAATCTGATGAATTTTTGACCAGTCTGGGTAAAAGCCTCAATGAGAGCTCATCCAGTTTATGCAAGATGGCGTGTATGTGTGTGTGTGTGTGTGTGTGTGTGTGTGTGTGTGTGTGGCCGCCGAGCATAGGTGGACTCCCACCGGCAGTTTTGACTCATCTCACTAAAATAATGATGCTTTAATCAGAGAGCCTTTGCTCTCTTCACTGTCCTCCGACTCTTAGAGGCATGGTGGTGTCTCCATCTGGGACCAGGCTGGACTCACAGTGGGGCCTCCATCCCTGGTGACTATGCTTCTCCAACAGGGCAAAAAACACACACACACACACCATCACCACCCACTCCCTCAGTCTGGAGCTAATCACACACACACACACACACAATGATATCTCAGATAAACTCAAAGATCCCTTACAAAAAAACACATAGAAAACACACCCACAGGCATAAAGAGGACAGGCCACACAACACACAAACACACACACACACACACACACACACACATCAATCACCCCACCAGGAGGCATTTTTACGAGAAGCCAACACTGACAGCGTGTTCCTTCCAATACCCTGCGTGTGCATTTATACCCCAGTGGTAGAGCAGGAGAAAAACATGGCATCAGCAAATGTCGGGTGGGTAATTACTCACAGTACTGAGTAGGTGAACTAATAAAACCCACAGCCACAAACGACGCGCAGCTAGTGGGTGTGACATTCAGACAATATGTCCTGTTTGAAAAGGTCCTCTAATTAAACACACACACACACACACACAAATAGAAACTATAGCTAACCAAAAAAGTAGGCTAAAGACAAAGAGAATATGTCTGATTTTGAGTCACAAAGCATTTTTTATCTCAGAGGGTTTTTTTGCAAAAAGAGCTTATATCATATATATATATATATAGATATAGATAGATAGATAGATAGATAGATATATAAATAGATAGATTGATTGATAGAGAGATAGATAGATAGAGAGATAGATACATAGATATACACACACACACACACACGTTTTTTTTTTTTTAACTCTTTGCAAACATTTAATATGGGGGGGAAAAAAGCATACATAATAGAAAAGGCCTCTAAAAGTTCAAAGACATCAAATTTTCAGAGGACCAAGATGACTCTCTATAGCTTTGGTCCAAGGAGGTTCTGGGGGCCGCAGTCCAAGTGAAAAATGACAGGGGTAGAGCGGAGGTAGTTGGCATGTTGAGGTTAATATTTAATGTTGTTCTCTAGCTGTGTAGCAGACTCCATCAAAACTGCCAAACATGCGCTAAACCTGGCCCACGGGCTACGCTTTGGCGACAAAGGAACAAACCGGGGCCCTCTTCTCAGAAATTGTGCAATATTTCACTCTGAGCCTTCATAAATAAGTCACGGCCATCTTCAATCAGTCCCCGTGTGTCAAAAAAGAAATAAATAAAATAAAATAAAATGAACAGAACAGGCCACTACATCTAGGACTATGAGACCTACTGTATAAGCAGGCTTAAAGCTGATTTTAGACCCTCAGTCTCCACATTGGGCAAGACACAAACTATAAGAGACTCTGTGGTGCTTGGACTCTTAAACACTTCGTGAGGACACTGGATGGGCGTTGACTTCTATCACTGGGCGGCTGAAACTGATACCTGGACAGACCACTGGTCCTAGAATCAGCAGTCTCAAGTCCAGATGAATGGCATCGTTTACAACATACGATGGGGAACATTTTTCACTTGACACCACTGAAAGAACACATCTCCAACACACATTCTCTCTCTCTCTCTCTCTCTCTCTCTCTCTCTCTCTCACACACACACACACACACACACACACAGTCTCTAAGGAGTTCACTTCCCACGTGAGCACACACACATCTATTAATACACAATGTTAGCTTCAGGCACGAACTGTTGCTGGATAGATGTCTGGGTCTAGAGGTAGACTGTGCTCCAATTTTGCATGTTCTCAGCTGTTCACCAAAAGTGACTGTCAAAAATATCAAAGAAAGAAAGAAAGAAAGACAGAAAGAAAGAAAGAAAGAAAGAAAGAAAGAGAGAAAGAGAAAGAAAGAAACCCAAGCCTGTCCTGTCACACAGTATTTGGTAACGCAAATCTATGTGGCTAATATGCTAACAGTGCTAGTTAGCACCACGGCGCTATGAAACATTTTCATTACTCCATATCAGGTCTCCGACGGGACAGCTAAGAGTCTTTCCTCTTTCAATTAACCAGACAGATTGAGATAATTACGCGGAGGGGAAAGGGGGGGAAAAAAAAAAAAAAAGGTCACGCTGAGAGAGAACAGACTATGAGAGCAAACAGTTGGAATGGCGGTTGCAAATGTGACACAGTCATTAAGCGGCAAATGTGAAGTCTGGTATTTAGGTTTCATTATTAGCATTCAGACTGTGGAATGAGCCGTGTTTTCTTTCCCGGAAAGACCCGGAGAGCTCTACAATGAACAATTGCTCTTATCTCTAATCCGCCCCTTCCACCACTGAGTACTCCAAGCGAGAGGATAGACAGACAATGTTTTAAAATAGACGAAGTTCAGTTACTGTTCAGGCTGATAAAATGCAATAGCACAGCAACGCGGAGATACTAAAATAGAGCACTTTGAACGCCGAATCTTGCTAATGAAGACTGCATATCGTCACACTATTATTAAGCTTTCATGAGCAATGTATGGCGTAGAAGTTATTGTGTGAAAAGTACAACTTTTTTTCGTAGACTCAGCGCACAAGCACAAAAAGCTCTGTTCTTATTTATTTATTTGTTTATTTAAACCTAACGCTATGTGTTTTATGACTGACTACAAGAGTGCGCAAGTGTTTTTCCCCCAGATCCAAATCAAAATCCACATATATAGGCTCTCAGACTTGTAGAATCACATACAGACTTGTAGAATGTTCCTTATATCCTTATATATATGTTCCTTATATCAAACAATCAGGAGCTATGTTCACTGTACTCATTGATGACTTAAAAAAAAACCCCAACAACAACAACAACAGCAAAAAAACACAGAACAACCTAAACCCAAGGAATTCTGAATGAGGGAGTCATTCATTATCATTTCTATGCTTTCGTTTTCTCTTTTGGAAAAAGGAAACAGAATGGAGAGGAGATGGAAGGACATCTCCCAGGCAGAGAGAGGTGATGAACGTCAGCTGGACAGTGACTCACAGCACTGAGTTTTTGTTTTTTTTTCTTCTCTTCCCCCCGACCCCCCCCCCCCCCCCCCCCCCTTTTTCTCTATGTTTCATACCTGAAGCAAAAGGGAGTGAGTATGCTAGTCACCGTCAGCAGATAAAAGCCTCTGGAATAGCCTTGACCATGTCAACCAAGATTACGCTCCATTCTCAGATAGCCGTTCTGATGACGGAGGGTTAAAGGAGCGGCTTGGGGCTCTGAAAAGTGACGCTCTCCTCCTGTCGCTGACGGCTGTGATAACAGAGCTTTAGTACAGTAAAGATACGGCTGGTTTGTAAAGGCCCCTTTTAATCGCAAAACCAAGTAAATAATAAAACAGACAATCAAACAAACAAATAAACGAACAAACAAACAAAAACAAATGAATAAAAAAATAATCCTGATTTTTAAAAAATGTGTAAAGTGAGCAGGAACTTTTTTTTTTTGTTTGTTTGTTCTTTCACGTGATGTGATTGGTGAGGTGTTGGGGGGGGGGGGGGGGGGGGTTGGCTGTTTCTTTTTTTTTGTTCCAAGTCCCATTTCACCTTGGAAGCTTGCTGAGTTTTCATCTCTTTTCTCTTTCATTCTCTCGCTCTCTTTTTTTTTCTCCCCTCTCTCTCTTTCTCTTGCTTTCTTTCTTCTTCATAAGGCCCCATAATTGAAATTTATGTTGTTCATTTTTTTTACGTGATTGGACCTATTACAGACATCTGATAGAGGGAAAATCTTTGGGCGTTTTTAGAGCTTTTGGAGATGGATAGTACCACGGATAGAAGAGCTTTCTCATTTTGTTTTAGCGCTGTGCTTCTAGCTGACTCAGAACTAGTCAGATTTACAATCTCGCCCTTCTGTACTGAACAGGCAAAGGGGCGGGGGGGGGGGGGGGTGAGAGGGGGGGGGGTTGTCGTGTTGCACTTCTGAGCTTTTATCTCAGCTTTGAGTTACAGCCGCCCGGCTTGGCTTATGACTCATACCTTTCTCTCTCTCTGTGTGTGTGTGTGTGTGTGAGTGTGTGTGTGTGTGTGAGACAGAGATGCCCACAGTACACACAGCCCTTCTCATCCAATATCCTGGTAGGATCCCTCATTTTGCTTTCGCTCTCCGTTAATATCTGCACCCCTCGTTTGGGTTTTGCTCCATCACCGAGGGCGGGGGGGGGGGGGGGGGTGAAATTTGCATAGTCACGGCCGTTCAGCCGAACAGGACATCTGCTGTGAGTTACGCGTCTCGGCCCTAACCCCCCCCCCCCGACTCAGCCTCACTGACCGATTCAAAACAAGCCAAATCAACTGGCCGGTGGAGGAGCTGTGAACCAATCGCGTTGGTGGATGGGTGAAGTGAGGCCAGACAAGTCCCTCCCCCTCCCCGACCGTCACCCTGCAATTTATTACACACCCACTGTACATCAATACAGTGACAATAAATTAATAAGACCGGCAAAACAAATAAATGAAGGGGGGGGGGGGGGGGGGGGGGGAGCGAGCTAGTCGCCGACAGATTGGAAAGAGGGTCTCGGAGCAGGCTTGATGAGGCGTACTAAGCAATCCAAAACAAAAGTGTCTTTAATTAGGGAAGCGACGCAAAGCAATAAGCACCTTTTGAATGTGTAATCAGGGCATAATGTTTATTAATGTGTTTATTCCCTCTGCATCATCAACAGCCATGCAGGCCTGTTATTGTTTTGCAAAGGAAAAAAAAAAACAAAAACAAACAAAAAAACCCCCCCAAAAAAAAAACAAAAAGCAAAAAACAAGGAAACAGCTGCATCCCCTGTTCCTATGATAAAGAGCAGTACTAGGAAAGGACTGTACATACGCACCATTTCTAGTCCCTACGGTGAAACAAGGGCCAAACCCAGAAGACACGTATGACTATTATACTCCAACCATTTGACATGTATGTTGGCAAACCTGCTGACTCCAACAATGTTGTAAATGCAATGCTGACTGATTTAGTTACGGGAGAAGTGTTAACGCGTTGCCATTTATGTTGTTAAGACAAAGAGGTCAATAAATAGTTAATTACATAAATAAATAAACACCAGTGAAAGAACGCTTTCACAGTGTGTGTGTGTGTGTGTGTGTATGTGTCTGCCTTCTAAGGTGACATTGGTAATTGCACAGGAATAGTGGGAAAACAAATAAGTCGCCATGGTAGCGGATTCAGCCGGACTTTATGTTCTCGACTCTGACTCCGTCTGCGCCACGCCGAGACAGAGCGTCGAGACGCGCGTCGGGGAAAGAAAACGATCGGCACGTGTCGCCGGACCCTTCCGACCCGTCGCGTGACGCGAAAGTACCGCTCGATCACGGAAGCCAGGGCCAAAAGAAATCAGCTAGCGGGACGGCAACGCCACCGCCGCGCGTTTTTTGGATACGTTTCGATATTACTATTGATTTCCCTTCTAGAAAGTACTCTCTACTCTCTCGTCACGAGAAGAGGGAGGACATTGGACTCGGATGGAGAGCCTGAAAAGGTCCGTGCGGAGGTGACTCAGGTGTAAATGTTTGGAAAGATCGATTTATGGCACACTCTGCCTGCCCTGAGTTGAACTCGAGGAGAGTTCAGTCGCCCAGAGCACAGACCCCCTCGCCCAGAGCACAGACCCCCTCGCCCAGAGCACAGACCCCCGGCTCCCTCAGACGCAAGGCCAGATATGAAATATTGATGTCATGAATAAATGTATTGAAATTAAGATTGGAGATTGTCATAATGGCCTCACATTGACTCTCATCTTTGACGATTTTCAGCCTCTTGATAGAGAACCTTTTTCTTTTTTTTTTCTTTCTTTTTTCTTTAATACTTGTGAATGCTGCGACGAAAAGAAGAAAAAAACAAAAAAAAACAAGATAAATGTTTCCCATTCCTGCAAATATATATATATATATACACACACACACACACACACCTATATATATATATATATATATATATATATATATATATATATATATATATATATATATATATGTAAACACACACACACACACACACACCTATACATATATATATGTAAACACACACACACACACACATATACTGTATATATGCCACACATAGCTTGTTGTAAAGTATGAAAACAACAGTAGTTTCACCAATGCGGGAGGGTACGGTCTCTACAACACTTTAATCTTTAGTGGAAAACACTGAACTTAAAAGTCAAACTTAGGAGAAGACAAGACTTTTTTAGAATAACATATTAGTGCCTTTCCAAAACTTAAGTCATTGAGGAACAAAAAAAAAAAAAAAAAAAAAAATTGTTTCTTGGTGAGATACTTTCGCCACGTGTCGGAGCGCGTTCTCGAAGCGCGACGGCAACAGGCGACGGACAAAAATAGAAAGCAGCAGAGGAACCTCAAAGATTCGTTAACGCAATCTAAGAGTTTATGAATTATTAAAAAGTGCTTGTATGTCCAAAACACGAGACAGGCTGCCCAGGAGATGAGAAAGAACAAGGGGCCTTGTTTTAATGTGCAACGGATCTGTAGGAAATGACACAGAAGGGCCCTTTTTTTGGCATGGAGGACCCTGGTTACTGTTGAAAGGAACGGAGCGTCATTAAAACGGTATGAATATTTTAAACGAAGGCATGCACCGGGAGGCCCGTAAAGTGCAGTCAACTTATCAGCAATGGAGTGTTATTATTACGTAAGAGAGAGAGAGAGAGAGAGAGAGAGAGGGAGAGAGAGAGAGAGAGTCAGAGAGAGAGAGAGAGAGAGAGAGAGAGAGTCAGAGAGAGAGAGACAGAGGGAGAGAGAGGGAGAGAGAGAGAGAGAGGGGCCTCTATTAACTAAATGGTGTTAAGCGGGCCCAATCTGGTGGCATTTTTAACTTCTCATCTTCCGTCTATTCCTCTTCCATCCTCTGCTTTTCCTCCCACGCTGCCTTGCCTTGTCAGCGGTGAGAGAAAGAGAGAGAGAAAGAAGACCGAAAAACTCCAGGGAGGAGAGTGACTACGCCGGTTTAAAGTTTCTTGTTTTGTTTTTGGTTTTTTTTTTCTTTTTTTTTTAATGAGATCGGTTACCTCGGCCTTGGCTAATAGAGGCATACGTACCACCCAGCTCGATCCTAGCGAAGCACGGATGCTTTGTCTAACGCACAGCTAGTGATAAACATCACCAGAGACTCCCTCTTTAATGCCACCATTAAACACATATTCCAAAACCAGCAGGCAGGAAAATCACAGCTTCTTCGCTAATTAGCGCCATTAGCCAAAGTGGAAATGTTTGTTTTTCGAAACTACACCCCCCCACCCCCCAACCCCCCCAACCCCAAATCCCCCCCCCCCTCCCTGCTCCCTCGCCCATACTCCATGATCCGCTGGGAACACGCGAAATAAGCGGTGATGAATAGGAAACTCTACTTGAGAGTTTTCCAAAAACACACATTACGAGCACAGCACAGAGAGAAAGAAAGAAACGTCTTTTTTTTTTTGTCCTTTCTTTTATTTTATTTCTTTTTTTTTTTTTTAACACACGAAAGAACTCGTAGGAGAACGTTTTGGCACGGTGCGCCAAGAGCGGACGGAGAAAATGGAGGGTGTATATATGAACTGGAAGCTTTTTTTTTTTTTTTTTTGGTGCTGAAAAGACATTTTGAGTGGCCTTTCAAGGCCAGGCAGGCAGACGGAGAGAGAGAGGGAGAGAGAGAAAGAGAGAGAGAGAGCGCTTTAATGTTGGCTCGTGCCGTACAACCTTATTGTTCCTCTAGCTACGACCATTACCGCGACACAAAGGCTCCTACAGCCAAGCCTATCACAAGCTTATGTAGGAGGAGAACCACAAATAGCTCGGGTGGCACACCGCTCAAACGCAGGGAAGAGAAAAGAAAGAAAAAAAGAAGAAAAAGAAAAAAAAAACAGCACCGGAACAGAACTGGAACGCGGCGTCTGCGCGCGGCGAGCAGCGGGAAGCAGGGCTGGCGGCTACGTCCAGGGAACGAAGGTTGAGGTGTCTAATGGAAAGGACTGTGTGTGTGTGTGTGTGAGGGGACCACAGAGAGAGAGAGAGAGAGAGAGGTCAGACTGATTAGCCCACGATCCTCTGTTGGTTCATTAGTGCGCTCAGTAGGGACATGGAGGTTCCGGCCAGTCTCTTTAAGTGACAATACCATCCGACCATCTGCCTCGCGGGCCCGTTAATGGCGGCCGTTCGACAGCCTTATTACCCCCCCCCCGGGCCACAGGACACATCACTTACAAACACATTACCACACTTTTTACTCACTCACTCCGTCCCGAATGTGTCACAAAATCGCGGGCCAAGCGGTCAGGCCTTCTACACTGCAATACTGTATTTAACTCTCCCCCTTTCTCTCTATCCCTCTCTCTCTCTCTAACCCTCTCTCTCTCTCTCATCACAACAACATCTACATATATTTGTCCATAAAGAGAACGCTTTTCATTTCTCCACAATAAATATCTCCTGCTTTCTGTAACCACGCATCTGATGCAGTCAGTAACCGCTTTTATCATCCATGCACGTGTCTGACTCACAATGGTCTACCTAAATGGGTTTCACTTTTCATGTCCATCAATCACAAAATGGTTGATAAATTATTATTTCAAAACGAATTCATTATTTATCATTTCAATTAAAATTACATGGTTTAACTGACATACAATGTGACCTACATATTATGGAGGTGACCTAAATACGAGAGGTTTGACCTCTACATCAAAGCGTGCTCCCATATATTACAATTTTTCAATGGATAAACATCAAATATTCATCGTATATCGAATAAATCCTGGTTTTGTGAGACACGTTGACTATGAATATGAAAAATACACTGACATTTAAAGGGAAGAAAAAGGCAGTGGCTGTGTGATACTGAAAAAAGGGAGGGAGAGAAGGAGAGAGAGAGAGAGTGAAAGAGGGTTACGGGTTCGGTGCCCTGTGTAGCAGGTATGTTGAGTCCATCGGTTTCAGTGAAGCAGACAGCGCTGTAATCAAACCAGGCTGACTCAGACAGGAGTCTGCCCAATTGGACATTCTGGAAGCATCATCGCCATGGTGACAACTGAGTCTGTCGAAAGGGAAAGGCTTTGGAAACTGGGCTCGAGGGGACATTCCCTAGGACTCTTAAAAAGAGATGGAGCTTTTGGGGACGATTTCTGAAACAAAATACTATGTCTATTTTTATTCGATAAAAAAAAAAAAGATGACATTGAATGTTGGGAACTAGACCCTTATGAGAGATATGTACTTCTAAACACAATAACAATCATGTAATAACCAATTTTTCTGTCTTTTTTTTTTTTACAACAAACCCACAAGACTTCAGATCGAAAGTCTAATGAGAGGAAACTTACTGGACGGCATATTCTTCAAACCTCAGAGGGACAGAGACATTGATTCAGCATAAAACACAATATGAACCTGAGCAAAAGAATCCTTTTGTGGAGTGTTCGCTGTCTAGCAAGACAGATAACAATACAAAACTCTTCTTGGTCAAAAAAACAAAAAACAAACAAAAAACCGCTCAGGTTATTTTTCTCCTACCCTCAACACGCTCCATGTTCCAAATCACCACGGAAACCACGGGAAGGTTCTGAGCCACATGAAAAGGACTAGGTCACGCCCAACCAATTAGCATATGCAAACGAAGCCGTTCGTCTAAGCTACTGTAGCAGCAGTGGCTTAATGGCTATTCTGTGCATGCATCATGATCATTCATAAGGTTAGCAGAGCAATCAGCGCAATAATAAGGTCTAAACAGAGCCAGGCTTGAGTGAGACACCAGACCTGGAGTTTAACGCAAGCCAGGAGGAGTGAATGGTGGTTGATTCTTTTAATCAGGATGCTTGAACTCATTAAGACTGACAATTGGCAAAAAAACAGAGGGGAGAAATAAGGCGCCTCTGTTGTACGTTTCACATGTGGCACATGATAGGACGCGCGTGTGTGTGTGTGTGTGTGTGTGTGTGTGTGTGTGTGAGAGAGAGAGGGGATAAAAAGCAAGAGAGAGAGAGAGAGGGAGAGAGAGAGAGAGAGAGAGAGAGAGAGAGAAAGGGAGAGAAAGAGAGAGAGAGAGAAAGGGAGAGAAAGAGAGAGAGAGAGAGAGAAAGACAGAGAGAGAGAGAGAGATGTGGGTGTAAAAGTACATGTGCATGTTTATGAATGTCATGTATGTTATTTGGAGTCAGAGAGGGAAATCCCACTGTGGGTAATTATACATGATCTGAATCGATGTACAGCCTGCCATGCAAACCAACCTCCAGCTCTATGACCTCAGTGCACAGCTAGCAGAGAGATAAAGAGATATGACTTACCTGATGTCAGAGGGGCCATAGACACAGCACATGGGAGAGAGAGAGAGAGAGAGAAGAGAGAGAGAGATCAATATTAAAATCTTGATGGAGTACAAGACACATAAACACATGCACACATACATACTATGCATGAACACCATCACACCACACACGCATACACTCTCTCTCTCTCTCTCTCTCTCTCTCTCTCTCTCACACACACACACACACACACACACACACATGCACGCACATACACACACTTTGTGTGCAGAATGTCTCTCTCTCTCTCTCACTCTGAGATGACAGTGTATCGATGTCAGATCCGTGGAAATATCACAATAAAAGCTTTAAAAGGCCATATTCGGCCCCATCTTCTCACAAGCACTATTGAAATCGAGTCTGAGCCACTGTGGATGTCCTATCCCTGAGGACAACAGCTAGAGGAGCCAGACAACGCTCTCCTCCTCTCAGCTCACAAATAAACGGAGGGAGGGAGGGAGGGATGGAGGGCCAGGAAGGAAGAGGCGGGGGGGGGGGGGCGCGGGGGGTTGCAGACGGGTACAAATAGATCAATAAAAACCTACTGTTCTCACCTGTCTTGCATTCATACACGTCTATTCACAGAGATGTGAGAGTCCTCCGGGAAACTATAAGACCCAAGTACAGGTCAAGCAAGTTTCCACAGAGCTCTGTCACGCAGTGTGTGTGTGTGTGTGTGTGTGTGTGTGTGTGTGCGCCCTACACTGTGCGCTGCCATTAAGGCAACCCTTACTTTGTTGATTCAAAGCTCTCTCTCTCTCCCTCTCTCTTTCTCTCTCTCTCTCTCTCTCTGAAGTATTTTAGGCACTACAGGTGGTGTGGACTGTTGGTGTCTGCTATGATGCAAAATTTGTGACTTGTTTACTTGAGGCCAAAGGAAAGGTGTCGGAGCATAATTAGGGCAGAACTGTGCGTTTAGTGAATTTGCTCTGTGATTAACTGAGACCTTCACAGCTAATGGCCCCTCTACTCCACAGCCTGTGCATTGAGTCTGTATGGGCGCACGGCCCCAACCCACCTTATTAATATTCACCACCCACATTTTCACATTCTTCTCCGGTTTAATAAACGACTCGCTTTGAATTGTACCTACTTGAAAGTAGGAGAAAAAAGAAAAAGAAAAAAAGAAAAAGGAAAAAAAAAAG
>NC_044505.1:11924239-11926739 GCF_902362185.1 Chanos chanos
TTCACTTCCTAAAAACGTGATGTACGGAATTCAAAATGTCCTACCCGCAGTCCGCTGCCTAACTCCTCCAAAGCAAACTGAGGATGGAAAGTATTTATTTTCGCTCTTTTCATTCCTGTCCTACACTACATTGAAACTGCAGTGAGTCACAGATGTGGGGGGGGGGGGGGGGGCAGTGGGCATGATAAAGGTATTAAGCGAAGAAAATGGATTTTTAAATTATAAGCTAAATCTGACTCGTTCTTTGGTTTCTATAAATATTAATGTTAGCCTGGCTGTTCCGCAGGTGTGTCCAGAATAAAAGGCGCAGATAAGTTGCCACCCCCGCCCCCCCCCCCCCCCCCCCCCTGCCCCCCACCCTCCCACGCACCGTGTATTCCCCCCCCGATCATACGCCTCTGGACATTAAAATGCCTCGAAAATGAACAGATCCCAGGTACTCATCCACTGTTCCGGAAAACTAATTCTTTGGGTTTTACGCCTTAACTTCCATTGTAAACAGTGCCGCAATTCCATTCCCCGCTCCTTTAAATCTCCTTCAGCTCAAACCGAGGCGGTGAAACGCATCCCGGCAAAATCAAAAAGTAAGTACTTCTTAAAAGCTTCCTCTCTACGGGACGATTCACCTGGGTGCACTGTTTCACAGGCATTATGGAAACACTGAATAGCACTGTATATCCAATATCGTACAGGCTAGGAATAAAAAAAAAAAAAAACGTTTTATGTGTCGTAGATGCGTGCGTGGTAAATAGCAAATATTCATTCGCTATTCATTTGTCGGGTCTGTTCACGTCTCTAAGCTTGTCTGAGAGCTGTCCCAAAAAGAAGAAGAAGAAGAAGAAAAAAAAAAAAGCGTTTGTCAAAAGTGAACTGTCATTCACTCAGCAAATCAGAGAACTATTGTCAGAGCTGTCTAAATCTCTAACTTCACTGCAAGTCCCATCAGACCTGAGGACAAAAGACAAACCAGGAACAGTATAGAGAAAGCTTCTTCTTTTTTTTTTGTTGAGGTCCCCATGTCATGAATATTCAGTAGCTTGTCAGCCTCATTAGCATAAAAGGATCATGACAATTTTCCCTGCCCTTAATCTAAGCCACAAGGAGGGTTACACCGGGGGTAATTGTCTTTTAAGAAGTACGGATGATCCTTAAGAGGTTTCTCTGATGGCCGATCAATGACTCTCAGACGTAGTGTTTAATAGTGCGTGCTTGAGTGTGTGTGTGTGTGTGTTTCATGTCTTCACACACTTCTTTCCAGCGTTCAAAAAGATTAGGCCTTGTGCGATACATATTATCTTAATGGAAGGGGGTTTCCAGTGTATCGGCGCGCCGTTAGTACCAACATGGCAACCCCGCTGTCAGTCACCACGGAAACTCTTCCCCTCGCTTCAGATAAACTGAACATGGAGAAGATTGGCAGGAGGAGAGGGTGGGGGGGTTGTAGCCGTTTCACTGATATTACCGCTAATCGTCTTAAATCCTGCCAAGCAAGGCCTCAGTAATGAGGTTTCTGATGGTTTCCTGACAGAACACGCTCTCATACGCACTGTCTCTCACACTCGTAAACACACATACATCTCTCCCCGAAAGAGATCACACGCTACCATTGTGAGGCTACTGGGCCGTGATATCAAATGGATGGAGGACTTTTCTTCCAACTCTCTCTCTCTCTGTCTCTCTCTCTCTCTTTCTTTCCGTTTATTTGTTGAGTGTGTGTGTGCGAACCAGTAGAGCAGTTCTAATGGAACATTAAAGAGATTTTACCAGCCATGAATGAAACCCTCAACTGTGTTATATATTTCTCAGACTGTCTACATATCATATCATAGAGATAACACTGCGTGAAGACGTTCCTTCACTCTTACGGCAATGAAAACCACCTTTTGACCTGTAAGACGATCAAATTTATCAGATTTCGAGAGTGGTTTTTTTTTCTTTTTTTTTTTTTTCAAAAACCACCCATGAAATGTAACGTTCGCTGAATTGCGCACTGCTTTACGAGCAACCTGAACACTTAGCGGAATTCTAATCTTCAAGCCAACACATGGGTCCTCAGAGATGGAGCAAAGCATGTGAAGTCGCCTGTGCCCGCACAGAGAGAGAGAGAGAGAAGGAGAGAGAGAGAGAGAGAGAGAGAGAAGGAGAGAGAGAAGGAGAGAGAGAGAGAGAGCGTTGAACGCTAGCGTTAGCCCTAAAACGACCGTAAAGCCCGCGTCTGTTAACAAGATGTTTCTCCCCCTTTTTTTTTAATTACACATCTAACAAACTATTAATGAGATCAATAAAACGGACTCGTAAAAAATGTCTGTGGGGGGTACAGAGGGAGGGGTGGGGTGGGGTGGGGTGGGGAGGGGAGGGGTGGGGAGGGGAGGGGTGGGGTGAAAGGGGGAGGGGTTTGAAGTACGAGCCTCACAGGGAACACAAACAAAACCCATTCAGTCTGAGAGGAAGGATCATTTAATAGATTTAATAAACTGCTGTTTAATTTGAGTTGGGCCTG
>NC_044505.1:11931739-11936739 GCF_902362185.1 Chanos chanos
CCACCTGAGCAAACCATGTGGATACACAAGCCACATATAGATATGTATTGTTTTCATGAACGAGAGGGTTAGCTGAAGAGAGAGTGTATTTTGATACAGAGGCAGGTAATCAGAGAAGATAAATGAGGAAATCTGCTACTTATTGAAGATTCTCAGCGGAGTAAGTTTGCCTCTGACAGGGTTTCATTAGGAAACAAGGAGATTGGTCCAGGTGCTTCTGGAGGAAAATCCACGCGTCTCAGTCGGCCACACATTGAGAGAGGATCATATTCATTAAAGCTTGGCAAAACAAAACCAAAAAAAACCCCCCAGAAAACAAAAAACGCTTTCCCCTCGCAGAGCTAATTACGCCATAGTCCCATCTGGCTTCAGGAGATACCTTAATTCAGACATAACCGTATTAACCTTGTCACGCCGTCTTCTCTCTCTCTCTCTCTCTCAGCCTGGCAGGGCCTACTCAAGGCTGTCTGCGGACCACTTGTTTCCTGTTTAATAACACAGATCGATCACAATCTAAGAAGCTGCTAGGAGAAGCTAGTGTGTTCTCGCCCTGGATAGCTTGTGCGCCCGTTACCGTGCACGAATGTACGCGCTCAAGCCAATTCTAGTGACATTATGAAAGTGACTTAGTGAACTTATGAAAGTGACTTAGTGAACTTATGAAAGTGACTCAGTGACATTATGAAAGTGACTTAGTGAACTTATGAAAGTGACTTAGTGACATTATGAAAGTGACTTAGTGAACTTATGAAAGTGACTTAAAATCCCCCCCCCCCCCCCCAAATAGATGACAGAACGCTGCTGATACTGGAGCCGCCGCTACTTGATCTTCAGTCAAACGGTGATGCTCTTCATGACTGACAAACAAACATCTTATCTTTGTGATACCGATGATCTCCAAACGTCTGTGTGATATTCTACAGTGTATGCGTATATATGTGTGCTCAGAGAGAGAGGAGAGAAACGAGAGAGAGAGAGAGACATGGAGAACAGGGAGTGACAGAAAGGACACGGGTACTTTTTCAAGGGGTTAAAAACCTCTCTCCCGAAATGCCCTGTGTAAGTAGGCAGAGTAGCGCAGCGTTCCATCTAAATGGTTATTAGTTTTGCCAAAGGCCTAACCCCTATGTTAATATTTATATTAATAACCATGAAATATGGATGAAGGGGTGGGGGGGGGGTTGGGATTCAAATGGGGGCAAGCAAGGCTGGGCCCTTAAAGATGAGAAGCATGAATAAGTAAGAGTCGTAACGATGAGGTGAGTCACTGTGACAGGGCTAACAGCTAATCCAGAACATTCCGCCTGTTCTCACATACAGGACCGGTGCTTAGCCAGGGTCTCGCAGGGTGTCGTGCTACGCTAAATTCAACAAGGCAGATAATATGTCAAATTAAAAGACACCTCATCTTTAACAGCTACTTAGTTTGGCTTAAAACAAATCTGAGGATGGTTGAGAGAGCATTAAAATGCCAGTTTGTGCGACAGGATAGTCTCTATGTTGATAGATAGTGATAGAACAGGGGGCAGAATTAATGAAGGGAACACGCTAGAGGCTGACTAGAAAGCCTTCGACTAGGCTTCACTGGAAAACTTAAAGACCCAGGGCATGATGGGAAAGCACTTCAGAGAACGCTGGTCTCATAGCGCAGCTTCTTTGTCACCAGACACATGTAAGTGAGCTGGGAATTTGCTTCATATAAATTCAGAAGGTTAAAACGAAGTATGTATGGCGAAACTCGAGAGGCACCTGGTAAACAAGCTTAAATAAATAAAAAAAATAAATAACTTGCTTTCTTCTGAAGCATGACTATTGGATCTCTCAAACAAAATTACTCATTAAATTTCAAATGCCACACAGAGGGGGAAAAAAAAAAAGTCACTCTTTCTTGTTCTAAAACTTAAGAGCGTAAATAAATAAATACATAAAGTTCGTTTTATTCTTACAGAGTGCAGGTACACAGGTGTCAATGTCCTTGACTTGTGTTTTGACCAATAGCAGCGCGCCGAAATCCATAAATCATTACGTGAAACGGAGGTCGGCTCTGCCCTGGCCAAATCTGATCCATAACCAAAACAACATGCTTCTTTAAAAGGTCAGCTGGCCATTAAAAGGACTGTGCTATAGACACACACACACGCACACACACACGCGCACACACACACACACACACACACACACACCCCTTCCAATCCATGAAACACTCTTTTCTGTCATATTCCTTACTGAAGTAATAGCTCTATTACTGGCGTTCAAATGAGTTTGGGTTGGTTATTATGGTTCCTCGGGGCATAATGAAATTTTATTCTGCCGCAGTGCAACGGTACAATAATAAAAACAACGTGAGAGAGAGAGAGAAAGAGAGAGAGAGAGAGAGAGAGAGAGAGAGCGAGAGAGAGAGAGATCAATTGGATCCAGAGTGGCTGTGTTTATGGTAAGTGAAGCTCTTTGGGAGTTGGTGTCCGATACATAAATCAGAACAGGCCATATCTGCATCTAGGTGCAGAGCAACCACCGGCCTAAAATAAGACGTCACTGCTGTCGCCAAGAGCAAGGCTAGTCACCACGTCGGTCGCCACGGCGATAGCATCAGTCTGCAGGAGATCTGTAGCCAATCAGTCGCATCAAGGGAAGATAAGAGAAATTCATGAGTTTATCTCGATCTGTTACTTCTACTACTCACCGTTACGGGTCCTAGAGATGACGTTCTAAAGGCCCCGAGAAACCCATTGAAATTCTTATCTGATAAGAGATCTAATAGGTTAGACAGGTAAGCGAGACGTGATTCAGATATGGACTTGAAAGGAGCTACATGTCGTTTCAGTGAAGGAGAAGAAAAAATTTAAAAAAAAAAAAAAGTTTACAGAACATTTCTGATAAGCGTGGCACTTAGCGTTTCATGTTTGTTTACTTGTTCGATGGCTTTGTTAGTGTTTTATTGCATTCATAATTACTCGTAATGCCTTATAAAAAAAAAAAAAAAATTGGACCGCTCATGAATCATTGTTCCAAGACGGGAGGCCATGCAGAAGCAAACGCACAACGAATACCCCGCTGTAAACTCCGAGCCACGTGAATTTCTCATCACCAATTCATTTGCCGCTCCTCATTTGAGCGATTACTTTAGCTTACATAAACGCTTCATGAAGCAGTGCCTCTAGGAGCCTGAAGGGACAGGGCCAAAACTTTCACATGACATTAAACATTGCATCAGCTCCTTCAGTGTTACGCCGTGTTGACAGTCTTTAAATATTCAGTATTACAGTAAGTACCTTGGTGTCTTTTCTCTCCCTCTCTCTCTCTCTCTCTCTCTGCGTTTTTTCAAAGTGAGCGACCACTGATGAATTTTACCCCAAAAAAAAAAAAAGAAAGAGAAAAAAAAAGAAAGAAAGAAAATCTCTGCAGAATTCTTTCACATGCAAATGTCTGGAGAAAAAAAAAATACTTAACTGGTACTGTCTAAAACTACTAAAGCATTACAATATCAGAAGCAAAAAAAGAACAGCTTCCACATCTTGTTCTCTTGAAATTCTCAGACTCCAGTTGTTCCTGCAATGCAAACAAAACTATACTTTTTTCGGTCTCCTTTCTCTCTGGGACACAGTAGGGCCGAGATATATCTACCTCACTACACAGCCTTTCATCAAGCAGAAAGAAATCTTTAACATTTCAACCACATCTTCCAAAAAGGTTAGCGCAATAGCGCAATGTGTGTGTGTGTGTGTGTGTGTGTGTATATATATATATATACACACACACACACATATATATATATACACACACATATATATATATATATATAAGACATCGTGTCAGAAATGTTAATGATATATTTGAACTATTTCTATGGGTTTTTCATATTTTAACTGACAATGCCATGTCTAAAATGCAAGCTTCTATACCATTCCAAATGGTCCTGGTAATTTCTACCATGTTCTAGAGCATTATAATCAGCTGTAAATGGAGAACAGCTCATACAGTAGTTCTCTGGTCAGTTACTAGTCAATGGCAAGTCGTGGCTAAAACCAAAGAGCTTAGTGAGGACCTCCGGGCTGGACATTGTCGCTGCTCGCAAAACACTGCTCACAAGGCTATAAAGCCATATCCACGTGTTTTCAAGTGCCAGTGGTCACAGTGAAAAGCATACTGTGAAAAATCTCAAAGGGCAGGGGTAGGAGGCCAAAAGTGACCCTTGAGCTGGCAAGAATGGCAGTGTGACAGGCCAAGTAGAATCCAAGCATCAGCACCAAGGCCATCCTGATGAATTCTGGTACCGACATCTCAGGGCAGACACTCCAGCGGACAGGCTGGTCTCCGTGGACAACGACCAAGGAGGACTCCACTTCTCCAAGACAGGCACACAAAGGCTCGACCAACCTTTCTGCGAAAGCTCACCTGGACAAAGAAGAAAGCTTTCGGACATCTGAGCACAGAATCGATGACCAAAAGCTCTCTTTTTTTCCGTCTTGGTCAGCGTCCATGGAGACCAGCCTCATGCAGTCTCCTTTACACACACACACACACACACACACACAAAGAGGTAAAGGAGATAATATACATGGTTGTTTTTACTTTGTGATTTAACATTAAACGGCTAATTTAGTGAAAGAAAGAAAGAAAGAAAGAAAGGAATGACTCACTTTCTTGCTTTTTTTTTTTTTTTTTCCGGCTGCTTTTCGCCTGGCAGACATTCTTATCTGAGTAAATGTAGAGAACAGCCGGGGCCTTTGTGAGAGATAAAGAGGGACGGGCGTACGATGTCGAGAACAGGTTAGGATGAAGCAAGGGGAATGTTTCGTTTATTCTCAACCTCAAATAAACCTGTAGCAGAGGAGAAGACCCAGACCTTATGATCGTTGTTCGACTGGACTTCCTCCGCGGAGGTGATCTGAATGCTTTGGCTGTCTGGACATGCAGTTATGTAGCTGATTGCGTCTGTCAAATGGCGGCTAAAAGGCGAAATGTTGTTTGTTGATGGTTTGAGAAGCCTTTCCGAGGTC
>NC_044505.1:11941739-11949239 GCF_902362185.1 Chanos chanos
ATTTTTCCATTCTTTCCATTCTGGGGATCTGAAGCTGCACTACTCTGTCTTTGTAATTATCCTACTGTTGTCTCGCCTGCACTTAAGATCAGCCCATAAAGCAATAATACTTTAGTGAGGCCAGATCTGAGGACAGAGAGAGAGAGAGAGAGAGAGAGAGTAGCATTCATGCTCGAGAAAGACACTTGAATTCATAAAACCATGTTCAGTTATAATTATACTTAATATATATGTGTATACATATTAGGTATATCTCTATCCTAATTCAAGCACAGAGATAAGTAAGTGTTAAAGTATTGAGAGAGAGAGAGAGAGAGAGAGAGAAACATCTTGCTCCTCTCAAAAATTCACAAGGAAAGCTGTGAAGCTCGAACCGTGAAAGGCAAAGAGCTGACACTTAAGCGTAGCCCTGGCAAAGGTTGAGGGCAATTAGTGTAGTTATAACCACGGAAACAGGACGTCCTTACATGAGTTAGACAGCAACATCACAGACAAAACGACACGAAGAGGCTCTCTGCGAATCTAGAGAGATCCAGAGCTGCTTTGAAGATGGTGTTATAACTCCCCGCAGAATGTGTTTGCTCGCTCCGAATTCCTCTGTGTTTGTGGTTAGAGTCCCTTTTTTTTTTTTCAAACACAACTTTGTAGTGACTCTGGGTTTTTTTTTTTTTTTTCCTAATTAAGTCATGTAGAAATCATTAGGAGTTCAAATATGCGTAAAATATTTAACCTTTAACATTTAAAAACTGATTAACTCAAGCGCAGTTACGTTTTTTTTTTTTGTTTTTTTTTACAGCAGATTAATTTATAAACAATAAACCAATGGTGCGAGACACTGGATGAAAAAGGCCATCAGGTCATTTATGGTGAATATTCAAACACATGTAAATTCACACACACACACACACACACACACACACACACTCACACACACACACACACACTGCAGGGACACAGCTGGGATGCGGGGTCAACTGATACATAAAAACAGCTTTGAGCTCTCTGAACTTTGTTCCGGTATGGATTGCAACATGGTCATTTCATAAACATCAACATCAAATCTTTATATGAAAATGCCCGCTGAACATTTGAACAAATTTCTGTCATCCTGTTGCAGTTCCATCACCAGCCTCTAGAGGTCTCTGCGCTATGTCCCAAAGCACATATTTAGAAGGTAAGTGGCTCCAATCATACACCTAGAAGAAGTGGCAATGACTTCAGCACATAAATCTATGTCCACTGATTTTCTCTCTCCCTCTCTCTCTCTCTCTCTCTCTCTCTCTCTCTCTTACTAATCTTACTTTTAAAAGCACAGTTCACAGTTTAGGGAGTAACCATGAAGGAATCAAACAGCATGTACTCATAGATCACATATGACCATTGCCCCGGCCTTCACACCACAGTAAACACATTTCATCTTTTTTTTTTCTTTTTTTTCTTTTTTTATGGCGTTACGTGAAAAACAAGGGTCCAGAGCGAGTCAACAAGTCAAACACTACATCACCAACCTAGAGAAATGAGTTTGTGTAGGCCACCCATGCAGAACGAGGTAGTTTTGAATGAGTTATTCACGATTGTTTCCGTGTTGACAGAGAAGATTTATTGACGGTAACGTATCGAGCGAGCGACTCGTAAAAAGCCGCGGCGCTCGGTTTGTCGATGGAGGCAGAAGTTTCCGCGAGCGAGGCCCTGATCGGTTTTGAGTTACAACGGTAGCCTTTACCCAGCCAAAAGAATGAGAAAAAAAAAAGAGAGGAATTTATTCTTTTTCTCATTAGGGGGAAGAGAGTGAAAGAGAAAGATTTCTCCCTTCACTCTGAAATATACGAGAGGGTCTGAAGTGTAAAATTGACCAAATTGACCAAAATCCTAACAGACATTACAGAATGGCAATAGGTTTAAGGGACTCAAAAAGACATAAGCAATACATCAATTTGTTTCAGTGAGAGAGGTCCCCCCCCCCCCCCCCCCCCCCCCCCCCCCCCCCCCCCCCCCCGAGTGTCACGCCACTGAGTTACAGCCAATGCAATCCCATAAAGTGAAGGGACTGAGATGAATCAGAGATTGGAGCAGGATGTTTAACTGATCTGTAGCGATGTAAATTCTCCCGATTTGGCACTGGGTTCACACGTCCCTATCGCCGTCAGGCCGGCCGCGTGTTTGTTAGAACACAGCGTGGGGGGGGGGGGGGGGGGGGGGTTAAGGGGATGGGACGATGCAAATGAGGATGAACTAGGGAATTGTGGTTGTTTTTGTTTTGTGTGTGTGTGTGTGTGTGTGTAAAAGACATACAGAACAGAAACAGACCTAAGAGAGAGAGAGAGAGAGATTCTATTAGTTTGCGTCCTGAGTTTAGCTGCAATCTGCTGCCTTGCTTCCCGAATGTATTATCTTAACTAGTCTACACAAAGTAGCATTTTTATGCACTTTCAATACTGATAATGCACGGCATTAGCTAGAAAACACTGCAAGAAATTCTGTTTTCATAAAGGGGTATCTGTATTCCATATAATAATAGGAAGATATTTTTGTGGTAGTAGTAGTTGTATTTGTACTAATTTGTGTTGTCCATGTGGCGCTGGTGGGATTAGTGAATATGCTTTTAATTATGCTACAATGTATGATGACAATAAAGTTTAAACTTGAAACTTGAATTCAACTGGCTGGGCCTTTGTGTCTTCCTTGCAAACCAGTTGCGTTAAATGCTAACATTAACGAATGTTCAACTAGCAGGTATGAAGACCATTACTGTAATGGTCTGTGTTCCAAGAAAAAGACAAGGCTTTGGAGTGTCAACTTTGTTAGGTTAGGGCCTGACGTTTTTTTTTTTCTTCTAAACGAGGTAATAGGCAGTGTTGGCTAGACTCGCGGCAGAAGCGAGCGAGGGAGGTCAGATTCCATGTGAAGCGCGGCTACGCTAAAGCTAATTCAGGGGAACAGACGCCAGCTCTGACTCTTCTTCTTGCCTGCAGGGGCTCCTTCATCATTCAGTTCATTCATCAGGTCAAATGGTCTGCACGTAATCACTGCCTGCCCGGCTCCAAACTCCACAGCGCTCACAGGGCACAGAGGAGTGAGGAGGAGAAGGAGAAGAGGAGAAGAAGGGGAGAAGTAAACTTTTCAGGAGGAACGAGAACAGAATCCCATAAAAAAAAAAAAAAAAAAGATGAATTCCATTACGACTTCAGATTCTGAAAGGAGAGTCGAAAGCAAGCGTATGTGAGCGCGCTCCACAGGAAGATCCCTCTCTCTCTCTCTCTCTCTCTCTCTCTCTCTCTCTCTCTCTCTCTCTCTCTCTCACTGATTGAACGGTTCCACATGGTTTCCTCTCATGCTTCCATGTGCATTTTCTCTCTCTATCTCTCTCCTTCCGTTCTGGGACCAACAGTGGTCGGCATGCATGAGCACCTGCAGAGTTTAAGTGCCCCCCCCATACCCCACCCCCAACCCCACCACTCCCTGCATTCATATCACCAAAATACGTGGGGGGCTAACGTGGTTAGCAGATCCATGTCTGTCCGTTTAATGCAATTGTAGTTGCCTCCATAGCTTGATCCACCTGTCAATGTCAATCGGGTTAGCGGCTCTCTGAGCAGACAGCTCTTACGAGTAGAGAGAGAGAGAGAGAGAGAGAGAGAGAGAGAGCGAGAGAGAGAGAGAGAGAGAGAGAATGCAGACTCCTGCTAATGCAATAGGTAGCCAGCTCTGAGAGCATTTATTAGGTTAATACATCTTTGGTTAATTCTATCTCCACTCCTAACACGAGTTAAGCCTAAGAAAAAAAACACGGAAAAAAAAAAAGACAATTAAATTCCAATCGGACCAGTCACCTCCGTTTGCAGCTGCGGCAGGCGCCGTGGCAACAGCGGTGGCAAAGTGGGTGTGAAGTTGTTAGGCTATATATCCCCCCCCCCCAAAGAAAGAAAAGAGAGATAAAATGGGAAGACGAGAGGCGGGGGGTATACTCCTCCTTTGGTGGAATCACAGACCATGAGTCAGATAGAACATGCCTGTTTTTCTTTTTTTTTCTTATTAAACAGAGGGAAAAAAAAATCTCAACTGAACTGAGCTTTCATTCGCGACACTGTTCAGACAACCGTACCTTACGCTCCTGAGAAACTCCAGTCTCAATGTGACGATATGCCGGTTTACTGCAGCTCTCTCTCTCTCTCTCTCTCTCTCTCTGGGTCGAGGAGAGATCCAACAACTGTACGCCAGAAAGGGGCAAGACGATGAGGAAAGGTTGCTGCCCATCCCCTTCTCTCTCTCTCTCTCTCTCTCTCTCTCTCTCTCAGACACTCTCTCTCTCTCTCTCTCTCTCTCTCTCACACACTCACTGATAACTGATAAAACTTCAAGTGTAATAAGTTGGTTGAGAATCTCTCCTCATATTCAAATTTAAGTATAATTGTCAGATCTCCAACAGCCAGATGTTCAGATACATTTCAAATATTCAGTATTGTTGTGACGTTTACCTTCAGCCCATGGCACAAATAAACCCAAATTTGGTGTCAACCAGCACACCTTGAAATGATATAAACAGAGAAATAAATAAATTAATTAACAGATATTGGGGGGGGGGGGTGTCTATATCTCCGTCCATGTGGAGAACATGTCTTCCCCTTGCATCTCCAACTCAGAACCCTCACTGCGCTCTTCCAGATGTTCTGACTGGGGAAAGGCGGGGGTGGGGGGGTATTAGGAGGGTCACTGGGGGTAGTTCAGCTCGGGTCTACTGATCAACAGAAATCACAGTATGGCGCATAGCACAAACATCTTCCAAATTACCTCTGGGCTTCTCCTCATTTCCCTCTCTCTCCACACACACACACACACACACACACACACACGCACACACACACACACAAACACACACACACACACACAGGCATGTCAAGGGCACTGTCAGTGCCTTGCTGCCCAGCCCCACTGAGATGGGATATTGATATTAGCAACATTAGTTATACAAGAAAATGCTAGAACAGCCTCAGGGCTTACACACAGGGAGAAGTGGGAGGGAGATCTACAACAGCGAGATTGATCTAAAAATGTTTGTTTTAATGCACTAAGATGAAATGGACACACACACACACACACACACACACGAAAGCTCATTCAGTGCCTGCCTGCTTTTTTCATAAGTAATATCTGATGGGAATAAAACAGACAAATTGAGAATAGGATAAAACGAGAGAAAACGAACTCAGAATTGAATGCAGAAAGCTCTGTGAGACAGACGGAGAGAGAGAGAGAGAGAGAGAGAGAGAGAGAGAGAGAGAGAGAGAGAGAGAGAGAGAGAGAGAGAGAGAACACACACATAAAACTCAGGGGGGTTCTGTCTGAGGCTCCAGGAGGACTCTGAAGTCCATTTTCTTTCTCATCATCTCAAACAACACGACTATACAGTGATTTATCATCGTTCCAAGCCCTGTTTTATTCTTTACTCTGATTATGGCAGGCGGCTAACGCGAGGGGCAAATTAATGAAAATGTTGAGGAATTACAAACTCCACTTTTCCCTTTCTCCGCATGAATTACCCGCCAAATGGATGGAATGCTCTCTCTCTCTCTCTCTCTCCCTCTCTCCCTCATCCTTTTCCCCTCCTCTCCCTCCTCTCTTTTGGCAAAACTTGTGTCAGTTTAATAAGTTGAGGATGAGGGGGAAGAAAAAGAGAGAGAGAGAGAGAGAGAGAGAGAGAGAGAGTCCAGAGGGAAAGGAAGACGCAGAGAAACTTCTTCGGCTCCTCCGCCAAAGAACATGACATAAGGGGGGGGGGGGGGGGGGGGGGCACTAACATGGACGCTCAGGCAAGAGAAATGGATTCCAGAAAAAAAAAAAAGAAAAGGGGAGAAAAAAAAAGAAAAAGTTCAGAAATTCAACATGGCTCGTCCTGATATACAATCACGGGACTGCAAGGCGGTAAACGCTAACACGGATTTATTAAAAGAAAAAGAAAAAAGGAAAGAAAACCTTTGCTACATGTCACATTATATTCTTTTCAGACCTTACAGAAGGCCCGGGGGGGGGGGGGGGGGGGACACGAGTCAGCTGCCAACCTTGTAAAGGAAATTGAGAAGAAGAAGAAAAAAAAAAACAAAAAAAGAACCCCCAAAGATTTCTGGAGAAGTTGAGCGTCTGGCTATACTTCTGGTTCCTGGTTCTTTTTTTTTTTTTTTGAAAGGTTTGAGGGTTGGGTGATGATTGGAGGTTCAGTTGCGGGTCAAAGCGTTCCCGCCGTCTCGACCGTTTCTTTAACGACACGAAGGACGGCCGGGCAGCTGTAACTCTCGGAAACGCCTTGAGGGGAAAGGGGTGCGTGTTGTGTTTTTGTACGACTCCTTCGAGCCTCGAATATTACTGTGGAGGAAGAGGAGGTGTGGAGAGAAGGAGACAGTTGTGAGTTTGTTTGAGGAGTTAGAGGAGGTGCGGTGTGGGGCACATCCTCATGTGTTTGTGTTAGAGTGTGTGGGAGAACATTTGGTGTTTATAAGAAATGAAGGAACCGTTCTCTTTTTATTATTTGACTCTCTCAAGCTTCCAAAAGTAATATTCCAAAACACATTTTCTCTTTCTTTTCTTTCTACTTCTTTTTTTTGAGACTCACAACTGAGATATATCAATCACAACTAAACTTCCTACATGACCAATTAAAACCTTGCAATGTACAGCAGAGCTCTGGGTTGTGTTTGCTTCAGAGCCTTGGCTGTGGTTACTATGCATTCTGGGAAATGAAGTACTATGCGTCGTATTTGTGTGCATACCCAATGCATGATACAGCCGATTCTGGCACATAGCACGCCTACACTTAATAATGTTAGATGATGGCTATGGCTTAGCGCTATGTCAGTGTTTTCAAAAAAGACCTCCCAGTTTTCACAGTGACTAAAGTTTTGTTGTGCACTTTAACCATAGTCAAATACACTTCAACTTTTTTTTTTTTTTATTTCCTCTACTGACATCGTTTCCCTAAAGCACGATGGTTGGAAAAGCAGAGGGTAAAAGATCGGTTTTACTAAACGCTGGCGAAGATAGGTGGGTCGCGAGACCATCCGTCTGCCTCGGATGTCAGGCCTGTTTCTGGCCGTACTGTTCAAGGTTCTCTCGTTGGTGTGGAAACATATTTCTCAGATTTAGAGGTCGTTTTGACGAGACAATCCATTCGCACAAACTCTAGAGAGAGAGAGAGAAATGTAATAACAGTACCGTTAACCCCGAAATGTGACTATTAAAAACTTTCTTCATTCCTACCTCTGTCAACATTGGACAGTTTGTTAAAAAAAAAAATGCATTATGTCAACATTTTAAACGAAAGCAATCGAAACTTATGAAATTGGGTTTTCCAAGTAAGCCCTTCTGAAATATGCTTTATTGATAAGTTTGTGTGTGTGTCGTGGACGGATACACAGCTTTTTCAGTTCTCTCGTAGATGCTCCCCTCTAGACCTCCCTCCACGTGTCCACACCATGGTGTAAATTTACTGGATGAACTGGGACTTCTTCG
>NC_044505.1:11959239-11961739 GCF_902362185.1 Chanos chanos
GAGACCCCAGACAGAAGAGCTTGGTACACAGAAGCATCCAGTTGATGCAACCGCACACAGTCTGGAGGTGAACCTCTACAGTGGAGCGGAGAGAGACGCGTTTCTGTTTTCTCCAAAAGCAAGTTTTGAGAGACGTTCCGGAATGTTCTGCTAAAAGCTTGGATACATTTGGGACACATATTTCAGAATTTCATTTCCCCAAATGACACACAAGTGCATTTTAATACACTAACTCAATAAAAGTTCTTTTAAGTCAAAAACACGGTGGTCCAAAAAACTGTTTGTTTGTTTTTATGCATCTGTTTTTTTTTTTTCTTTTTCCGAATTTCAGACTCAGACTCACTTTAAGTAACCTCATGTTGTCAGGGCTCTCTAAAGCTCCACGGCAAGACTTTGGAGAGCTGCGTTGTGCGTGTGCACTCTGATGTTGGGCGCGCTGGAAGAACGTTAGAAAAACGTTAGAGAAACGTTAGACTCACGTTATTCATGTACTCGCTCAGCAGGTCTTGCAGGGCTTGGCGGACGGCGTTGCACTCGGCGACGATGCGTTCCCGCCGGTCGTCCCGCGTGCAGGAGGAGTCGGCCATCAGGGCCGCGCCGCTGATGATGCTCTCCAGACGCTCTTCCAGAGACGGACGGAATCGAGCCTCGCTGAATGTCAGCGGGTCCAGAATGATTTTGTTCTGTAAAAACACAAAGACACAGAGATACAGACATGAGGATATTCTTTTTTTTTTTTTTTTTTTTTTTTATTGGTGAAACAGACTTTCCAAAATTTATTAAGGAATGCTTAATATTGTGACGGGTTCTGGACAGCAGAGTGACTCATCATATCCTAAAAACTATGAGAAGTCATCAAACAGCTCCGCAACTAACCAACCTCCATATCCAATAAAGTAATATACCGATATAAGCTCCACAAGCAGCTAAGCAATATACCAACTTACCAATCAACCAATCCAAAAAAAACCCCAAAAAAAAACCAACCATCTGACCAATCAGGGCAGCGTCTATCTAAACCTTCCCTACACAACCACCCGAGAGATCGCCATCCATACTGCTGTAAATCACAGGTGAATCGGGTTGTTCTTCTTGAGGCGTGCTACATGCAGTGATTACAATCCATATCTACGTACCCAAAACAAAAAGAGCAATACACCAAAATATAAAAACAAGAAAGCCAATGACCAACAAGGCTGGGCACTCTCTGGTTACAAATTTTGCAACAGGAAACCGAAGAAAGATGAGAAAAAATATGAAAGGCCGGTTATTTTTGGCATGGTCTGTGGTCACAGAAGGAACCGGAATGGTTTATGGGAGGTTACAGCTGAAAGGCAAAGTGAAAGGTGACCTTCATGGTTTAGCTCTAGAGTTGTGGTTACAACCATCTACAGGATAGTTTATGGTCCTTTTAAGCACAGCATCCGAGAATCCAGATCCTTTTGTTTTACTGTTTAAGTTTCCACCAAAGGAAAAAAAAAAAAAAAAAAATCGAGATTTTATGATCTCAGAGGCCATAGAGGAAAATTACCATATTGATGGTAGCGATATTATGTTTTATGGCTGTACAATTTGAATATTCCTTCCGCAGCAGTTTGCTGAACGCTTGGTTTTAAGAGTGGAAAGAGTCATTTAAGAGAAGGAAACGCATTTTTTTTTTTTTTTTTTTTTTATCCAGATAAAATTATACATTAGAAACCAAAGCTCTTTTTTTTTCTTTTTCAACTCTGGGTCTGCTCTTTAGAATATGTTGTTTTTGTATGTTCTTTATCCCTCTGTCGTAGTCAAGGGCTCTTAGATAGGCAAGCTAACAATGAACCTTGATGTGTTTACGATGTTGGAACAACAGCGAGAGTATCGTTAGCTTCTCCTGACAAGTGCGTCTCATTTTCCCTCAGTGGTAAGAAACACATCGATACGGAGGGGAGAGAGAGAGAGAGAGAGAGAGAGAGAGAGAGAGAATGAGAGAGAGAGAGCGCGTGTCATTTTCCACAAAAGAGCCGCTCTCTGATGGCCTCTCGCGGTGAACACCGTTCTTAAAAAGAGCAGGGCCGCTATCACGCTGACGAGAATGGAGCTCTTTTATTGGTTTGTTTGAAATCTGACTGGCGACCCAGGTCGCAAGCCTGTCGCACGAAATGCGGCCTTCGCCTGTTCTCCCGTCTGTTTAAAATGAAAAGCAAATAATAATAATAATAATAATCATAAAAAGAAAGAAGCAATGGCTTGAAAATGTCTTGATTGAAGAGCACCGCCATATGCCTTTGATATGAGACAGTGTGGTGCTCTTAGCAAAATCTTTTAACATCCCACTGAGCATCTGCCTCCTTCCTTTGCTTTGAAAAAAACAATCCATAACCAATCCACAATGCTCTCTTAATAGATATTTTTCTTTTTTATATATATATATATATATATCTCCTCTTTTTGAACCATTACAGGAAATATACCCTTCCAGTTCCTTCTGCGTATACCGATCTCATGTTATGAAAACGTATTA
>NC_044505.1:11966739-11994239 GCF_902362185.1 Chanos chanos
TCTCTCTCTCTCCCTCCCTCTCTCTGTCCATACTCAATCGGTTTTTCAAAGGTCTGAATTTCTCAATCTTGCCTCCATGATTCCAGCTGGCCGACCGACATTAACTCACATCTCAAGCCTGTTTAATTTCTCCGCCGGACAAAGCCATCAGCGCGAATGGTTTAAAAAAAAATAAAAAATAAACAATAAAAACATATTTGGTGTGACTAGACTCGTCGAGCATTACAAAAAGCACGTTGGCACGTCGAACGCCCCCTTCAGCTCTCACCAAAGTCGTCCACGGAAACCGTCCTTAAAAAAAAAAAAAGAACGGATAGCTAACCTTCTCCAGTGGCTTAAACATCACAGCCTCTCTCGTTTTGGGTAACACATTAAAGACACCCCTACGTTGGTCTTAGGAGGCTCCAAAACACACACACACACACACACAAACACACAGAGTGTATTCTCCCAGCTGTGTTTGTGGGGGGATGGGGGTGTGGGGGGGGGTAGTTGGCTAATGTCTCTCTGACGTCGGCGCTGTCAAAGGGACCCTGACAGAAACAGCAGGGGGAGCAGCTGGATGCTAGCGGGCCCCCACCAGCGCCGAGCGGTTTGAAGGGACCCGGCACGGTAACGGCGGAGAGGCGGTCGCCGGCCCGCGGCGCTCGGTCACATGTGCAGACTGGAGGATAACCATTCGTCAGCGACACTCCAGATGCCAACTAATGGGCAACAGCGGAGTGCACAAGCCCAAAAGACAAATGGACTGAAAACCACTTTTCTCTCCACCGCCTGTCTCTCGTGGTGGTGTTTCTTACTTTCTCTTTTTTTTTTTCTCTCTTTCCTTTTTGTGTGTGTGTGTGTGTGTGTGTGTGTGTGTGTGTGGTTTATCTCCTGAATCATCCAGTTCACAGGTGCACCTCGTTGTGTGTTTGTGGCACTCTTCTCTCTCTCTCTCTCTCTCTCTCTCTCCCTCTCTCTCTCTCTCTCTCTCTCCCTCTCCCTCTGTGTGTGTGTTTCGGGTATTTTTTTTATCTTTATTTATTATGCGTTTGCCCTTTCATAAGACATGTTTCTGTCTCTCCCTGTAAATCAGGCGATATGTCTCCTCTTTCTCTTTTCATTGTACTGGGTGTTCTTTGAGTTATGAATTCTCCACAGATATGTAACTTACATCTAACATGGATTTGTCTTGTCTTATATATATGTGTATAATTAAAAACAATCCTTTATGTGTGCCAGATTTCCTACTCCTACTGTTTCTTTACTTTACTGATTAATTCTAGAACTTTCTGACTAACTCAAATTGGGGAAACACAAATACATTTCAGATACATTTCTGTACATCTGTGATATACTTCTACTACTTTTTTCAGTCTGAGTCTACCATTTCTCTGCCTATTTATACATACCGAACTTTTGTGTGTGTGTGTGTGTGTTATATTAGCGTTCTGTCACAAGCCAGAGTTACGGAGACACCAATCATGACATCATTATTGGAGTTGAAATTTATCTTTGGATTAATTACACCTCAACATTAACAGCACGCCCTTCACAAAAGTTTGACGTTTTTTTCTGCATCTGCCCTCTTTTTGAACCGTTACAGGAATGTCTTTGATGCAGAAGAGCACAGCGTTTCAGATTAGAAGGGTCTCCTGACCACGATCCTCCACTCACTGGGTCCACTTCAATCCATCTTCAACCATTTTCCTCCACTTGACCAGTACACATGCCCCCCCCCCCCCCACGCGGGAAAGCTAACAAGCTCTAATTGCCCCGCCCCAACCTCACCCCCCACCCCACACACGCACACACACACACACACACACACACGCACACACACACACACACACTGATTGTCTTTGTTCCTGCCTATCAAACCCCTGTCAGCCAACCTGGGGGTTAAATCACAGCTAGGCATGTGCGCAAACGCTGATATTTACAAATGAAGTGACAGGAGGAAGAAAAAAAAACAACAAAAAAAAAAACAAGAAAGAACAGAACCATAAAAACAGAGATGCTGACAGAGAGCGGAAATGTGACCTATTCGTTTGGTGACGTTTAAGACGTGAAAGGTTTTTGATGAGACATGCTTGGGTGAAAAAAAATAAGAAAACAAAACAACGGTAGTGACATCAGCTGTAGTGTATGATGCACGAGCTGGAGATCCTGGTGGGATGGGAGTAATGTTGACTATGCCCATGGCAGTCACTCAGGGGAGGATGAAGCCATTGTGTGTGTGTGTGTGTGTGTGTGTGTGTGGGTATGTGTGCGTGCACATCTGTGTGTGTGTGTGTGTGTGTGTGTGTGTGTGTGTGTGTGTGTGTGTGTGTGCGTGCGCACACGCATGTGAGTGTGTGTGTGTGTGTGTGTGTCTGTGTGACTCACAGGGGTGCGTGTCCCACAGTTGAATCTCTGACTTAGAGGCAAAAAAAAAAAAAAAGAAAGAAAGGAAAACAGAAAGAAAGAAAAAAAAGAAAGAAAGAAAGAAAGAAAAAAAATGTAGGTTTAGTCAGCACTGTTCATGTCACAACTCATTTTTTCCCCACAAAAACACACAACCACTTCAACCCCATGAGCAAGAGATCTAAGCCTCCTTCATTTTTTTAATCCGTCCCTCTCTTCCGTTCCTCCCTCCTATTTTATCTCTTACTCACATACACTCTTTATGGGTCAAATAGCACAACGATAAAACATAACCAGCGTCCACTACGACGTCCATGGCCGTATCAACATTTACCGCCCGGCTGGCCACGTAAACTTCATAGAGGATCATACATGCGGGCTGAAAAGTTTTATTAGGATGAAAGACTGAACGGAAAGTAGGTGACTGTTCTTTTTTGGGCAGAGGCTAAATTAAGTATTTATGAGGCTTTCACAGTGTACCATATGCTACCCAGCCAATGTAAAGTATATAAGTGCAACCACTTTGTATAGGCGTGTGTGACGTTAAAGCCCTTCTGGAGACGAACGCGGTGTGTGTGTGTGTGTGTGTGTGTGTGTGTGTGTGTGTGTACGTGTGTCAGAGGGGAGGTATGGTATGACCTAAAACACCCACGCATTCATTCACTGGCCAACAAAGTGTTTCTTTACTGTCTTTTCTCATCACACAGAACAACAGAGTAAATTGAACTGAGTGTTGTTGGATCAAATTTTCAGCGTGGTAATTTGAGGGCTTCTGTTAGCTCAGTAAATGTTTCCCAAGGAGCTTTTTCAAACACTTCTTTTTTTTTTCTCTCTCACTCACTCTCTAAAGTAAAATGAGGTGAACTGTGGGCACAACTGCATGTTTAATAACGGCAGCAAAACCAAACACGGAGAGAGAGAGAGAGAGAGAGAGAGAGAGCGAGAGAGAGAGAGAGAGGGAGAGATGAGGTTTAAAGACCTGAGCCCATGTCGGGCATAACTGTCACAGCCCCTGCTGAAATATTCACTCGGGCATGTTTTTATTTTGTTAAGAAACAGAGAGAGAGAATATATAAATATGAAAAAAAGGAACCAGGTTACCAAAGCAGAGCAAACTGTTAGCAGAAATGACAGATTATGACGAATTAGCATTTCTGGACAGTACATGCCTGAATTCCCAATATCACAGGAGTCGAACAAAAGATCATGGTCTAAACTCCGTTACACAAACAAACAAACACACACACACACACACACACACACACACAGATATGTGAGTGTGTGTTTTTGTGTGCGTATAAGGTGCTATAGTGTTGGGACATAATATGTTTGAATAAATCCAGTCTGTGAGCTGTAGCTAGGGTGATAAGATATATGACGCAGAGAGAAAAAATATAAAATATAAATATAAAATATGTCTCTCCATTTGTGAGTATATTTTACAGCAGAGAGCAACTACTCTTCCCATGGACACAAACACACACCCGCACGCACACACACACACATACACACACACACACACACACGCACGCACACACACACACATGCACAGGCCCACGCACACACACACAAAAGTTAATTATCACAAAGCTAAGCTTGTGGTAGTAATGTACACCCATCTCTCTCTCTCTCTCTCTCTCTCTCTCTCTCTCTCTCTCTCTCTCTCTCTCTCTCTCAGGAGGCTTTTCTTATTCCTTGAATTTTAAAGAGTGCGCAGTGGGAGGAACAAACATTCGCGTGTAGGAAGTTTGCACCGGCACGTCGAGAAAACGTTTTAAACTGCCGTACGCCAACCAGCAGGGAGACACTATGTCCCTACCAGTCACAAAGCTGAGAGACATATAACCCAGAATAAAGATACGCAGCGAGGAGAGAGGGAGAGAAAGAGAGAGAGAGAGAGAGAGACAGACAGAGAGAGAGAGAGAGAAAACAAAAAGAGAAAGAACTGTTCTTCTGATCTTAATAAACTCTTTGTAGTCAAACAAGAAGAAAACTTGTTTTGTTTATGTTAATTAGCACATAACTTCACAAAGGCGACAGCGAGGGTTGACGAAGGACGAATCCTGTAAACATTCGAAACCAATCCTCCAGATAGTTTTTTTTTTTTGCCTTTCACTGGGGTAAGAATAGAATTATCCGGCGAGGGCTCTCCGCGGCTTTTGAAGACTGCAGGGGAAGAAGACTCGGCAGCAAAACTGTTTGCTTGCGCGGGAGCTCTGGTTGTATTCCTGTCAACATTGGCAACCTGAGAGTCCAAGTTCTCCTAAATGAGTAAATAGAGGAGTTCATGTTTATGTACATACGATTTTTTTTTTTTTCCGTTTCCTCATGCCGCACGTAAGACCGCCAGAACGAGTCGATGGACGGGTTGAAAACATCAATGACTTCTCTGAACGCACTGAGAGAAGCGGAAATAGCGGAAATAGCGGATCAAAATTGGTTGCTCTGGTTGAATATGAATGAAACGTTGCATTTCAGATCCCGTATCCCCAGATCGTGCGGGTGATGCTTTTCACACGTACATTCTGAATCATCTCGCCTGTCCGTAAAACATAAAACTATGGCGGCCCATCATTGCGGTTCTTTGCAAATTCCAGTCTGGCCTTTCCATCCCTGGGGCTTAATGGGGGGGGGGGGAGGGGGGGGGCTTGTATCTTGCAGTGTCATCCCGGTATGTCTCCTCTTATAGTCTTCTGTGGATAGTGATCTCTGACTCTAACTCCATCTCTCTCTGAAGACTGTCTGTGATTTCTTTGAGTGTTACTTGGGGTTTTTCTTAACGACTCTGACAATTGTTCGGTCAACAGTCGGGGGTACGGTCCTCCTCGGACAATCTTAACGGAAAAAATTGCTCACCCCTGCGGTAGTTTCTTCGTTTTTTTTTTTTTCTTCTATACCATTGATTTTTTGCAATACCAGCTGCTATGAAATGGTTGCAACCGAGGTTTTTTGCTCTAATCTGAAAACTTCAAAACGGCTTACTTTTCCGTCGTTGTGAATTCTCTAGTCTTCACCTTGGTTTACTCCATTTACCTTAAAACCAGACACGAGAGATAGCCTCCAGCGTCTACAACCAATCGTACGCGCTCGCAGCTCTCTTACACGTGCACAGTTAAGGGTCCACGGAACGCTCGAGTAATGAAAAATCACTCGAGGGACAAATTTGAGGGACTCCACGAATGAAATGACATTGCTCCAACATGCTCTTAGATGTATGAAGAACATGACCCATCACGAACGAGCTGGTATTCTGCGCTTTAGACTCGCTCATCTTTTGATCTGAAATACGTGAAATTTCATGAATATTCGACAAAAACAACAAATTCTACACCAGTGTTCCCAATACTTCTGCTTCTTGTTATATGTTCCTGTGAAAACGTCAAAGTGTTTTAAAAGTCTGAATCTCCTAGGTGTATTTTCCACGTGACGAGCTGTGGATACGGGTGGCAACTTGGGATGTTTGTTTGTTGATTTGTTTGCTTATTTATTTTTGACTTTGTCGAATTTCGTATTGCGTTTTCCACGTGCGCGCGAGCCGAGGGCGCACGCAGACGTGATACAAGGACGAGATTCCTCCTCAGAAAAAGCTTCTTCAAGACCCGACTCGTGTTATGAGAATTTTCTTTCTTTCTTTCTTTTTTTTTTCTCTCCCCTCTCTCGCTCTTTTTTTTCCCATCTTTCCCCGGTCTCCCTTTCAGAGATGCTCATCTAGTACTGAGATTATTTCCTGAAGCTATCAGTTCTGTTCATTCCCCTGGGTTTATGTAGTCTGACATCTCATCTCTGTTCAACATACTTCTTCCTGCCCCCCCTCCCAACACCTTTCTTTCTTTCCTTCTTTCTTTCTTTTTCTCTTTCTTTCTTTCCCCCTCCACTCTCGAAAGAGATGCATGTCAAAAACGCTCTCTAATGTGGCCTAACCCACAGTGGAAAGACATTTGTGAAAGAGCCTCTGAAAGACAAAAAAAAAAAAAAGGTACTCTCAGACTCATTTTTCTCTCTCGTCAGTGGCTTTGAGACTTCGCGAACGCCTCACGGCCTTTTCTGCCGCACTCAGTTGCTATGACAACCTGGGATGTACATCATCCATAAGGGAGTAAATAACCTTCATATACTTCCCTCAAGTTGCTACCGTATCGCGTTCGCTAGCGAAACTTTAAATAGGTCGTGGTGAAGATAACACCGTACAGCGAACGGTTACTCCAAAACATTTGTCAAAAAAAATACAAGTCAATAAAATCAAATGACTCCTCAGTATGAGAGAGCAAAAAAAAAATAGTTCTCTTACACTGACCTTTAAGCTGAATAAAATGAATTAAAAAAAATAAAATAAAAAAAAAAATAAGGCACAATAAGGAACGGATGTGATAAGCATACAGGGTTTTGAGGAGTGTCTGGTGAGATGTTTATGATTCTAGCGAGAGCATGGGGGAAGCTCTATAAATCATTGTTGGTTATTATAGACCAGCAGAGAGCACGCATGGCCGGCTAATGACTTTGGAGCAAAGCCCAGTCTGTCTTTGCTGTTTGGCAGCTTGGACCTCTTTACCGAAGCTCCAGTCAGGAGGATGAGACCTTCAGGAGAGGAGGGGGGAAATAAATAAATAAATAAAAGGCGGGGCCGGGAGAACCTGATCTAAATGAGGGCCCGGAGTGGTCCTCGGTTTGAACTCGGGCAGATGGTCGCCGTACGGACTTATGGGAGACGTAGTCTTAAACCTGTCCAAATGAAGCAGCCAGGGTAGGTATTTAGTGTGCTATCAAGCTGAGCTGGTCTCTTTTCAACATTTCCAAACATCATGAATAGGAATTCATACTCAGAGTTAAATTAAATAAAGAAAGGATTGATGAACAGATAGATAGATAGATAGATAGATAGATAGATAGATAGATAGATATTATCTGATCTTTTAAAGCCATTGGAGCAATATATGCTGCCCATTCTAAATACCACTGCATTCAATTCACAATGAATTTTCACACAGAACTTTCCAGTTTTATATTTTTTAGGTCCTAGATCTGCTTGTCTTTCTCAACACCCCACCAAAAAACAAAACAAAACAAAACAAAACAAAAAAACAAAAACCCTGAGACATCAGAAGAATGGCAGGAGTCATGACTCCTCGTGCTAAATAAATAAATAAATAAATAAATAAATAAATAAGTAAATAAAAACTGACTCTGAGGCAAACTCGTAATATCTTTCTTTTCTTTCTTTTCTTTTTCTTTCGTTCTTCTTTTTTTTTTCTTCAGCTGAAGGGTTTTAGTCTCATCAGCCTGGAGTCTGGAGTGAAAGATGTAGCTGGTGATTGGGTTATTTTTGTGGAGTCATTAGTTGCTTCGTTGGCCAGACAGGCAGTAACTGACTGGCATGTAGTGAGAGAGAGCGAGAGAGAGGGAAAGAGAGAGGGAAAAAGAGAGGGAGAGAGAGAGAGAGAGAGTGAGAGAGAGGGAGAGAGAAAGAGAGAGAGAGTGAGAGAGAGAGAAAGAGAGAGAGAGAGAGAGAGAGAGAGAGAGAAAGAGCTCTTAGGAATGATGACAGGTAAAGACCAGACTGACTGTAACAGAGAATTCTGGTAAGTCATTAGAAAACCCAGCAGCCATTTACTAGAACCACTGGCCTGCATCCAGAACCAAATTACAGGTGTAATTTCAGGTTCTCCAGAGAACTACATGATAATATAAAACATTTGACTGTGACTGCCTGGGTAATGAAATTTACAAATACTAGTCATTTGTCTTGAAGTGGAAGGAGAAGAAAAAGAAATATTAATTATTTCAGCATGGGGTGAAAAAACAAGGCTTGCTGGGAATGGATTCTTAAGAATGATTGACACTTCATAATGGAGCATGAGTATAGCATCTATAGGAATCCTTCAGGAGAAAATACTGTTACAATACACTGCCGTGTTTCACTATGTCTGCTTACACACACACACACACACACACACACACACAACACACACACACACACACACACATATCTTTATATCGTTGTCTATCCTTGTCTTCCCATCGACTTCCATTTAATGTAAAAATAGATGAATGACCAAACTCTAACCCTAAGCACAAGAAATAGTTTGTTACTACGTACATATTTAATATTAACAATAGAGATATTTTGTTTTTACAGTAACAATACCTTTTGAAGGGGAAAAAGTTTATCCATGTGGGGTTTCCACCTTTCCAATTTTTATATAGTTCTACACATTGCCAGAGGAGTATAATATACACAAGCACATCCATAACTGCCCCCCCCCATGCACACACACACACACACACACAAAACACATTACACAAATATCAACCCACTCCTATCCAGTGTTTTGGGACATGAACTGTTTTCAAAGAAAGTTTTTCTCCAGTAGCATAAGAAATACCACATTAGAACAACATTCAAACGATCAAGCACAAAAAAAATAAATAAATAAAATAAAAAAGAAAGAAAGAAAAAATGAAAGAAAAAAAGAACATTTCCAAACACTAAACTAAACATCATGTTCTATCACCACTTGACACCCCTGCCCTGTCTGAGATGACGTGAATACGGTTTCATGTTTTTGACTCCTTTTTTTTTTTTTCCATACAAAAGAAAAGACAAACTGTTGAACGTATTCATCACACCTGAAATCCCCAAAGGAAAGAAAAAAAAAAAAAAGCCATTACAACTGTCACGCAGCTCAACGTCTCAGAATTCAACCCAGACCGTTCAGAAAAAGGAAAAGGAAAGGGGAAAAACAAAAAAAAAAAAAAAAAGAAAAACTTGCCAGGGGAGTTTACAGAAACAGGACAAATGGTGCCAGTCAATCACGTCTGTAAAGAGGAGGCAGCTTCGGCGGAGCGAGCTGTTGGGAAAGGTTCTTGTAAAACACCTTGGAGAGAGTTTAGCAGCCTTCCATTAGAGGTTAAGATTCTGTTAGAGATAAAGAAGCCTGTACGCTTTTTTCTCCTCGGGTCAGGCCCTCCTCTCTGCTGGGAAAAAGTGGTTTGAACCGAGGGCAGAGAGACTATAAGGCACCGTTCAGATAGCGCTACTGTGGAGGATTTCTTACAGAGGAGAGGAGAGATCCAGGCACAAAGTAAGGCCGGTCATGTTTAAAACTAACATTTCCTCATGTCCTCACACTAAAAAAAAAAAAAAAAAATACATACACACACACACACACACACACATATATATATATATATAAAAACATAGAAATAAACCATTACGTATTAAGGAAAATGCTATTATGGCAATGTTAAGATAAATATATCACTCTTCAGTTTTACATAAGACATACGCCCTATGTTCCCCCGCCTCTCTTTTACAGCGTAAAGATCTAGTGTTCAGGTCTCTTAACACAGAGCTGACCTTCCACACACAGAGGGCTGGCGCGTGCTCTTATCAGAAGGCGCGTGAAGGAGCTGTTTGTAAACGGAGGGCAGGGTTTACGCCAGATTAACGTTGGCTGGAGAGGAGCAGGTGGCTAACGCTCTGGCAAAACCCAGCTGGCATCTTCATCCACAACTCCCTATCACCTTGGCTCACCTTTCTCTGCCTATTAAGCAGAGCGTTCGAGGAAAAAAAAAAAAAACGGAAAAATGAATCAACTATAAACTCCCTGCGCCCATTTGTTTATTTTATTTTTATTATTTGGTTTTATTACTTTGTTTTCTAGATCGCAGTGTGTGTGTGTGTGTGTGAGCATTACTGTGGTGTGTGTGTGTGACAGAGAGCATTACTGTGGTGTGTGTGTGTGTGTGTGACAGAGAGCATTACTGTTGTGTGTGTGTGTGTGTGCGTGTGCGTGTGTGTGTGAGCGTGCATTGTCCTGAGTTTGTCTGAGGTGAAGGCGGATCAGGTCATGTCTGGCCAGCCAAAAACACATGTCCAACCTTCATAACCTGACATTAAGCAGAGGCAGGTGGCATCACAGCGTCGCGTGGCACCAGCTCCCCTCTGCCCGTCAGCGGGCACAGGGAGATGGCAAGGTGGCGTCCGGACATCCCCTGCTCCAGGCTAAAGAGGGGGAGACTAGGCCGCAATTTTGGCTCAGTGGAGAGTGGCCCCCATTGCCCCCCAGCTGCAAAGGAAGGGCAGCAGGCCACAAGCCTCACAGAGGGACAAATGAGAGGCTTTATTGGGCAATTATGTGCCCTGAGTCAGAGAAAGTCAACAAGGCATGTGAGATGGACAGGTGGAAAGACACAGAGAGAGAGAGAGAGAGAGAGAGAGAGAGAGAGAGATGGATGAACATTCATCCACTCTCAGCAGGTGGCCGGTTTCCCGCCCGGGAAGACACCCCCCCCCCCCCCCCCCCCCCCTCGGTTTCCCAATTCCAGAGTGCCCCTCCTGGAAAATGGGCCCAAATGGGCCTGTCTGCTAGCTGCCACTACTGAGACAGGAATCCTCCTGAGTGAACAAACATTCTGTACTACCTTACAATCCACAGCGTGCACACGTGTGTGTGTGTGTGTGTGTGTGCGTGCGTGCACGTGCGTGTGTGTGTGTGTGCGTGTGTGTGTGTGTGCGTGTGTGTGTGTGTGTGTGTATGTATGTGCGCGTGTCAGCGCCTGAGGGACTTACTCTCCCACGGAAGGGGAACGAGAGTAATTACAAGCCCATTCAGACCAGTCATTAGACTTTATTTATTACACAGCCAAAAGAAGGAAATAATTAGAAATCACAGGGACACAAACATGTAATTACTATTCAAATGTGCCTCTCCTATGCCAGGCTTTAGATGCCTTTATTAAATATTCAGTGAGGCTTTAGCTGGCTGCCTCTAAACGCCTGGCTGGGAGGGAGGCCTGACGCTCTGCCTGTTGCTCTGGTCTTAATGAAGATGAAGATCGTCATGACCCTGGGGTGGTCCGTGGCATGCTTATGTGGGAGGCCGGGAAACGGTGCCATGAGATCTGTAATGTATATGAACTTATACACGACGCTGTGAATGCAGACGGCCGGCCCTCGCTGAGGAGCGGCGTGACGGTGTGTGTGTGTGCGTGTGAGAGAGAGAGAGAGACAGGAAGAGAGGAACGCCAGACAGAGAGAGAGAGAGAGACAGAGAGAGAGAGAGAGAGAGAGAGAGAGAATAAGTCTGGGCACGTGTTCAGTCTGTGTTGTTTGTCTGTGCTTTGGCAATAAACCTCTTTGTTGTGCTAATATGGCACTTCTAATTGAACTGAATTAGAATTTGGAGAAAGAGAGGAAGAGAAGAGAAGAGAAGAGAAGAGAAGAGAAGAGAAGAGAAGAGAAGAGAAGAGAAGAGAAGAGAAGAGAAGAGAAGAGAAGAGAAAACAGGGCATTAGAAAGACAGAAAACAAAGGGAAAAAAAAAAGAAACGGCACAGAGCAGAGGGAAAGGTCGAGAATGCTACGTGGCGAGAAACGTATTTTCAGATCTGGGCCCGAGACATCAACGTCGGAATGAAAACCAATTCCGTATGCATAAACGATCATTTTAAGTCCAGTCACAAAATGAAGAGGTTATCACAGAGCGTCTGTTTGACGGTCTAATTTTTCAGTCTTTAAAGATAACCCCACAGATCACAGAGTCTGCCCCTGCCCTGTCCTGCACTTGGGAGCCGACAGCTCTGTCCACCTCAGGTCACTCCCTGACCCCGTACGTCCGCCTCAGTTAATGAAGAGTCAGATTAGTACAACCAGAGCGTGTTGGACCATGGAAACCTCTAAGACATGCTCTGTTTTAGGCTTTCAGTGGGAATTTGGGCATGTCATTTGGTCTTGGGTGTGTCATTTGGCTGTCATTTGGTATCACTCCACAAAAAAAAACCAAAAAAAAAAAACCCCGCTCAACTCATTTATTTTTTTTTACGTTTGAGTTCATCTGTATCCTCGATCACCTGCTTGGAGCTAAAGTGTGATTCCTCAATCAGAACTGAAGATATACACGCATGTTTGCTTCCATCCTTTTTTTTTGAAGTGCAGATTAATTAATTAAAACTACGGCGAGTCCGGTTTAATTAAAATGACAGCGAGCGCCTTCTTACAAGACTACAAACCAGATCGCTTCTGCAAAGGCCGAAATGACACGGCGCTCATCCCAAACATATGTTATGACTCAAAGAGAAGCATAAACTCAAACACAGAATGAGAGAGAGAGAGAGAGAGAGAGAGAGAGAAAGAGTCCAAGATAAGCTGCATCAGGGCTATCTGAAAGACAGGGATTTAAAAAGGAACAGGAGGATGGAGAGAGAGAGAGGGGGAGAGAGAGGGAGAGAGGGAGAGAGAGAGAGAGAGATACATTTTTGAGGAATAAGATAAATAGACATATCGGCATAATTGAAATTTCTCTGTGCATATGGGATCTCTGATCCATTTGAATGTGAATGGAACTCTCTCTTTTCATTTTCAGTCTTTTCAGACCCTATCTACCGCTGATAACCGTTTTCAATCCCCAAGATACGCATTGCTACGCCTTCCCTCTCACGCGCTCCCCGTGTCGACGATTCCTGGTTTACCTACATCCCCACTGCTCCGTCTCATTCCAACACCAGGCCTGTGTTATTACATCCAAATACAGTCTCACAAAGACAGTCAGACACGTACATCCACGCGCATATATACACGTGCCCACACACACAGAGACATTCACACACACACACAGAAACACACAGACTTTCACTCACGCATACGTACAGCCATACGCACTCAAATACTTACAGGCACACACACACACATGAATGCACACACGTGCACACGCACACACACAAACATTCAGACTCATGCATGCATGCATGCATGCACACTCACGCAAACAATCCCTAAAATTCACGCACAATCCAACACTACAATCCACTGCCTAACCC
The DNA here is from genome assembly GCF_902362185.1 of Chanos chanos. Lineage (NCBI taxonomy): Eukaryota > Metazoa > Chordata > Actinopteri > Gonorynchiformes > Chanidae > Chanos > Chanos chanos. The sequence continues at coordinate 11,979,942 of NC_044505.1, forward strand.
AGCCCTGAGTTTCTCCTCAGGCAGGGGGAAGACTACAGAAAGAGAATTTGTGATTCTTTCTTTGATATACCACAACATTCACTGTTAAAAAGCAACTGTTTCATGACTCTTCATTACATATCACATGGTACCCTGCACATCTGTGAGACCACGGGAAAAAGAGCCTGGGATAGATTTTAAGTTGCCACGTAAATATACAAGCAAACTACTTCCAATGCTTTTAGAACAACAAAGAGCATCATGGGACATGTAGTTTTACATCCAGCCAAATCTAAAACAATTACCCAAACATTCACCATAAGAACATAAGCATACAATCACTAACAAAGATTGCAAACTGAGGGCATAGGAATTTTTTTCTTAGTTTTATGCTGTCATTATGTTTATATTATTATGGACCCTGGGATTACGGACTGCGCTGTCATTTGCCATTACAGACAAAAGCTTATGTCTCTTAGTGAATGACAGAATAGTCTAAGGGAAGAGGTTGAGAACAGAGATAAAGAGAAAGAGAGAGAGAAAGACCCTGGTCTTAGAGGCTAATTGCGATCTATAGTCTAGGTTTGATGTCAAGGACAGTGTAGTGACTCACTGCTGAAACACTGAGGAACATTCTCTGTTCAATATTGACTTTGATGCTGCAGAAGAGGGGGGGGGGGGGCGGCCTACGGGGGGGAGGGGGGGGGGGATAAGCCATTCAACAGAGCAAAGCTTTAGATCCCTCATCAATGTTGGTCTGAAGGACGGGCAGTGACGGTATAACACCCCCCAACAAACAGGCCTGCCCCCCAAAAATAACAACACAGGCCGGTGACATTTTACAAACAGAGAAAGATGGTGTGTGTGTGTGTGTGTGTGTGTGTGTGTGTGTGTGTTTGTCTGTGTGTGGTGTGCAGGGGGGCTGGGTGGGGGGTTAGGTGGATGCGTGTGTGTGGCTTTATGTCTATGTTCGTATGTGCATACGTGTGTGTATGTGCGTGCACATGTATGTCTGTGTGTGTGTGTGTGTGTGTGTGTGTGTGTGTAAGAAGGAGGGAAGAAATTGAAATAGATAGACAAAGAGAGAGAACAAAGGACCATGGTTCTAAAGTGCTAGAAAGCGAAGCAAAGAAAAAAAAAGAAAGAAAGAAAGAAAGAAAGAAAAAAAAAAGAAAAAAAGAAAAGAAAAAGCTTTGATGCTACCGATGATCTCAAGGTCATAATGTCACACCGTTTCATCCCGATAAGCTCTTTCTAGAAACCTCCCCAAAAACCCCCTCGCCAGAATCCTTTCGTTCCATGTGAATTCTCAGAAACACACAGTCTCACAAAAACAAAGCCTTTGATTTTTATAATAAAGATGTATTTCAGCTACTTAGTGTCTAAAAACACACAGTGCGAGAGTTAGAGAGGGTGCCAAAGGACTTGGCAGTGGAATACATCATTTCCATAACTTCTAATTTAACCACTCCGGCACTACAACACCCAAAATGCTCCGGATTTCAAGCCAAGACTGCTTAGTTATTACTGCCTAAAGCAGAGACCATAGAGAGAGAGTGAGAGAGAGAGAAAGAGAGAGAGAGCAAGAGAGAGAGAGAGAAAGAAGGAAAGCCAACACCCACACTCTGTCTATCTAATAGACCTGGTTAGACGTTATTTTGCCCCGATGAGGGATTAGCTTAAAGTGATGGAAATGCCATTATAAGAATACAATGATTCAAACAAAGCATCACGGGGACCGGAACAGACATCTCCAAAGTAAACGCGGCCCGTAACCGCGAGACGACACATTAGCCTTTAGTTAAATAAGTCACATAGCACAACTTGGTCCTTTCAGTTAATAACCCGAAAGCTTGAAGGGGAGAAAAAAGAGCCCCCGTAGTGTGAAGAAACACAGTGCTGTATAGCAGGGGATGAGCTGTCGGTCCCTGCTGTTTCCAGACACACAGGAAACCTCCAGCCACCGGCAGCCTAAAGAGAGATGGCACAGGCTCCGTTCACACATAATCTCTCTCTCTCTCTCTCTCTCAACACTCAGCTTGCTGGCAAACTTAGACAGGATTTCTCTAAATGGTCCAGGTTCCAATCTAAAACAAATACACAAGTATATTAGTGTGTGCGTGTGTGTCTGTGTGTGTGTGTTTGTGTGTGTGGAGAGAGGGAGAGAAAGAGAGAGAGTGTGTGTGTGTATATGTGTATGAGAGAGACAGTGTGTGTGTGTGTGTGTGTGTGTTTGCACATGCTGTCAGTCTCCGTTTAAAGATGAACACCCTCATGACTAGCTATAATTCACATCCACGGAGAGGCATACATAACATTCACATACCGTTAACGTCAAAGGCGAGATGTCAGCACGGTTTATGAGAACCGATTGATTTGTAATATGATTTATGATTGATTGACAGCGTATTGACACATATCATTTTGATTTAAAACGCACTCCACCACGGAACGTGACATTTCATGACACCATGATGTAGCCACAAGTATTAAACTCACAAACACCAAATGCAATCATGGTAATTGATTTCACCATGACAAAATATTTAGATAAGTTATAGGATATATTAACTTCTCCGACAGCATACCCGCATTTTTTACGTGTCTTTCTTAAAGTCGTACTTCACTCCGGTTACACGTCACGGACAATCCGTGTATTCATTATGCTCACAACGCAATTGTTGGTAATATAGCCGATCTCGGATGTGGTTGAAAATACTGTGACTTTATCCTTCTTCAAGGAGACTTCAAGCTGTGTGAAAAGTATCGTATAAAAAAAAATTGGAGAACTTAAGTCTCATGTCAGATGTCCTGTGTTTGGTAGATTGTGAGGTGAAAGAGTTTTTGACAGAGTTACAGTCCGGTGGAATGACTTTGTTTCTGTGAGGGTATTCAGCAGTGCCAAAGCACAGACTAATCAAACTTTCAGGAAAAGTAACATTCGTAAAATCATTACACATGATTTTAAACGTCTCAGATCTTTGTATTGTCTATTTTTTTTTTTCTGTGTTACAGTTACGAATATGACTTTTTTTTTTCATAACTCGAAGAGCAGACAAATCTATCAGTAGGGGGGCGCTACAGTAATGAGGTGAACAATATCTAAAAGTCCGTCACTGCGGCTGCTTGCAGTTTCATCCGCTGGCACATTGCACAACGCTTCTTAACGTGTGTGTGTGTGTGTGTGTGTTGCGGGGGGGTGGGGGTGGGGGGCAGAGTGTATCATGCAGAAAAAAAGGGGACAGAACAACTTGTGTGATTTAGCATTTAACCAAAGTGAACATTTCAGTTAGAACCGCAGGAAAGCGGATACGTTGCGTCGTCGTGGCGATATGAGTTTGAGTAAAGGAGCTTAAAGAAGTAGAGATAAAAAAAAAGGGGGGTTGTGTTTTAGATAAAAAAAAAGGGGGGTTGTGTTTGTTGGTAATCCCTCCTTTTGGTTTTGTCTCAAACATCCAGAGAAACCTGAAAAAAAGCTGCAGATAGTTCCAACAGCAAAGTGTCTTGCCTGAGAGATCGTTTGAATGGGGCATCAAAACTTTTTTTTTTTTCTGCCACCAAAGAAGCTTTGGACACACAGCCAAGAAAGGCAGGATTTTGCGTTCGACGTAAAACCAATGCCGTCAGCTGAACACGGGAAAACCACCTCCTCCTCCTTCTCTCTCTTTCTTTCTCTCTCTCTCTCTCGCTTTCCTTCTGCCAGACAGCAGGCTTAGCGCTGGCCCAATCTCAGAGCTTGATGGTCTCGACTGGGTACGCCACGCTCGGAGAACCGTTCAAGCAGAGGTTGAAAGTCGGCGTCCCGTGAACCTTTGAGAAACGACCTTGACTTGAAGGCAAGGCACCGTGAAGGAGGAGATCTGAGTGAGCTATCCGAAGGCAACCTGACGACCAGCTCATTAAGCCTTACGGTCGTTCCCCTAACGGTAATGACCGTCAAAGTTGCCTGGCTAAGCTATGCGCGTAGGGTTTTAATAGCTGAGGTCAAAAAGGTTATTACCTGTGTGGAGCTGACTTCAAAATCAAGGAAAAGGAAATATTATAACGGAGCTTTCGCCTCAAGTCATTTAAACGAAGGTGTGGTACATAAAGAGGCCAAGCCTCTTGACAATGGAATGGAATTCAAAACAAAATGAAAGAAAGAAAGAAAGAAAGAAAGAAATAAAGAAAGAAAGAAAGAAAGAAAGAGAGAAGGGAAGGAAGAAAGGAAGAGACACAGCTGTAACCGACCACAGGGGGAAGAACAACAGAATCGACTCTTCTCCATCAGGACCACGGTTACACAGTTGTTCTCGGGGAGATGGTGAAAAGTGTTGGCGGTGGGGAGGGACATTGGAAAGTCTATGAATCAGGCTGTGCCTTTGAGAGAAGAGTCTTGCCTGCAATTTAAAAAAAAAAGAAAGAAAGAAAAAAAAAAAGAAAGAATAAAGAGAACCCCTGAGAGATGACTTTCTGTCACCTGCTATTCACGATACAGGAACTTCCAAACTCCTGGGCTGCCCGCCCAAAAACGGCAACCGAGGTGGCGGTAATAAGAAAGCTCAGCATCTAACCGACAAAAAACAAAAACAAAACACAGAGTGCTTAAAAATAACAAGTACTTTCTTGTTTTAAAAAAAAAATTGACTTCCGAGGTCACGTAAATGCACGGACACTTTTTTTTTTTTTTTAACTGTCGTACCTTAGCCTTCTGGAACCGTGGGGCGCCAGGAGAATTTCTATTTCTCCGTGAGAAGCGCAATTATTTGCTCAAAATACAGAATATCAGAACCTTTTTCTGTGAAGCAACACCAGCTGTCTCTCCTCTCAAGAGCAAAAAAAAAAAATCTACCGTCGATTTGAGCGTATTACGAATAAAGACAAACGTGTTGACAATAAAACATTTGTATAAAACCGCACCTGGGCAAACTCAGCTGGTTTTCTACCTTGACTTACATACATTAACCAACACTAATCTCTCTCTCTCTCCGTTACCAATCTTTAATATCGACGTGACATTACGGAAGCTAAAACCTTTCATTGGACGACCACCTGTTGTTTACCAAAATAATACAAATCCAATGTCTACAATCTGCTGAAAACGAAATGAAACAATTACTTCAAGCTTTTCTCCTCAGCAGGAACAGACACACTGCTCCCTCTAAAGTGATTAGGAGCTGCAGCCTCAATATAAGTTTCTTTTTTTTCTCCTGTTCCCTCAGCCCAATTAGCTGCCTTTCTAATCTGCAATCGTTCTTTTTTTTTTTTGTTTTTTTTTTTTCTTTTCCGAGTGCTAATTACCGGCTGCTAGCTAGCGCAATCGCTTCCTTCTCGAGTCATATTTCATTACTTAGCCCTCTCGTCTCTTTCGGTTTCTTTATCTACGGTTCTTCGGCGAGAGCATTTGTCTCAGGTGAACGGAGCGCGGCCAGGGGAGAGGCGGAGAGGAGCGAACGGGAGGTGGGCCCCGGGTCGACTTATCCGACCGACTCAGCGGAGGTGAAAACCGCTGCCCACGGCGGAAAAGCGGATGTAAAAAACAAACAAAAAAAAAAACAAACAAAAAAAAAAAACAAGTCAATACCAAAAAGGAAACACACACACACACACTGGAAAGCGCTAGAACGTCATGCAATGTGGCCATGTTCGTGACAGTGAACAGACAAAGCCAAGAAAAAAAGTAGAGTGTTTTTGTTCAAAAATTTCTAGAGGCAGACAGGGAGCGCTCACGGACGTTAGCGAGATATTTTGGTGGCTAAAAAAGACCTTTTTTTTTGTCCTCCACTGATGTGAGTGATGTGGCTGTCTTTTTCTCTGCCTGCCCCTACAAACCAAGTTCTCTCATGTTGAAAAGCCCCTCGTGGCACCGCTTTTAATCCACGTCAGAAAGCCAAGATTACACGGAACTCGATCAAACTTCAATTTCTGAAAAGTCAGAGAGAATGATACACGTGTGGACGTTTGCTGAGAAGTGTCAGCGAATCAGTCAAACAGTGAGATCAAAAATATTTTAAAGTAACAGAGCAGAAATGTTCTTATTCTTATTCCTGTGGGAGTATGAAAATAAGTTTTGTGTGTTTTTACATATGTGCATATTTGACAAGTTGGACTGTTAATTTGACTGTGCGCTAGAGTACAACTCCAGCCACATATCTTGTGCATGTGTGTGTGTGTGTGTGTGTGTGGCAATGGCTGTGGGCATGGGGAGAGAAAGAGAGAGAGAGAGAGAGAGAGAGAGAGAGAGAGCAGAAACAAAGAGAAACAGAAAATGAGTTGGAGCAACACAGGGAAAAAGATCCGAACAATCTGAGGGAGAAGGAAAGAGGAGAAAGAGAGAGAGAGAGAGAGAGAGAGATAAAGAAGGAGAAAGAAGAGTGGGTGATGGAGAGCATAACGGTGGAGAGAGGGGAGGGAGGGAGGGAGGAGAGGAGAGACTGCAGTGCCCAGATTGATATAGCAATTATACCCAATCTTATTCCTCCATGTGGAATCTTTCTCCATACATTAGCCTGTACGTTTCCCAAGGCTGTGTGTCTGCGCGCAAAAGCTATCCAGCCTCTTAACCCATCAGAAGACACACACACACACACACACACACACACTGAAAAACCAGACATGTACATGCAGACTAGATACACGCACACGTCTATATGTAGACAAACAGACACTTATGTACAAACAAAAGCATTGGAGCATATACAGAATAAGTGCACTCACTTACAGAAAGACATAATCATACACACACACACACACACACACACACACACACATGCAGACAGATGGGAAAAACACGTGCGCTTCCATACACATGTCCTTGCACTGTAGGTACAAACACTCCTGGAATAGCAATGTCTGACTGAGGGAAAAAAAAATTCCTTCCTCCTGAACCTCTGCATCTTTTCTTCCTCTTTCTCTCCCTCTCTCTCTCTCTCTCCCTCTCTCTCTCTCTCGTGCTTGTTCGGATCATAATTGAGCATTGCAGAGGCTCTTCTGTCGTTGTGAAACATTTGGGTGAGGGCTTGATTTAGCTGCAGTCTGGGAGAGCAGTCTTTCATTTATCCCTCTGTTCTCTCCTCTCTGTCTGTGCCTGTCTGCCTGCCTGCCTCTGTCCGCTTTCTGCTGTCTTTTCTCTCTCTCTCTCCCTCTCCCTCTCCTTCCAAACACACACACACGCCCGCACAGAGTTTTCTGTGAGAAATGTCTTGTGAAAATGCAAAGAGCTTCTGAATGAGAATTAGCATTGAGAAATGATCACATTTCTCTCCCTCTGCCTCACATACCAATCAGAGGATTGTGTGTGTGCATACGTGTGTGTGTGTGTGTGTGTGTGAAGGCAGGTGTGTGTGTGAAGGCAGGTGTGTGTGTGTGTGTGTGTGTTTGTGTGTGTGTGAAGGCAGGTGTGAGTGTGTCTGAAGGCAGGTGTGTGTGTATGCGCGTGCGCGCATGCATTTGGGGGGAGGAGTATATTTATCTATATCACTGGATGACTGGAGTTGAACTGGGAGCTGAGAGCTGATGACTGACATCATCATCAGTATGTCAGGTATCAGTGCTAATTTGACAGATGTCTCTATGTGGCAGATTAATCTAATAGCAGGGGTGCGCCGCTGTTTTCGGTTGCCTGTCGCGGCTTTTGTCAGAGGAAGTGACACAGCTCACAGACTGTGACAGGGCCCACATACAGAGACAGCTTGTACAATAGGCCTCATAGGCTTATGTTCCATGCTTCACAATCTACTTATGACTCTCTCTGTGTGTGTGTGTGTGTGTGTGTGTGCGCGTGTGTGTGTGTGTGAGAGAGAGACTGTGAAATAAGGTCGTGCACTCAGACCACAGCTGTAAGCATACACAGATTTAGGTCTCTCTCTCTCTCTCTCTCTCTCTCTTTTTTCTGTCCCCTCCTTCCTTGCTCTCTCTCTCTCTCTCTCTCTCTCACAGACACAAACACATACTGACTTACAGGCGCAGTAGCACGTACGATGCTGTCCTCGGCCACCGGGCGGGGCGGGCGGGCGCGTTACCTGTGAGGTACGCGTAATCTAAAAAGCCAGGAGGAAACAGAGACAAACCAAGCAGAATAAAAAAAGCTAAAGAGCATCAGAATCCCTGCCATGGGCACATCTGAGTGTGTGTGTTTGTGTGTGTGTGTCTGTGTGTGTGTGTGTGAGAGAGACAGAGAGAGAGAGAGAGAGAAAGAAAGACAGTCCTGTATCTGCATGTGCACTGAAGTCAGGCATAATGCAGAGAGAGGGAGAGGGAAGGAGAGAAAGAGAGAGAGAGAGAGAGAGTAACAGCTACAGGGATATGGAGTCCACGTTCTTTCCCAGGATGCTTAGCAGTCTAGTGCTTTAAATGGTGTGGCTTACAGCAGCAGGTAGGTATGGGAGTTTGAGAGATATGAAGAAGAGAGAGACAGAGGGAGAGAGAGAGAGAGAGAGAGAGAGAGAGAGAGAGAGAAAAAAAGACAGGAGGAGGATAAAAGGACGCTGACGTGGACTCTGCTCCCAGCGGGAGGGGTTTTTACCGAAACCTTCTGACTAACCTGCTCGATCACAGATAGAGAGACGCGCAGCAAGACACTGCAAACACACAAACACACGCAAATACACCCACACATTACACACTCCATCAGCACGCATAAACACACACACACACACATTACAGACATATACCCAGAAAAGCATACACACAACTACACACACGCACATGCACACACACACACACACACACACACACACACACACACACACACACACGTGTACATTGCAAACGCACGTACGGGTGAAAAATACGTACATAGTGCAAATACACTATAACAAACACATACACCCACACACACATACGGACACACACGCACATTAACATAGAAAGACTTATACATATGCATCATAAACACACACACACACACACACAGAAGAAATCTGTAAAGGAGACAGTGAGTAAAACTTCCAGTCAGTGGTGATGCGGTCACAGCTGTATTTGAGAAGGGGTGTGGCTAAAAGCTCAGAGCAGAGTTTGGGGGCCTGTGTCGAGGAGCCGTTCTGTTACTATGGAACCGTCTGAGAAGAGCAGAAGAGGAGAAAAGAATAAACAAGGGGAGGGAGAGAGAGAGAGAGACTCTTTTTTTTTTTCATTTTTTGTAAAAATCCCTTTCGTGTAACAACACTGCCCCCTGGTGTTCAAGAATGAGAACTACACGTCACAGTCCAATGCCACACAGGTGTTGACCAAGTGCGTAAGCAAAAACAAAGCTTTGACCAGTGGTGCGAACAGCTTTTGAAACACAAACAGCCGTGACAGTCCAAGGACGATCCGCCGAGCCCGACCTGACGTACTCACAGATCTTACTCAGAACACCAAAAAAATAATAATAATAATAATAATAAAAAAAATAAGACATCAAGTCTAATTTGTCGCCGAAAGACGCTAGAGAGCTTTCGAGTCTCTGATTGCTCTTTTCTTCTTCTTTTTCTTTTCTTTTCTTTTTTTTTTTTTTTGTTTTCCTCGTCGACGCAATTATCTTTTAAAAAAGAAGCAACGCGCGTCTCTCTCCTTACTCTTTCCCGAAAAACGACTGAAGGAGGCGGAGAAAACAAAACGCACGCGTTTCCCGCTAGACTCCGCTGTGTAGTCTACGGTTCCCTAGGCTCTCCGTTCTCTCTCCCGCAGCAGTCTAGTCATTACAGGGGGGAAACGCTGCGCTTAAGCATTCTGAGTAAACAAGCTCTTCACTGTCGGCCCAGCCCTCCTTGCCTTTAGGTGTTCCATTTAATTTGTATAGCAAAGCACTCCCAGAGTCAATATTGGACAGGCTGCCTCTATTCTCTCTCTCTCTCTCTCTCTCTCTTTTTTTTTCTTTTCCCCCCTGAACCTTGGACTCTCCAGAGCTTAAAGATTAGAGAGAGCTAGTGGAACTAGTCTCTCTCTCTCTCTCTCTCTCTCTCTGTGTGTGTGTGTGTGTGTGTGTGTGTGTATGCGTCTGTCCATCTCTTCTTCCCTCAATCTGAAATGTGTGCTTCTTTAAATGTGCATGTGTGTGTGTGTGTGTGTGTGCTTGTGCGTATGTGTGTGAGCGTGTGTGTGTGTGTGGTTTGCCTCAAGCAATGTATCTCTCTCTCTCTCTCTCCCTCTCTGTGGCTCTGCTCATACACAGAGTCCTGATTAATAAATCTCTGCCCGTGTTTCAGACTGTTTCAGTGTTGTGTTGGTTTAATGTTGAATGTTAAGTGTGTGTCTCACAAGCTGTGGTGTTTACCATTTAACCTCACTGGCCTCTCAGTCTGCACTATGCTCATGTTGATTTCTCCTTCACTTCACACACAGTATATAATATGAATGTATTTGCTTTGCTCTATGTGGGGTCTCCCACCCAAACCTGAAGGGGCTAGCCAGTGTGTCATAAACCAGTTCTAATAACAGATTTACCACACATCATGAACGTAGAATTCTCTACTAAAATTTTCACGAATGCTTTGACATTTTATCCCAACTCGTAAAAAAAAGAAAGAAAAAAGAAAAAAAAAATCAAGAGCAATTTCAGTGGTGGTTCTGTGCTATTGCTGACATTTACCAAACCTACTTCAGGGGGGAAAAAATCCGTACAAGGCGTTTTTTTTTGTTGTTGTTGTTTTTTGTACTTTTAAGAAATCTAGTTTCATAACCATGGAATCACAAACACGCAACTCACCTTTGGTTTACTTGCAATTTAAATGATTTAACAATTTCTTCTTCTTTTTTTTTTTCCTTCAGCTTTATTAAGAGCTTTGTGGATTTTCTGTGTGTTTAGCTACAGAACAAGTTAAAAATAACTTCAAACTCTTTTCACTCTGCCCTAATCTTTCCATTCTGAGTTGTTTTGGTCCTGTCCCTGAACATAGTGTTTCATAAAAAAAAAAAAAAAAAGACTTCATTCCTTAGTCTCTCTCAAAGGTCAGAAGGGTCACACAGTCCATTCTTTTCTTCTTTTTTTTCCTTTTATTTCATCTATGAACCAGTTCAAGCAGTCGATACCAAGTGTAACATCAATCTTCACACCTCTGCAGGAGTTAAGAATTAAATGTCAACACCTCTACAAAACAAACAGAGCATTTCTTATTGCGCTCTCTCTCTCTCTCTCTCTCTCTCTCTCCCTTTTGCTTTTTCCCCTTCTTTAAGTGTACTTTGGTAACAAAGAAAAAAAACAAACACTTTTTTTGGCTGCTGAGAAATTAATGCTCAAATTAATGCTCTTTATTTGACCCCAGAGGTGGTTACACAATTGACCTTTTGAATCTTTTCCACGATTTGAGCAATCTGCATCTGTTCGGGAACGAAAATGTCTCTAATGCAGAGAAGCCCTGCAGACTCCAACACAGCCTTTGCTTGGTTTAAGATGAAAAAAAAAAAAAAAACAGCAGCAAACAAACAAAAAAAAACCCTGACACCCAGATCAGGCGGGTTGCCACAGGAACAATTTTTAAGCATGGTCATTTTCTTTAAAGCATTTTAATGTAATATCGCCCAAACAGCAGCCAGTATGTTACATTGGTTCCGCCCACCAAATGTCATTTGTCCTCATCAAACAATGAAAAGATGGAATGATGTCAAAGAAGGAGAAGAGAAGGAAGAGGATTTATTATTGTGCTGAAGGAAAGTGTGTGTGTGTGTGTGTGTGTCAGGACAGCTACAGAGGAATCAGATTTGTCATTCTTAAACCCTCTGAGAGGATTTTGGACAAGATGAGATAAACAGATACCACAGAGTTTTTTCACCCTCATACAAAAAAAAAAAAAAAAAAAACTTGCGCTCTCTTCAGCTCAATGCAGAGGCAATACAGAACATCACCAATGACCTTTAAAATGACAGACTTAAAAATAAATAAATAACTAAATAAATAAAAAAAAACAACATTAACAATGCCCACTGCTGTAGTGGAAATCTACTGAATGTTAGATATTGATGTTTGTTCAAGAGCTTCTCTTTGTTCTGTTCTGAACGTTGTTAACTGCGCGGCCGGTCAAGAGGTCAAGAGCCTATTGGGATTGTTTGTTAGGAAGCAAAAGACAAGCGCATCTAACGATTTATTGTAACTTTTGACATGTCTGACGTCTCCCCCATTTAACTAGTCTCTTTTTTTTTCCCCACACTTAGTAAACTTGTGAGAGCCAAAGAATGAAGCCTTTTCACGCTAACGGTGTCCCATCTTCAAGGATGGGAAGAGATGTGTGATGCGGTCGTTCAAGCTGGAGAGTTCCGGAGCGTTCTGCGAGCGCTTCTGGTAGGTCTCCGAAATGGATTGTCGTGTGAACTCAGCTGAGGACAGACGCGCTGTCTGACACAGCTTGTTACCTCAAACCTGTTGGTAATAAACTCTGTTTAGCAGAGTCTCCACGGTGACAGAGTTCTGCTCCCGTCGCCCCTAAGCGAATTATTATGACAGAAGGACCCCCCCCCCCCCCCTCCCCTCCCGCCTGGTCCCCGCCCCCGCGGTCCCAATCTCACCTCCAATTCCAATCATCCACAAATGCTCCAAATGATTTATTTGACGGGTTTTTACTTTTGAAGGTTTTTGTCCCTGCCCACACACACACACACACGCGCGCACAGTCACAATATTAATAAACTGGCGCTAATCTAGAGAGGCAGTGGCGTTGTAGATTCTCTGGTTGAAGTGCACTCCGCTGACTGTTGCGGTTTGACACCGTGGCAACACGAGGGCGATTAGACCGTGAGGAGATGGAGGGATTTGAATGGTGTAAATTAATAGCTGTTGGCAGTTAGTTAATTACACCCAAAGGCCAACCGTGCTTCTAAACGCTAACTCTGGTGACAAATACTGTACGCGCGCTAACGGACTCATTAAAATGTACCAGTCCTGTTTCCTAAGCGCTAAAACAGTTGTCGCGGGGTGAAAGATAAAGGGACGGTGTTGCTCGCGCTGTAATGAGAGATGCTGTAATTTGCTTAAAGCTAAGTAGACAGCTCTGATACGCTCAGAACCCATTCACTGATAGGCTTGGCTGGATACCACCGATTGGTTCCATTCGTTTCATTTGCCGTCGTGCGCTGGAAAGGCGGGACTGACACGTCCAGTCAGTTCTCCTTAAGGAGCGTTAGACACGAGGCACAATGTAGACCCAATCAGAGCCTACTCTCTACTGTCATTAACACAGTGTGTGTGTGTGTGTGTGTGTGTACTTGTACACAGCTGTTTGAGTTTAAGACCTTGGGAGTGAGGACATTTTGGGAAAGTGAGGACATTTTTGGCTGGTCCTCACTTCTTCAAAGGGCTGTTTGAGGGTTAAGTCTTGGTTTTAGGGTTCAAGTTAGAATTCTGTTTAGGTTAGGGTAAGGGTAAGGGTTGGGGTTAGGCATTTAGTTGTGATGATTGAGGTTAGGGTAAGGGGCTAGGGAATGCATTATGTCAGTGAGTGTCCACACAAAGATAGAAGTAGAAGTGTGTTTGTGTGTGTGTGCGTGTGTGTGTGCCCATGTGTGTGTGTGTGTGTGTGTGGAGGGGTGACTGTTCAGTTTGTGCTTCATATATTTACGAGCAAATCAGCAAGTTAAAAGCAAAAATCAAAAATCACATTATTCTAAGCATCAAAGTAAAACTCTAACACAAAACAAACAAGAACCACCTGACATGTACATGTATACATATATGTGTGAATGTAGACACCTCTGAACATGTGCAGAAGTTTAATCTTTCTTATTTACGTACACGAGGAAAACATGATTTATAATGCAGAGCACTTGGCTGTGTCAACCAAAGTGTAATTTCATGTTTAACCACATGGGGTCACCGTTTTTCAAATAAAGCTAATTTCATAAATCTTCATTTTACAGAGTGAGCAGAGAATGGTACATCATATAAAAACTCCAACTGTGCTCCCTTGATTTTTATTATTTGACTGTTTGTTTGTGAGTGTGTTTTTTGTTTTTTTGTTGTTGTTGTGTGTTTTGTTTTTTTCTTTTGCTTAAAACGACAGCCCTCACCTGCATGTCACATATCACAGGCATACTGAATCTTTAAACAGTCAAAGTTATGTCTCAGGTTAGAGAATGGCCAGATGGTAGGTAGGTCTAAATTCAAACGCAGCTTCCAGTTCAAGGAGCAGCCAGACAGACACTCTCCATGATAATGGTTGAGAGGTTCAAGAGATTATGAGTCACAGATTATACCATCAACTAATTTAGACAGGGTATGTAAGCCTAAACTAACCTTTGACCTGTTAAGCCTGGCACCAAACTCAGAGACATCAGATATGCAGGTTCAGTCAAAAGGTCTACAACAGAACTGTATTATAGAAGTGTTTCACAGAAGGAGAGAGAGAGAGAGAGAGAAGGTATTTGGATGTC